>NC_142134.1:65123484-65426515 GCF_024610735.1 Ursus americanus
TGAATACCTACTATGTCCAAAGCCTATCCACAGTTAAGTGGATGAGAAAGTAGCTAGAGGCAATGCCCTTGAACTTGAGGTCATGGTGGAGCAAGTGCAGCAGGTCATTATAATTATAGAATAGCCATAAAATGCTCTGTGTCCTGGAAACACTGAGGAGTAGCCTCATGGAGGAGGTAATACTGGAGCTCATTAAACAAAGAGAAGGCTTTAAGCCAGACAAAGTACCAGGGAGAGCATTCAGGCTAAGAGAGAGAACAGGTCAGAGACAAGAAGGGGAGAGAGTCCAAGGTATGTGTTGAGCGGCCAGTTGTCCTGGGTTCTAGCCTTTCAGGGTGAGGCGGGAGTGGTAGGAGAGGAGTTGAAAGAGAGAGAGAGAGAGAGAGTAGAAAGGCCCTGTGTGTCCAGACCAAACAGCTTCAAACGGCAGTCAGGAGCCATGGATAAGTTTTAAGCAGACATATGACATAAGGATCGATTTTTTTTTTTTTTAAGAGAGATCTTTCTGATTTCAGTGTGGATGATAAATTGGGGTACAAGTATAGGCCAGAAACCCCAGTTAAGAAGCTGCTTCACTATTTTAAGTGAGGGCCGGTTGGATCATAGAAACAAGATGGAGATGGAGGAGGGATCTGGAAATATCTAGAAGATACCAACCTCAGGATTTGGTGATTGATTGATGCGGGGTGTGAGAATATGGGAAGAGTCAAATGGCCCCCAGGTTTTTCTTTAGTGTGTCTAGGTGCATATGGGTGGCATTATCTGAAAAGAGATTATCAGAGAGAAGATGGTCTCTGGGCTAATAACTAACAAAATAGTGGATAATAACTAACAAAATAGTGGAGCAGAGTTATAATAAATATGAGTAATATAGTATTTTATACTAGGAGGATAAGTAAAACCGTGTGAGTGCTCAGAAATCCCACAGAAGGTAATAATATCAGGAATATACTGGTCAAGAGCTTGCTTTGTGTCAAGAGCTGTTTTAAGCATTTTCCTTATATTAACTCATAGAATCC
Source organism: Ursus americanus (assembly GCF_024610735.1). Lineage (NCBI taxonomy): Eukaryota > Metazoa > Chordata > Mammalia > Carnivora > Ursidae > Ursus > Ursus americanus. The sequence goes on from NC_142134.1 coordinate 65,124,504, forward strand.
TTATCATTGTGGCATGAGGGAGAGATGAGTAGTATCTTCATTTTATAGATGAGGAAGTTTCAGACAGGTTAGGAGCACTTAATTAGTATTTGCGGCCTGGGTCAAAGCAGACTGCACCCAGAGTTTGTAAGCACCGTAGGATTATGTCTATCCACATGGTGCTAGGGGACAGGGATGATTTAACAGAGTAGATGGCATTTGAGCCAGGTTTTTAAGGAAGAGCATAATTTTTTTAAAAACGTATTTAAATTCAATTTAGTTAACATATACTGTATTATCAGTTTCAGGGGTAGAATTTAGTTGCATGTAACACCCAGCGCTCTTTATATCAAGTGCCCTCCTTAATGCCCATCACCCAATCACCACATCTTCCCACCCACCTCCCCTCCAGCAACCCTCAGTTTGTTTCTTATAGTTAAGAGTCTCTTATGGTTTGCCTCCCTCTCTGCTTTCATCTTATTTTATTTTTCCTTCCCTTCCCCTATGTTCATATGTTTTGTTTCTTAAATTCCACACGAGTGAAATCATATGGCATTTGTCTTTCTCTGACTGACTTATTTTGCTTAGCATAATACCTTCTAGTTCCATCCACATCATTGCAAATGGCAAGATTTCATTCTTTTTGATGGCTGAGCAATATTCAGATTTAAGATACCACACACACACACACACACACACACACACACACACACACACACATTACTTCTTTATCTATTCATCTGCCAATGGACATCTGGACTCTTTCCATAGTTTGGCCGTTGTGGACATTGCTGCTATAAACATTGGGGTGCAGGTGTCCCTTCAGATCACTATGTTTGTATTCTTTGGATAAATACCTAATAGTGCAATTACTGGGTTGTAGGGTAGCTCTATTTTTAACTTTTTGAGGAAGCTTCATACTGTTTTCCAGAGTGGCTGCACCAGTTTGCATTCCCACCAACACTGTAAGAGGGTTCCCCTTTCTTTACATCCTCGCCAACATCTGTTGTTTTCTATGTTGTTAATTTTAGTCATTCTGACTGGTGTGAGGTGATATCTCATTGTGGTTTTGATTTGTATTTCCCTGATGCCGAGTGATGTTAAGCATTTTTTCATGTGTTTGTTGGCCATTTGTATGTCCTCTTTGGAGAAATGTTTGTTTATATCTTCTGCCCATTTCTTGACTGGATTTTTTGTTTTTGGGTGTTAAGTTTGCTATGTACTTTATAGATTTTGGATACTAGCCCTTTATCTGATAAGTCATTTGCAAATATCTTCTCTCATTCCATAGGTTGCCCTTTATTTTGTTAACTGTTTCCTTTGCTGTGCAAAAGCATTTGTCCTGATGAAGTCCCAATAGTTCATTTTTGCTTTTGTTTCCTTTGCCTTTGGAGATGTGTCTAGCAAGAAGTTGCTGTGGCTGAGGTCAAAGAAGTTGCTGCCTGTTTTCTCCTCTAGGATTTTGATGGATTCCCGACTCACATCTAGGTCTTTTACCATTTTGAGTTTATTTTTGTGTATGGTGTAAGAAACTGGTCCAGTTTCATTCTTCTGCATGTGGCTGCCCAATTTTCCCAACAACATATTTTGAAGAGACTGTCTTTTTCCATTGGATATTCTTCCTGCCATGTTGAAGATTAGTTGAGGGTCCATTTCTGGGTTCTGTATTCTGTTCCATTGATCTATGTTTCTGTCTTCGTGCCAGTACTGTACTGTCTTGATGATTATAGCTTTTTAATACAGCTTGAAGTCCAAGGAGGAACATAATTTTTGAGCACTCAAAGCCTGAGTTCGAATCAGAATCCAGGCTCTCCTACCTCACCGATGGTAGATATGTTCTACATGAGGCAGATAAAATAGTCTCTTGTATTGTCTCTCTCTGAGTTCAAAAGGTCTCCTGCGGTTATTGGACTAGCTGAGTTTCTCAAGGTGGCACAGGCCAACTCCATTGCTCCCAAAAAGGTTGCACATGGTGAAGGAGGCTTCCAGCAAGTGTCGCCCAGTACTCAGCAGGTCTGTGCCCAATAAGCTATGATGTATAAGAAATGGTAGGCCTAGAAACTGGAAGTCTAACTTGGGAAAGTCTACTGGTCCTAGATGTGTGGCCTCAGGCAAGTCCCTCACCTCTCTGAGCTGTTTTCTTCTCTGGGAAGCAATATATCTACCTCCCAGGTAAAAATTCAGTGAAATGCTGTGTGTTTGAAAGAACTTTGTCTGCTGTAAAGCACCACACAAGCGTAAGATTTTTTTTCTATTAACTGAAAATAAAGCAGAATCATGTCATTGAAATAATGCCAAACATAGAAATAATTTTGTGTACTCTCTCCCTTTTCCAATTCCCTTCCAATTCTATTACTATTTGTGTTTTGGTTTCCATGTAGGAAAGAAAATAAGTAGGTTTGATGGTGTTTTCTGTTCTCAGGAAAAGATTCGTTCTTTTAATATTTGAAGCACCTTACATTGGGATCAATGGAAGAGTGACTCACATTTTGAGTTTACTTCATATTTAGAGAAATCTGCTTTAAGATACCAAAGTAATCTAGCAGGTGATTAAATGGTGTTGGGTCAAAGTTGGCAGGTGAGGAGGGAGGCTGACCGGTTCTAACTTTATGTCCAAAGTGCAATGGACCTAGCAAGAAACACTTGAATGTAGAACATATAAGAGTTTAGGTTAGTTAGAAAACAAGATCTTTTTCTTCTTCATCGTTACATTTCTGACACAATGGTATGTTTAAGAAGACTTCTTTCCTTGCTGGTTGCAATTTTTTTGTTGTTGCCTTTTAAATTATGTGGGACTCATTCATTCATTCATTCATTCATTCATTTGGTTCAGGAAAGTAAAGTGTTTGATGTATTTCTTAGATTCAAATATCATAGCTTCATAAAGGTACAAGAGAGCTTGGGGTAACCTGTCATTGTTTATTTTCACCCTGCATGCTCTTCAGTCTGAGCAGAAGCAAGTCCAGAGGCTGAAGATAGACGACCTTCCATAGCTTCTCTCCATAGCTCATTCTTAGGTCTAACAAACAATTCTTAGGCTAAGGAAATTCTTCCTTGTGGTGGATTTAAATGGCATCCTTTGCAGCTTAGGACCAGTTCTGCTTCTTCATCCTCCCTGGAGGTGGAGAAAAACAGCTCAGTCACTGTCCTCAGGAATCAGCCTTCCTGGCCTTGAAGATAATTATGAAAGCAGCCCTCAGCTTTTGCTTCTCAAGGCTAAGCAACCTAAATCCTTAGGTATAATTCTTCATTTCCATCTTCTTGAGTTTCTCTGAACCTTCTCCAAATCTGCTCATTACCCTTAGCTTCTATAGCCTAGAAATTTTCAAGAGAAACCAGCGAGGGCTAACCAGTAGTGATCATCTGCTCATTCATTTAGTCAGCTAAGACACATTTATTGAGCTCCACATTTTAAATACTAGACCTCTGGGCAAAGCACTGAGGGTACAAAGATAAGAAAAAACAGCATAATGTAGCACTTAAGAGCCAGGTTCATACCATGGATCACCGCTTACCAGCTGTATGACCCTGGGCATGTTGTTTAAACTCTATGTCTCAGTTCCCTCATGGGCAAGATGAGATAATGGAGGTATCTATCTCATAGGGTTGTTGTGAGGATTAAATAGATAAATACATGCAATGCACTTGGAATAGTGGTTGGCACATAGTTATGGCCATGTGACTGTTGGTTATATAAAACAAAATTTAAATAAGATGCAGACCCTGCCCTCGAGCTGTACCCACTCTAGTTGGAAGGATAAACTGATAAATAAGCATCTAATTACAATGTGGTATGTAAGGTACTTTAGCAGCCTGTGGGACGGAAGTTCAGAGACCAAGAGGAATTATGTCTCAGGGCACCAGGAATGGCTTCATGGTTCAAGGAAGGTAAACTCTTTGATATACTCCTTAAATTCACATATCATTGACTTATAGGCTGGGAGAGACCTTGGGATGACATCTCATTGTTCATTTTCACCTTGCAGATCACTGAGTTGGATCTTAGGGGAAGAGTAAGGGATTTCTAGGTGGTGAAGAGGGTGAAAAGGCATATAGTCAGACAGAGCCTTGTGAACAAAGAACTGAAAGAGTAAATGTTGGCACATGTTTGAAAAACGGTGAGTGACTCAGTGTGTCATGGGCATGGTGGGTTATGAAGCTGGGAAGAGGGTCTTCCATCTGGGTGACATCAGATTGTGAATGGGGTTGGAGGCCTTTGCTATCTTATCCTTAACCTAACCCAAGCTCATGAAGCTTTATTTTAAAAAGCTGTAGATCAGTTAGGGAGGTTGCCAAAGCATTTCATGTTTCTCTTCTAGTAGTTGTCTTACTTTGTCTTGGATCAGAGTTATGTGTCAATCTCTGGAGGCCAGAATCTGAATCTTACTCATTTCCTTTTTTCTCTCAGGGCCTAGCATAGTACCAGGCATGGAGCAGGCTTACGTCATGTGTGTTGAAATAAAGTTTGCTGTGTATGACCACTGCCCTCCTCTGCCTGGTCTAGGACAGCCAATCGTGCTTACGTATGAATGAACAAATGCAAATAAATGAATCCAGGGATTTTACAGTTTTCAAATTTGACTCAATTTCGAGCACCTCTTGGGAAGGGAATAGTTTTGTGTGAAACCCCCAAAACCAATATGAGGAACAATTCTCCCTGTGGTGTCTTTGCCTTTTACATTCAGCTTCTTGTACTCCTGTATGTCACGTTCCTGGCTGATTATTCTGACTGGGGCCCAATGAACCTGGGGTGAATTTAAGATTTATATTTCTCCCTTGTTGAACTCCTTCTTGAGCAATGACTTACATAGGTCACAGTGCACGCTGACAATGGCTAAAGAACATTCATAATGTGGAGGGGAGATTTTAAAAGAAGGTTGAGGGAAAAAGGCAGCTCTTGAGCATCTAAAGAGACAAATATGTTTTACATCAAGTTCCCTTGTTGAAAAAATGTCAAAAGAAGTGAGAAATACTCAAGTTGTAGCAGCTGGTTGAATGCAGCGATTCTCTCACTTAGGGCGCAAAAGCCACAATTTTCTATCTAATTCACTACTCAATCATTCCATGGCCCCTGTCTCAAGCTCAATTTAAGCTCCGTCCCCAGTACACAGAGCCACTGTACAGTGTATAAAGAAATGACTGGCTGAAGGGACTGAGGGGAAGAAGGAGCCATGTGGTGACCCAGAGCTTGAGTTACCGAGTGGTCCTGGGGTCACATGATATCTGTCTCCAAGGCCTCTCAGAAAGTCCATGTAAAATAGGTCATTTCTCCTTTTGCCTTTCAATTGTGATTATCACTGCCTGATAGGATAATATGATGAGGCTTCTCTTCAAGTGCTCACCACATGTATCGGGGAAACAGACACATTTACTGGAGACTCGGGGGCAGTGCCTGGATTGAAAGTTTGCTGCCTCAAGGGCTTTGAATTGAAATGGAAACAGGCTGGCTCCACAGAACTCTATTACTGTTGATGACTCTTTGTCTTTTTCAGAGGAGTTTGGGTGAGCAATAAATATGACTGCTCTTTAGGGAGAGCGTCCTAGAAACTGTTGGATCTTTCCTTACACATGTCAATTGTATTTCAGTGTTCAAAGGCACTTTTCCATTTATATTCCTTTTTCAATCTCCTAGAAACCCTATGAGGGAAATGGCAGCAATGTTATTATTACCAACTGTCAAATGAATAAACTGAGGGCTGATAGGTTAAGAGCCTTGCCCAACAGGACCAGGACTAGAACCTGAGTATGAAGTGCAATCCTGTGCTTGTTCACTCAGATTGAGCGGTTCAATCTGTTCACCGGTTAAGGGTATGCTTTCCTGAGGCTTGTAAAAAATTGCAACCTTAAATTAATACCCAATTAGCCCCCATCAGATGTCCCCTTCCTAAAAAAGTGTGACATTTAAAGCTAAAAACTTGGGGCGCCTGGGTGGCACAGCGGTTAGGCGTCTGCCTTCGGCTCAGGGCGTGATCCCGGCATTATGGGATTGAGCCCCACATCAGGCTCCTCTGCTAGGAGCCTGCTTCTCCCTTTCCCACTCCCCCTGCTTGTGTTCCCTCTCTCTCTGGCTGTCTGTTTCTGTCAAATAAATAAATAAAATCTTAAAAAAAAAAATAAAGCTAAAACCTTTTATGTAGCTGTTTCTGAGGAAGAGCTTCACTCCCTAACACCAACAATGAAATTGTCTGGTGAAAAAGCAAGATGTTCATGTTTCTCCATGCTGATCGTGATGCTTCAGGCATGGGCTTCATGCAGCGTGGGGAGTCCAGCAGGGCTCTTACACAGTCGGTAATCCAGGGTATGCTGCAGAAATATATAATTTTGCGTAACACTCTAAGAGACTTTATTTTCAGCATTGCTGAATTTCTTTTTTTCACACTGAAAAAGGAGGCACACCATCTCCCGCAACTCAGCTTCTTGCCAAGATGTGACTTAAATAGCATGAATCACCTCCACCCCACCTTTTGGCTGAATCAAAGTTTCAGTGAATCAAAGATCTGAATTAATGAGACCAAAATATTTTCTTGAGAAATTTTTGAAAATTGAAATGACCAAGAGGTCACATGACACAGCTTTGTTATTTGTGTGGGAATAATAATAACCTCTTAGATGCCTCAGTCTTTGAAACACGTTCTTTTCCTTAGTAATTGATCTTAGTGTTCACACATTGCTTGAGGAAGTATGGAGAGGCATCTTATGCTGTACTTTTCTTGCATCAAATGTACTCTTCATGGCTGTGTTTCATCTGCCTAGAGTCAGCCTACTCCTCTCTCCCATCTCCTTTCTCAACCAAAAATATAATAAAAAATGTTTTAAAATGCTTATCAACTCACGCTTACTTAACATTCTAGAATGTAATATTAGTTATATTATTTCTAAGCTTGAGCTCTGAAGTCAGACCAATGTAAGGTTGAATCCTGCTTTGCTATTGACCAGCTGGATAAGCTCAGATATATTTCTGCTGTAGAGCCTCCATTTCATCACCCTTAAAATGGGATTGCAATAGTAACTTTTTTTCTACAATAATTATGAAAGTTAAAGGAGATAATCTACCCAAATCCCTTGGCAAAGTGGCTACCATATCAAAAGCACTCTGTCAAACTTAGCAATTATTATTCTTGTTATAAAGGTATTTCTATTGAGGCCAGAATCATGACAATGCTATTCATGATCCCATTCATGCCAACTTACTAAGGAGTAAAATATAGAAAGAGAAGATAAAAAATTATCTTATTATCAGTTAAAATTATTGTTTACGTAGTAAAGCAAAGATATTTAGAAAAACTAAAAACTATTAGAAAAAAGGAGAGTTGAGTTAGTTGATTCAATATAAAACAAATATACAAAAATTAACAATTTTATGGCATAGTGGTGATAACCAGTTAGAAAATATGAAGATAAAAATCATTCAATATAGTATTAAAATATAAACGATCTAATAATAAATTTATCAAGTGATAACGCACATTCTGTATGAAGAAAACAATAAAACCAACAGGGGACATAAAAGAGAACTTGGATGTATGCAAAAAGGTGTCATCTTCCTCGAGAGGAGGAATCAATACTGTCAACACTTCAATTTGCTCAGGTGAATGTACATGTTCAATGTAATTTTAATTAAAATGATATTGCTGCTATTGTTTTCTGGACACTTTACCAAGTGTTCTAAAGTTCATCTTGAACAATAAGTAGAATGAAAGTCAAAAACTATTTAGGAAGACAAAGCAGGCTTTTCTCTAGAAGATACTGTAATATACTGTATCGTTATGGTAATTAAAACAGCATGTTCTGGAGGAAGAACCAACAGACGAATGGGTTTAAAATAAACAAGAAACAGACTCTAGTAAAAGTAAGAGTTTAGGATGTGGATGTGGTCCAGGTTACATTATCTATTAGTTGAGGACCTAACAATAATGCAGTAAATGGTATTGAGTCACCTGATTGGGAGAAAATATTACAAATTAAATTCCAGAGAGAAAGAGTAAAATGTAAAAAATCAAAAACATATAAATGAAAGAAGAAAATATAGGATAATATTTACCTAATCTTGGAATGGGAAGGCTTTCTAAGCATAAAGGAAAAAGGTGATAATTTTGATTGTGTAAAAATTTAAAAATTCTCTGTCAGAAATGTAATAAACAAAACCCAACAAATAAAGTAAAAAAAACAACAACAAATCTGGTCTAAAAAGCTTGATATCTTAACAAATTGAGAGTTTGTAAAATAAGAAATAACTTAATATTCCACTAGAAAAAAATGAATTTGGTCCATAAATGATTAATCAGAGATATATGTTATCAATAAATACATGAAAAAACTGTAGTTTTGTCAGCATAGAAATCCAGATCAAAACAATAATGAAACACAAGGGGTGATGATTTTGAGAAGTAGTCATGTTGGTGATGATGTTGGTGATGATGGAATGAATCCTATGCAGCTATTGCCTCTGGCTTTTTAGGAGAAAGTATAAATTGTTACTAATTTTCTGGAAATTAACTGTATAACATGTATTAACAGCTTAAAAATTTAAAACTTGATTTAATATGATTTTAGAATTAGGTCTTCAGGAAGTTATCAGAGACAATTATAAAGCTTCTTGTAAAAAGATTTTTATTTTGATGTTTGTAATAAAGTTTAACTCATCATAAATTTCCAATTATAGGTTAATGGTTAGACGTATTATGCTACAATCAGCAAAAATGGTGTTTTCAATATTTAATGTAAGAGAGAATGCTTTTGATACAGTATTAAGTGAAAATAATGGAAAATATACTTTAGATTAAATAGGGTACCTGAAAACCAACAAAAGGCAGGTAAGACATCAAAAAAGTTTTAAAAAGTTTAAAACCCGTAGAACAAAAAGAATGACAGAGGAGATGACATTGGTGAAGAAATGTCAACTACACTGTGAAAGCTCAAAGAATAAACAAATGGTGACTGACTTGGCACAACATTAAAATAATAGTGAAGCTTGTAAGGGTAGGAATCAACAAAAAGCAGGTTGTTTTGCACTGCCAGATTCAGGAAATGCTCAGGAACTGGATGTGCCAGCTATCTTAGACGGTGAGGGTGTGGGATGGAATAAAGAATAGGTAAGCAAATGGAAAGTATACTGAAAAAAGCAGAGAGACCAGCTCCCTTCTCCCAGTGGACCAAGGCAGAAACAGTTAATACCTAAAAAAGTTGAGCCAGAAAAGATCTGGATCTGGGGACAATCAAGCACCATGAAGGAACTGGTAATATACAATAATGAAAATAAGGAGATTTTAAGTGAAAATTTGCATAGGGAACAGTGAGACCCCGGTACTCTCATCTTCTCCAAAGTGTTGGCAACTTACCATATTGTTTGCCAGGGAGGAGAGCAAAGGAGTCCTCTCTGGGGAATGAGCAAAGTCCAGGGGCCAGCCCAATAGAAAAGGCCTCCTATGAAAAGGTCAGCTCTTCTCCATGTCACACTGCAGTAAAGCCCACCACTTGTACCTCCTTCCCATAGTCCTGGAACTTCCAGTCAGCCTTGGATGGTTTACTCTTAAATGGAACAGATGACTAGATATTACTGGAAGCAATACGAAATACCTCTAATATGAAAGAGAGAGAGACTAAAACAGAAATAAAAAATACTTGGAACAAATTAAGGCAATGCAGAACAGAAAAAAAAATCCCATTAAATAAAACCCTAATTAATTTTGGGAAGTAAGACAATATATTGCATTCATGATACAACAGTGGACCACTGTGGAAGAAACATTCAGAAAACCAGAATGGGCTCTTGGAAATTAAAAATAAAAGCTGAAATTAAACTGAAGAGTTGGAAAATACATTTGAGAAAAATCCCTGAGGAATTAGGTAAAAAAGACAGATAGAAAATAGGAAAGAAAAAAAAAAAAACAAAACAAGAAAATTTGAGGAGCAACCTAGGAAGTCCAACATTCAAATAATAGGAATTTCAAAAAGAAATACCAGATAAAATGAAAGACATAAGTTTACAGATAGAAGGGTCTATTCACTTAATGCCAGAATGAGTGAAACACACGCAGACACACACAGGCACAGATACACACACACTTGGATATATCACTGAAATATTTCAGAACAGTTGTAATAAACTTATTGAATGATTCCAGGGGGAAAGAAGTCCATGCACAAAGGATTGAGAATCAAATTGGAAAACACCACTTAAACTAGAAGAGATTGGATATTATCTTCAAAACGTTAACTGAGTCTCAATCTAGAAGTCAATATCCTGTGACCGCGTCTTACTAACATGAGAATACAAATAATAGGTATTTATAAGATCAACTGGGATGATAAATGTAAAGTTGATCAAATTTTGGAGTAGGATCATATATTCTCAGATTACGAGGTCTTTACAAATTCTCAGAAAGTTACTAATGAATGTGCTCCAGAGAAATAAAAGAGTAAACCAAGAAAGAAGATAAGGGTTCCGGGAAATAAGAGGTCCAAACCCAAAGAGAAGCAACACATAGTCTGGCATAATGGCAAGAGAGAGCTCTAGGAAGTCAGCTATGCTGAATGCCTGGAGAGAAGCAAGTCCAAATCACAGCAGGAAAATTAAGCACTCCCAGGGGGATGCCTCTTAGAAAAATGGAACTGAACAGTTGTCTAATCCGAACATACTGAGAGGTATTTTTCAGCTCTGACATAGAGTTTGTCATTGAATCAAAAATAAAGTAAATAAAAGATTAAGGCAACTTTTTAAGTTCCAGGGAAAACAAGAAAATATGTAAGAAAGTAAATTTAAAATTTAATTATGAGACACTATGTAGCTCTGCAGTGAACAAAACTTAAATGATTATAATAACCAAAACATTATTTAACAAAAACTATGAAATTACTCTATTTGGAAGAATGAAGGGCGAGGACATGCATGTGACAGAGTAGGCGTGGTGTAAGACCTCATCCTTGCCTTCCATACCTGCAATTCAGTAGATAAGATCTGATGCAACAATGTGGTTAGATGGACAATTGTGATTTACAGGAAGGGAAGTGAATCCAGGTGTTGGATGATTTGGTCAAGGTTTCACGGCAAGCTCATGGTAGAGCAGGAACTAGAATCTAGTAGTCTGATCACCCAGGATTGGTACTGAACTATGGCAGAAAGGTCTGTCAAAAAAATATGCTCTGCTTTTCTTGGCTTTTCCTACACTTCCAAGTTGGATGATTCAATACAAGTTTCTCTCTCCGTAAACGAGTATTGAATTAAAATAGGTAACCAGTGATTTTTTTATTATGTGTCCCATGTGTGTTTCATTCTAAGAGGCAGGAATTGTGCTGTTGAGGAAACTATTTTGTAAGAAGAGGCAGAATTTGTATATAAACGGTGATTCAAGTGGGCTGGCTTTGTTGTTACTCTGGGCCTGGGTTTGAGGGCTGACTCATCCACTGACGAGTTGTCTGATCTTGGGTGAGCTGCTTCACCTGTCCAAGCTTTGGTCTTCTTATCTGCAAAATGGGTATAAAAATAGTAGGCATCTCATGGGATTAAATCAGACGATGAATTTGAAGGGATGTATATAGTGCTTTGCTCACGGACGAGCTTAAGACACGTTAATGGTTGTGGTAGCAGCGGAAGCATGGTTGTGGGGTAGAGAGCAGGGGGAGCAGTTGAACCCCATAACCCACCACAAATATTGTACCTTTGGAACATAATTGTAATGTTAACATTACATTACATGGCTGTTGGGAGCAATGACATAACAATGTGAGAGGACCATGGAGATATATAGGGAAACTAGTCAAGATGGTGTGGTGCTAATTTTAGGTCTATTAGATGCCTCAGTAAACACTAGTGTGGGTTAAACCTGGCCCTGCCTCTGACAGTGGTATTTAACAACTGAAGCATTCAGAACTAGTAGTTGTGCTAGTTGTAGTAGTAATAGAAATATATTACGAGGTTTGTTATCTTTCCCAGTTATCCACAGAGTATTTCATGAGACATCTCAGAATACAAAAGTAGGTGCAAGAATTATTGAAAAATTCCATAGGTGTCAGTTCTGAGAAGTCGTTAAGCAAAAGTGGGATGCTTGGCCTTAATCCCTGCCCTTAGAGGTGGCCCTGATCGAGACGACTGGGAATCACACATTTTTACAAGGAAGCAGAATGGACCGCTAGGTTGCTTGGTCTACAGTGTGAAGCCCGTGCAGCAATTTTCTTGTTTTTAAGAAACACACCAGTTGTGGTACAGGGGATTTTCAAAACATCATGTATTTATTGTTCGATGATAGGCTCCGTTCTCTGATATATGAGGTGGAGATGGGCTCCTGTAAACTTGAAGGTTTCTGCGGACCGGGGAGTGTTCGTCTTCCTCTCTACGGAAATGTTGCGTTTCTCTCTCATTGAGCCGCCTGGCTTCTGGGACTTGAAGGGAAGAGAGGGCATGCCTTGGTATCTCTGGAACAAAGAGCTGGAATGTATGGGGGTGCCAGGAGGATCTGCCTTCCTTCTGCTCTCAGGGGAAACAGTCTCAGCCCCTTAGGGAAGGTGGACTCTTCGCATTCATAGTACTCTGCTCATGCTTACGATTCACGTATTTGGGCAACTATTTGGGCCCTGGGCAAATATTTTCAGTCAGTGGGAGTTACCCAGGGAGAACACTTCATCCAAGGTCCAGAGAATTCTGTGAAGGAATGAAAGGCGGATCTCATAGGAGGAAGATTCGGGGACGTAAGGAGGGAAAAGGGTCATGCGGAAGATGTGGTGTCCATGGAGAAAGGTGGGAGAAAGAAGGAAACTCGAGGGAGAAGGCAGCTTAGCTAATATGCTGCCCATGTTATAGCTTCCATTTCATTCTCACCGCCAACCTGCAGCTATAAATCTGTCATTGCTGCCATTCACAGATGAGGGAATGGAAGGAGGGAGAGGGGGGTTCTCTGTGGGATGCCCACGCTCCAGCAGGTAGCAGCAGGCAGTGTCTTCTCAGGGCTCTCTGGCCCCAGAGGCTATTGTCTTCCTTTATCTTCCAGATATCTCCCCATTACTAGAAATCCTCTATACTGGCGTTCTCCCTTCCCAGTGTTCACTGGGCCGATCCCTTTTTCCTTCCGGTAATGATCTGCTTCTAGGGAAGCTTCCATGCAGGCAAGGAGGAAAATCTGGGCATCCTCCATATCTCTCTTTGGGTGTGCTGCTGGGTACCCACAGGAGCCATCAAGGGGTCTGAAGGCATCACAGCTCTTCCCTGCCCTTTCTCCTGCACTCCACAGAATCACAATCTCCAAATCGAGACCCACGATTGGTCAGGATTGCTTGTAAAGAGAGGCCAGTTGAATGCTAAGCAGTACACCAAAGAGTCCAAATCCTGGCTCTACCTCTTAGAAGCTGTGAAAACTTGACAATGACTCAACCTCTCTGTGCTGCCCTCTGTTTCCCAATCTGTAAGATGCTGACAGTAACAGCAGCTGCCTCACAGGGCTTTTGTGTGGAATAAGAAAATCACATCATCGCCGGCATCATCATTCTGTCACTGCCACCTCCAAAGAGTGTGCACATAGTAGGTGCTCAGGGCATGTTGGCTCTTTTCTCCTGCGATTGGTTTCACCTGCTGGAAGTTTGGATTTGCAGGAATGGGGGTGATGGAAGGGAGGGGTCAGAGTTTGAGAGAAGGAAAGGCAGAAATAAGAACAATCCTTGTGAGCCTAAGCTCCCTCCAGGCTTGATGTTTGACTCCTGAAAGCATTCCACCAACCTTGCTCACACATAAAGACACACACGTACACACACATACAAGTGTCTCTCCATTTTTTTTATGCATAAAGTCTACAAAGTCTGAAATCTGTTTCTCCAAAAAGCTGAAAGCTTTGTGGATCGCTTTCTGTACTGAATGAAAGAAGACATTGGGGAACATTTTTAAAAGATGCCTGGGCCTCCATGGTGTCCTTGCAGCTTTTTTCATACATCTCTAATGGGTATCTATAGCTGGACTTAAATTTGTGACTTAGTATAAATCAGTCATTGGGACTCTGAGTGCTTTAAGGAACTTCCACCCCGTGACTTTCCTTTAACAATTCTCCCTGGGACATGTGATACCCTGTGTGGCTACACGGTGCCGACATTTCTACCTGGTTTTGTCCCCCTGGTACCAATAGGACCTTCCAGGAGTCACTGAATTTTTCCAGTGTCTCTGAGCCAGGCCGAGTCACCCTCAGCCTTTTAAAATACCAGGGTCTTTCAGGCAGTCATGGGGTGAAACGTTCAGGCTGCTTGAGGGTGCCTGAAGAAGTCTTCATGTGCGTTTCGAGAAGGGTTGTTAGAAATCTTTGATCATGGGTGCACAGGGCCTGGAGTCACCACTGAAGGGGTGTTAGTGTCCTGGGGGAAAATGGCTAAGCCAGTAAGAATCAAGTTTCTCTTTGTGTGTGCGTGCGTTTGAATTCCTCATTTTCAGATATAGAAGAGCCAGTGATTATATCACCAATTAAATTAGTGGAAAAAAATCTATAAAACTAAAGAAACACTATTGTCGTTGAATAATATATGTACATAAAACTGGAGCGATTCGCAAATGCAGAATTCTAATGTTATATTAGACGGTGGGAATTGCAAAGCCTGCATTCCTATTTCCGTTACAGCTCTGTTTCCTTTCAGCTGGAGGAAATGTTTCCCTTAACAAAAACCTCTAATGCTTTATTTTAGCCTAGAGGGATAAATCTCATACAAGATCTGTTTTAAATGCTTTTTTGAGGTTTTGGAGAAATAAAAGATTTTTATTTTAATCTCATTAATTTTTTTTTTTTCTGGGAGGACTCAAACATAAATGAACTTTGAAAGTTGAAACTTTCCACCTGCCTGGTTCCCAGTGAGGAGACTGCTCACGAGCTGAGAATTGTTCAGAGAGAAAATGAGAGAATAGAGAGGAGATGGAGGTATGGAATCTGGCATTGGATGAGACTTCAGGGTCACTCAGCCCCACGTGGTCGTCTCAGTGACCCTTGGGAAATGCATATAAAATCAGTGAGCATGTCTAGAATCCAATGCTAGATCTAGCCCTGTCAATCAAGCTATCAATTAGAAGTAATCTAAAGCCCCCTCTAGCTTCAATTAAAAATTTTAAAAATCAAAATGATATGTGCTTATGATAGTTTCTTTAAAAAGTCAAATGGTTCAAAGGGACTTTTAATGAAAACCAATTGGCCCACTTCTCCCCACTTTGAGCCCTATTCCTTGGGGCAGATACCATTACCCCTTGCTGATTCCCAGGCCAGAACAAAACAAAACAAAAACTTAAATATTATGACCAAATACTGCTGTTTAATTCTTCCAGTTGTCATATGATTCAAAATAACTAATTAGAATCAATGAGTGAGCTATCTTCAGAGAATTAGGGTATGTGAGGATGGAAACGCTCCTCGTGATCTGAACCAGCTCAATATAATTTTAAATGAAGAAAGTCGAGAGAGGTGCTGTGACTTGTCCAAGGTCAAACAGTTAGTTTATGACACTCTACAAAAACTCTAAAAAAAACCCAACCCGGGTCTGATGCCCTTTCCCCTCTACCATCCTGCTGCTCGGGATGAGTTTTGACACAATTCAGGCACATCCTGAACAGGGCTGTGATAAACTAGGTCTCTTCTTTAGACAGATCAATGATTTTTAAATGCTAGTTAACATGAATGCAATGGCAATGATGCATTTGTCACTTAGAGACTCCTCCAGATTATAACGTACCTGTAAAAAATCATAATGTACCTGTAAAATTGACCCAGTTTGGCAGGAAAAAAAGAAATAGGTAAATCAGAACAGGAAAAATAAAGCATCATTGATACAAAGGACTATGTAACATTAGGAAGTATAATTGGTAGGAGCTTTCCAATGTTAATAGTGAGTTCTAGTAATGTCTTTCCATACTTGATGGTTCCTTCAGTTTGTCATTAGGTGTGGAAACAGAGTATTGGTGGTTGAGGAATTATGGAAGATAATGTAATAGCCAGACTGCAGAACTCTGAGAATATAATGATTGAGGAAATAAAAACTGGAATTTGGTGTGTGTGTGTGTATGTGTGGGGGAAGCTATGTATGTACATGGAGGTGATGATGGTAAATCAGAGGCAAGAGTGTTCTGGAATTCTACGAAGCATCTTTAACAGAGGCTGACACATTTGAAATCTAGTCTTAAGTTCAGAAAGAGTTTGACCAGGGAGCAGCGAGGCCAGTTAGGTCAGTTTCACAAACAGAAAGAAAACATAATTGGCCTAGACACATGGGGTTGGCAAAATTATTCCTATAAAGGACCAGAGGGTAAATATTTTGGGCTCTGCTGGCCATAAGGTCTCTGTTGCAATTATTCAACTCTGCTGTGGGAGCACAGAAGTGACCACAGACAACATGTAAACAAGTGCTCATTGCTGTGGTCTAAGGAAACTTTACTTATGGTCACAGAAACTTGAATTTTATGTTCTTTTCATATGTCACAGAAAATTATTCTTCTTTTAATATCGTTTTCAACCACTTAAAAATAGGAAAACCATGCTTCACACATGGGATGCCCAGAACCAGACGGGTGGCTGGATTTGGCCCACGGGTCGTAGTTTGCTCACCACTGGGCTAGCCAAACAAAGGGTTAGGGTCTATTACTTAAGAAATGATTCTGCTGTCCCAGCAAACAAGTAGAAGGGAACTGGCACTTTTCTTTCTCCCTAATTTTGTGGTTTCCGGAATCTAAGTACTCTCTGTTTTGCTTTGTTTTCCATAGACCAGCAGTCTTGACAGAAGACAGAGTAAGGTCTGTGTGTGATCTTTTCACTCTAATAGCCCATTTCCTGATCCACAAAGCACTCCAGTGGATAAAACAAAGAGGGTTCTTTACTGCATTGTACGGACCATTTGCTGAACAGGTTTGCCATCATGCCAAAGGTATAGCACTTCTAAAGATTTTTGCTGTTCTGAAGTGCATTCTGCATTCCGATAGCTCTGTGTAGGGTGCTCACTGGTGGGGAAGCCTTGCCTCCTTGTACTCTGGGTTCTAACTTCCTCCCATATGTCAGAGGGGCTCTACTTTGCCAGTAAACCCCAGAAGTGCACTCAGTGAGGAATGTCGGCTACATCCCTCACTGGTCACTGACATCCCTCCTTTGTACTTAGTCTAATTCACATTTCCAATCCCTATACTTTTGATTGATTCCTGGCCCTGTTTGTGAGAGTAATACCATATACTAATGGTGTGCCTTCAAGGGGACAAGTTTCTTCCTTATAAAACTCTGGTTCGGATGGCAAAGTGAACTCAGGGAAGTCACGCAGGTAGAAAGTGGTGGAATTATGGCTCAGAGACAAACTGGACTCCAGATGCATAGCTCCTTCTGTTCAGCCATGCAGCTTGCCTCTGGTTTAGAGTTTATAGGGCTTGGGATCTAAAGCCACTTGTAAACTTTCATTTGATGAGGTCAATTATTCTTAAAATTTATTGCCAGTGGAGAGTGTTTATGCATTTTATTAATGTGTTTGCTTCCTCCTAAGCAAAAGTCATTGACTTGAGTGTAGGAGGGCATCTCATGCCTTAGAGAGTGAAAAATGAATACCCACATTCAAATTTGTTGAGCAATTAGCTCCTTTTCTTCTGTTGACCTGGGAATTTTTGCCTTTGGACATTGAAGAAAATAGATACTTAAAGAAACAAGAGAATTTAAATAAGAGATTAGAACATAACTTGAAAATTAAGTTCCTCCGAATCTCTAGGACGAATAGAGATACGTACAAATTCCTGCTACCCGAGTTGACTTATAAATTACTTGATTTCCTTCCAAACATGTATTCATTCCACAGGTAGAGGCCAGTAGTATTTCCTTCTTCTTTATTTTGCCAAAATGTTTGGAAAACCCATGCCCTTAGAAATGCCCTGGCAAATTACTGGGGAAGACAAGATCTGATTATTGGCCTAAGAAACATGCAAGGTTGTTGGAAAAAACAAGAGAGCTTGGAAAAATTCAATTATAATACAAAACTATATGACCAGTGCCAACAAGAAAGGTAGATATGTTAAGTTGGAAGGGATTTCAAAGAAGGAACAGGTCCATGTAGACTCCATGTCTGGAAAAGACTTCATGAAAAAGCACAGATTCGACATAAGCCCCAGGAATGGGTAGGATTGGAATAGACAGAGGAAATCAGTATTTTTTGAGTGTGTATTGTGCTGGGCACTGAAGTTAGTCATTTAATCTTTACCAAACATCAGTATTACTATATCCACTCTGAAATTGAGGAAACCAAGGCACCCAAGAGAAGTAGGATAGCTCAGTGGTTAAGATTTCCTGGTGTTGGTTCTAGGCCTGACTGTTAACTAGCCATGTGATCACATGCAAGACACTGAACCTTTCTTTTCCTTAGTTTCTTTCTTTGAAAAATGGAGATCAGAGGATAGGAGGGCTACCTGACTGCTACGTCTTCTCCTCTTTGGTTGCCAGGGCTGGTTTGGACAATCTGGCTGGCTAGGCGGTGTCCCTTTCCTCCCTCACCGTTCCGTGTGTGTCCCTCCCAAAGCCGTGTGCTCAGCTGGAGAGTATGCCTTTTGCTGGTAGAGGAGGACTGCTCTTCAGTCAGGCGTAGATGAGGAGCTGTGCTCCCTTGCTAAACCCTCCAAATAAGCTTCCAAAGTCCTGCCTTCTTTGGGGGAAAAAAAAAAGATCATAACAGTACTTGCCTGTAGTGTTCCTATGAAGTTTGAATGGGTTAATGCATGTCAAGTGCCTGGCACATACTAAATGCTCAGTAGAGCCCAGGTGTGGTTATTACTATTGTCGCCAAGCACCTTGCCCAGTAGCGAGGCTGAGATCAGAATATAGATCTGATCCTAAGTGTGCACTCGTTTCTGTACTGCCCAGTGGTGGAAAGGGTCATGGGGGATCCAGCGCCAGCAGAAGGCTGGAGTGCAGAATGAGGTACGGTGAAGGTACCATAATGGTCCGTGGGGAGAGCGTCATGATGTAGAGGATTTGGGGTGGTGAGTGGCATGAGGGCAAGTTGTAGGGGAAAGTACTAGTGTAACCATTCAGGGCAAGATACACTGCTCACTTAAGCACTTTGGCCGAGCTATCACTAGGTAAATGTTACGGCATACCTTTTTCTTGATTTCAGTTCGGGCCAGGTCTGTGTGTCCTGTTCTGATACCCTATTCCTCCCACCGTATACAGACGTGTGCACCTGTACACCCCAAGGTGCTGAGCATAAAGTCCAAGCCCTAAATGTCACAGAGGCTAAGCCACTAAGCCACGCATACCTCTCTCGTCTGGGCTCTTGTCCCCTCACTTGGCTCCGGTCATACAGAATTAATTTGCAATTCCCCAAAACCCACTGGAGTGTAGGCCTTGGGAAGGCAGGACCATGGCCATCCCACCCCACTGTCACCCTACCATCTGGGCTGGTGCCTAGTACCTAGTAGGGGCTCAATGAATGGTGAAGAAGTGAAGGCATGTGAGGTCCTTCCGCACCTCTGGACTTTGGCATATACCGTTCCCTCTGACTGAAACAGTTTTCCCACCTTCTGGTTGCTTGTTAGTTTTGTTCGTCACCGCTTCCAGAAGGCATGTCCTGCTTCTTTCCCCCTAGTTAATCCTTCCTTGGCATTTATCACATTGCCCTGCGATTCCTTCTTTGTTAGTCTGTCCACGTCATTAAACTCTAGCTGCCAGGAGGGCAAGGCAGAGGTTGTCTCACTCAGCACCTCACACCCGGTGCCTCGCCAAGTGTCAGACCCTCAGGAGGGCCCAGAACCTGTCTGTGAACACAAGTGAGTGTGCACGCCACGTGCACGCGCACCCACGTCCTCCCAGGAGCTGTTCTGTTCTGGCCCCTCCGGGAGAGTGAGTCACCGAGGTACGTACCAGGTGACTCAGGACAGTGGCAGATGTCTCTCTCCTCCTTTTCTGGCAGCGGGGGAAGCACGGCTCAGCCTCCACAGTCACCCTGGCAGTCGGAATTCAGAGAAATGAGCAGCTGACAGCAGAAGCGAGGAGCCTGAGCCTGGAAGTCCGTAATCAGCCTTGGGACTTTTAATGAGTGTTCTCCAGAGCAGAGTCGCTAACAAACCATCCTGGACTCCCTTGATCAGTTTAATTGGAGGACAGACGGTCTTAAACATTTTAAAAAGCTGACAGAAGGATCGAATTCCCAAGGCTTTCCCTCTAGCTAAACGTGTGCTTCCGAAGCTCACTTTCTTGGACACGTGCAAGGCCTGCATTTTGACCTTTAGTGGATTCGAGATCGCTGTGTTCCCGGCTCTGTTTCTGAGCATGATCTTTATTTTGTCCTTTTGAGCACCTACGGACTGATGTCCAGATTCGCTGTCCATTCTGAGGTCTTGCTGCTGGAAATATATTTGAGAGAGGGATCACTTTGGGGGCATTTCGATGCCTGCGTATGCCACAGATTTCGTTTATCTGTTTTCATAAAGCATGTTGAAAGCTAACTGTCTTTTTACTCCTGGACTATTTAGGAATCACTGTAGAATTTCCTAGTAATTGAGATGCTCCTTTGCATTAAATGTGTTTTGTTTTTTCTTAGCAAATTAAAATACTTGGAAAATTGAATTTTTGCATTAATAGTATGTATTATGAAAGCTGATAAATGTGAGATTAATGGCCAAAAAGGGACATTTCAGATGGATAATTTAGATTTTTATCATTTATTAATCATGGAAAATAAACCTGCTGTATAAGTAATTTTAGTTTTATCAAGAAGATAAATTGTTCTGGCTAATGAATGTATAGATATCCTATGCCAAAGGCATTTGGAGTAATCTGTTAATCATTTAACTGTGTCAGGGCATATGCTATGTCTTCATAAAGCAATTAAAACACATAACTTTCTCCACTGAAATGCGTGTTGGCCTTCACTGCCTAAAGCAAATTAAAATGGCATTTGTCTTAGACTAGGTTTTGGTGGCACAATATCTAGAGGCAAAAAACATGAGAGGCTATAGATGTCATGGCAAAGAAAGACTAGTTCAATCTCTCATTCTCAGGGTGAGGTTGCAAATCACTCGCAGAGTGGAGCTGTGCTAATGAGGAAGGACTTTCTGGCTTCCAAGTACCTATCACAGTGGATGGGTTCTTGGCGGAAAATCCCAGGGGACCTTTTCCTCTCCCAGTGCCTGGGGATTTACATCTGTAGCTCCCATTAGCACTAATGGGTGCTCCCCGCATACAAACAGTCCTCTCACTGATGGAGGAACAGACCCCTGAATAATATTCTTGCTCCATTTATTTGGTGTTCGGAGTCGGACCGAGGGCTGCATTAAGAGGGCTTTGATAGCGTTGAGGCGCCATTATGCTAATAGAGATTTGTGTCAGCTCCTTTTTAGAGGGTCATAATTCTACTTTTAAAACTCTCTTTTGACTGAAACAAATTTTAAAATATTAATACTCTTTTTTTCCCCTGCAAACTAACAATCACCCACTCCCACCACCACACACAAAAATAAATGGCTCTTTAACTTGCTCGGCATTAGTTTGTGGAGGGCGATTTTCACTCCACTATGTTCTCCTTCCACCTGAGTTGCTCAGAGCTCAGGGCTCAGCTTCAATCAGCGGCTCTGTCAGTAATGAGCCTTAGAGGAACCCCATGAGGGAGGCGTGCCGCCGAGAGCTTCGGTTAAGCACCTGAGGAGACCAACAGCAAAGAGAGGAGTTGCTTGAGATTTTGTGGAGCTTGGAGGCTGAAGCCCACTTGCACTGGAAATCAGATTTCTGATTCCCAGGGTTGGTAAGCATCTAGTGTCCCGCAGGCAAGACTCCCCCCAAAGCTTGTGAGAAGGAACAGAGGGCATGTGTTTCTAAGCTGGGTTTCCATCATGACACCGCAGGCATGGCACATGGTGGCTTCTCAGTAAATACGTGATGAACCAACAGAGGTAGGAACGGACCTGTAAGCGTGATGTTGGCTTTTATCCTTTTCTTTGACTGGCTTTATAACCTCTTCAGGTCTCAGCTCCCTCACCTGGAACGTAGGGAAGGCAATCTGCTTGACCTCATAGTGTCTTCCTGAGGAGTCAAGGAGTTAAATCACAGAAGGCCGTAGCTCAAGGAGTAACCTAGAGTTAGTACGCAATAGGTGTTTCTTGTTGGAGCGGTTCTTCCCTTCCATATTTCTTCTTCAGACGGAGGGCCATTCTCAACAGGGACCAACTAGCACTAAAATGACCTACCAGCAGTCCAACAGAAACAAAGTACAGATTCTATGAAATGTATTTCTTTTTTTAGCCACACAGAGGGCATGGCAAAACAGAAAAGGCTGGGCTGCATTGGGGTTTGGGGAGATCACTTCACCTGTGTTAGGTAGGCATGAGAGGCGATCAGCTGAAGATCAGACTATCGGGGCTGTTATTGATCAAGGTTTGAATGAAGGACATGGCGTAGCTCTGTGGGGTCTTTCTAATGTCTGCACATCCAAATTAACTGCCTGCCCTGGCACCGGCAGAGCAAGACTCCTGCATGGGGGAGCAGAGGCAGGTAGGCGAGTCCTAATGAGAAGACCCAGAAGCTACCGAAATTGGGTTCCTTCTTCCAAACTGTCAATCAAGTAAAAGTCCCTTCTCCCACCCTGGAGAAGAGAGAGGCATGGAGTAGAGGGAAGCCAGTGTTGTTGCACTAAATTGCATCTTCCCCCATAGAAACAACACAAGTGGGGAATACATGTTTCCCTCAAATAGGTTGCACGGTGTTGAGTGAATTCATTCTTTAAAGTGTTTGATGCACAAATTTCTTAATGATGTGTTAGGGCAAAGCTCCCCCAAATCTGTATGTTCTTGAGTGATAATGTTTATTTTTCCCTATTTTTTTGAGCCCCAACATCCACTAATCTGAATAGTGTGTGAGGCCCACGAGGGGCAGTTGTGAAAGGGAAAGGTAGAATGGGCAATGATTTTATAGTGAGCAAGAAGTATGTGTTGGCACTTTAAAGTCCAGGAAAGGCAGTGTTTTATATAGATGAGAGCTGAAAACAAGGAAGGTACAGAGGGTGTTATAAAAGGATGAGTGATGGGGGTGAGGGTGGGGGTGCAGGGCACATGAGAGAGGACAGCTGCCTCGTGTGCATGGATATGAATGTCCCGAGTGGTCTTGTCATCACCTTTGCTGGTAGAGACTCTCCCCCCACATCTTCTCCAAATCTTGGCTTCTGCCCTCTGTTCCCTGATAGCTCTAACGGGGCCTGATTGTCCTGGCTTGCCAACCCTTGGGATAGCTCTGACTCCTGGGCCCAGAGAATGAGGGGAAAGTCACTTCCAATCCCTCCCTTCCTTGACTCTTTCTCTCTTGCCTGTGGTCCCCAGCCCAGGCAAGGGAACTACTGCAACCAGCAATGGACTCGTTGCCCCTCGGCCCTGCACTGCAGAGGTCCCCACTGCTCCCCTCCCCTCAGCCATTCTCCAAAGACCTCCAGACATGTCAAGAATGAGTGGTCACTGACTTGTTATAGAGCCTGGGCGGTACATTGTAACCACCTCCTCCCTTCCTTTCTTATTTCCATTGAATTATCATCTCAGTTTTTTGTTCTTATTGGATTCCTTTTCTAAGTTTTTATCCCAAAATAAAATCAGCTTTTTTTCTGGTCACGGAGGTCTGTGCAGAGCTGTCTTTGCTACTTTTTGGTGCCTGGGCGCCTGGAAAGCCTCTCCTGGGAGGGGAAGGAGGGAGGGGGGTGCTGCTTGGGCAGTTCGGATGTGGGCGTCTGGCCAGCTCCGGAAGGCTGGCCCACTCCAGAGTCTCGAACACAGATTCCCTGCTGAGTCGCATGTTGATGCCAGCAGACTGCCAGGCGGGCCCCCTGATGTTTGTAATACACAGATCCATATCAGCGTTATGAAGTTCCATATTAATATGATGCTAAATAGGGATTCCGATGCTGGCCAGAGGGGGATGGGAAGCACTGAACGAGGTCACCAGTAAAAATGAAAGCCCCGGGACTGGAATAGCAGCAGACTTGCAGGTGACTGTCGAGATGCATTAGCAGTAGGGGGAAGCTCGAACAGCATCTGCCTGCATTATTCTTGGTTCCAGCCCAGTGCCCCCTCTCTCCTCTTTCTCATTGAATTTGATGCTTTATGGAAGCTGCAACGTCATAAAAATAACACTCTGCTGCATCCTTCACCCCGGGATCTCAAAGCCCTCTACGGACATTAATATTTATCGCTAGGAACCTGGGATGTCGGTTGAGAAATATTATCCCAATTTTACAGATGAGGAACTTGAGATTGGGCGGTTAAGTGACTTGGCAGAAGTCACTCCCTACCTACTGAGTGGTGGGGCCATGCCCTGGGCCAGATCCCAGAAAAGTATTCGGAGCCCTTGGCAGAATGGGAGAATGCCCTTTGTTTAAGCGGAAGAAAACAGAGTGTGCCCTGAGCAAGCTGGAGGAAGGCAGGACAAGCGGTCTCATCGCCTCTCTCTGACTTTGGTTCCCCTCTTGTCAGGCTTGAGGGAGTTGGCTATGATGGCCCGTTTAGTTTTTTACTTCTCTGCTAACCCTGCCAATTAAATCTGCCGGCTCAGAATCTGTGGCTGGGGCGGAGTGGACAGTTTCAGTTATAGAACTTTCAGGAAGTATGGAAGGGTCCACTTGCTGGAAGGATGTCTAAAATTGGTCAAGAAGAAAGGGGACTTGAGACAGAAAGGCAACATAAATGCTTTCGGTCTAGAAGGATGAAGGTTGGGAAGAGAATATCACCTAATTTGATGGAGTCTTGAGAATTTTTGGGAAAGGTAGAACAGAGGTCCAGGATTCTAGAACTATGGGCGTATTTTTTTCTTTACCTTGAAGTTGTTCACGAGGAATAAAGGGAAGTTTTGCATTTTCCTGTGTAAGTGTGGGAACTTCTGTCTCTGGAAAAACACATAGATTTTAAAAGTGGCTTAGAGACATTTATAGATGAAGCATCCATTTTGAAGGCACATATCTGACTCTTTGAAGGAGACAGTGCTGCAGTTTTAGCTTCCAGCAATTAGTGTCTGGCTACAGAAGAAAACTGGGATAGAGGGTGGAATGGTGCTTTACTAAGCGTTCGCTAAGCATTTGTCAAGCTCTGACGATGGGCCATAGACTGTGTGGCACCAAGGATATGTCACTGCATAGAATAGAGCTTCTGCCTGGCCAATGGGGGCCCCAGGCTAGTTGGGGGAGGCAGACATGCAAATGAATAATTATGGAGTTGTGAGATGAGCTGCTGCAGAGATTGGTACATTGTGCTGTGGGAGCGTGGAGGAAGAGGTGATTCATGTCAGAGAGATTCGACTTGCAATTATGTTCTTCCCAAACTGGCTTTGATGAAGCTGGCACATTTTACCTATTAGGAATTGGATGGTGACCACCTGGTTCATTTTATGGGTAAACAAAAGCTGTTCTGAAACACTTGATCTAGTTGAATGTTATAGTCCCGTCCTATGGAATTTTAGGAGGTGTCAAGAGCCTCCTGCAGGCCTGGGAAGAGTGTCATTGTCACCTGTAGCCCATCTTGGGTACCATTGTAGGGAAAGACATCAACATTGCTCTGTTAGGGCCAACTCATGCTGTTTTCTCACTTCTCAGGTTTTTCTCAGTAATATTAGAAAAAAATCTCAGAATTGAGTTTGCAAAGGGCTGTGTTTATTGCTTGGAGTAGAAATAGATAGTAGGATAGATTTTTAGGTGTGGTGCATTGTTTGGTAAGGGTTCAGGTTTCTGTGTGTCAACGCCTTGACCAGACCTGCTATAGCTCTGATTGCTTCTTCCCATAAGGTGCCTGAAGAAGATTATATAGATGACAAAGGAAAGTAAATCATATTAAATCCATCATTGAGACTGTGCCCCCCCCCCCCCCCCCCCCCCGCCAAACTCTGCAGAACCCAAGCTCTGGTCAGCTGGCTAGGTTGAGAGCAGTTGGTTGAGGACACCTGTACTCACACTGGGGAGACCCAAATGGCCTCCTTTCACTTGGTTTCTATTTCAGCTCTAAGCCTGTCCTCGATGCCATATGTGAGCATGAATTTAGAGCGACAGTCCTGAGAGAAAAGCCAGAGAGACCAGGGTGCCCAAGAACCTGGATCCAAAGAGACCACAGCAAGCTGACTCAACAGCTTGAAGTCTCTCCCTTCACCATTCCCTCCCACAGTACCATGGCTTAGTACATGGCTTTTTCTCCCAGTCCTGACTCCCATCAGGAGGAGAAGCAAGCGCGTTGATGCATAACAATTTATTGTGTTGAAGACAGGTTTGGTGGTTGTAGGGATGGAGGGTCTTCCTCTTCCTCTTGTGCTTGTGTGAGCCCAAAGGAAATAGAAATGAGAAGGCTCTTGTCATAAATTGTATGCAGTTATGAAGACGCTTGTCCAGCATTCCCTTTGGCCAAAGTTGCTTAGTTCAGCGTGCACAGCCTCTCCCAAGTTCCAGTCATCGGGCCAAACCTGGATCCCAACCAAGGCGACTGTTTTTCAGCACTGTGAACCCAACCACCTTCACCCATTTAAGGCTGGAACAGTGAAAATTGGGTCGGTTTGTTGAGTGAGTTTATCAGCACCCTGTTAGCATAGTAGTTGAGAGTGTGGATTCTAGAAGGAGGTGGCTCTGGGTTGAATCCTTGTGTGATGTTTGCTCTATCCTGTAACTCTTAATCCTCTTTTTCTTCATTTTTTTTTGAAAAAATAAAGATGTTTGTGCCATGAGGATAATAATGAGAGTTGTAGAGATTAAAGTAATAATATTATATAAAATATTTAACACTGTGCCTGGTGTCTTGTAGGTGACTTCATGTGCTCATATGTAAAATGGGGTGAAGTATCATACAGACCTCACAGGATTTTTGTTAGGGTTAAATGGGTTAATTCATATAAAATGCTGACATGTAGTGATCACTCATTAAATTTTTTTTTATCTAATATATGCTTACTGCTATTATGTTTGTAGATTTATAAACATTTCCAAGGAAGACCTCATAAAACACTGCCCTCTCCCCCCTGCCTGGCAAAAAGAAAGACTTGATTTGAAAAATCCAAGTGGCCAGGGCATTGTAATCAACTGACAATCTGAAAGCATTTCGGTAAAAATCCCTTTTTAAAAACAACATCTTTCCTCAACCTTAGAAAGGCTTAAATATTAAAATGCAGTGCTTGGGTGCTTTTGTTTTTATAGTGATTTTTTTTGTTTTGTTTTTGTTGTTCCACAAAAGTACTTTTAAAAATAGCACAGCCGGTATTAGACAAATGTTTACCCGGTTATATGGGGACATCAACCAAGAGAACATAATAAGGTAGAGTTACTAGAAATTCTAAACGTGAAAAACAGGCATATTAAAATGAATGAAAAATTATAGGTATTACTGCAGTAAGCTGCTTGTAATATTCTTTAACGGCATATATTTCCTGAAATTGTGCTCCGTACTGGTTTGCTTGCAAAATGGAAAAAAGCTGGATTCCAAGGTCTGCTTGTGTGGTGCTGTGCCTAACCAGCACCTGCTTCCGGCTTGGGGTTCCTGTATTGTGTCCTTTTTTGTTTGTTTGTTCTGAATTTTGAACTTTCTGGGCTTTTTTCACATGACGTTCATTCCTCCTTGATTTGGGTCTTCAGAGCTTAGAACCATGTGCTGCCGGTCACCTCAAGAGCCTGGAAAAAATGGCTTCGTGGTGAACCTTTCTAGAAGGCAGGTGCCGCACGCTCGCTTGTGTGAGGCGGGGGTGGAGGTGCAGAGAGGCCACTCCCAGACGGACTCCTTCTTGAGGAGGGTCCTAAGAGATGGGGACCCAAGTAGCTTTGGGATTTCTGTGGCTTGGAAGGAAACGATTATTTTAGGCTATGGTGCCCTAGATTTTGGTGGCTGCTGGGAATACACCATGGAGAAAAGGGATCCTTGTTAGAGGGTTGAGAAAAGCTGGCGATGCCAGGGGAGGAAGGGAGGCTGGTCCTCGCCTGGGGTTCCAAACCCAGATTGTGCGTGCACTTGGAAGACTGCTGGCCTTTGGCTGTTGTTCTGCATTGGGGCTTGTCTCAAAGACGCTGTTCTCCTTTTTGGAGAAGCAACCCCTGTCCGGAGTGTGTGACAGCCACGGCTGTGCCCAGGACAGGGGACTGGGGACTGCGGCGAGATGAGCGTGGGTACAGAGTCAAAGGCAACTGGCTCTTCGGAAAAGGGAAAATGACTGGCTCTTCTTCCTTTTATCTCCGCCACACCAAAGAGCACCTCATGAGAGGCTCGGGGTGCATGTCAGTGAGATGAATTGCTAAGTATGAAGTTTGCTGGCTGTTCAGAGTACTGTGCGAAAGCCGTTTGCTCGGCCTTGTCATGGGGACAATACATTCCAAGGCGCACTTGGGCGAGCCTGAAGCCTCCAACGTGACAATTCTCACCTAAATAAATGATACTTTGGGTGGATTTGCATCAGTACATTGGATAAATGCTGAGAAAAGTCCTATAATCCATGAGTCTGGTGAGGCCAGCTGCTGCTCCCCTTGAAAAGGTCAGGAGAGCATTGCATTAAAAAAGCACATTTTTATTTTTTGCTCTTGGTAGCTCATTATGGATTTTGTTCAGATGCCCCCCCTCCCCCCATAGCCACAGTATTGGCATGCTCTCTTTGGTTAAGATGGTGCAGCCTGATGGAAAGAAACACGGAAAAGGACTTAGGGAGACATCTTTTGATGGGTTTTATTGGTGAATCACAGTAAAGAAAGCACTTCCGGTGCCGCTCTCCTACAGTTATTTTTCCTTCTTTTCTCTGGGTGACTGTGTCCCAGAAATTGCCAGTCCTTAGCGTGCACTCAAATCTGCATTTTTAGCTTTGTCCGCTCAGCCATACTTTTCACTGCTTACCCTGAACTCATCCCCTTCTGTTTCCTTTTCCAAAGGTATTGTTTATCTCAGAAACAGGAGGAGGGGGCTGCGAAATCGATGGTGGCCTGGGTATGTGATAGGAAGTGGAGCACCTGATTCGGGCCGCAGCAGTGAATTAGCTTGCAGATTTCAGGAGAGCCCGTGATCAGTGTCCTCTGCCAGGGGTCATGCAGAGTGCCAATTACAATTGATTTCTCAATAAAATTGTGTTCAACCTTCCCCAACATAGCCTGCGAGAGAAGTGATAGAGAACTGGCTCACTTTAAAAATTTTATTCTTTTCAGTCAATTTTGTTCCCGGGGGTTCATTGTTGTCATCAGCCTTGGACCATGAGATGCTTACCTCACTCGCCTTCCTAGAAGACACAACACAGGCAGAGTGAGCTGCGGATGTGTGGCAGCAATGGGTCCCCAACCCCCCCAACCCTCCCCCCTCCCCCCCTCGCCATCCCTCTGGGACAAGACTCTGCACTGGGTGCCACAGGAAGTTGCCACTGGCCCCCAGGAGCCCAAAGTGCAGGAGTTCACTCTCTGTGTTGTATCACCTGTTCAGAGCCTAATGGGCTGTTTATAGCAGGTTGCTTCTCTTGCCTCCAATCACTCCCCCCAACCCTCTCTCTCTCTCTCTCTCTCTCTCATGCATGTGTGTACTCAAGCACATACATGCACACCCTTGCCTTCCCCTCAGAGCCCATTGCTTTGGGAGTCACCAACCAACCAACCTAATTAAAACATGTTTTTCCGATTGCTGGAGCAATTCCCCAAATGCTATGCCTTGCCACCGCCACGCTGGGCCTCTCAGTTTGCTACCTGTATTCGGCGGCCATAGAGGCTCATCTTGCATAAAAGAAGTCAATCCATTCAGGGTTGCTGTGCATTCTGAGATTTAAAACATGCATCTTTCTCTCCGGAAGCCGACGTTCTCTAAAGAGGAGTGAGGTATACACGCTACGTTAGTATCACATTACCACCTCCCCCACCTCCACCACCGCCTCACAGCCACTGCCTTTCACCATCTTTACCAACAGCTCGACATTCATTGAACAATTGCCATGGGCCAGCACCACGCTAAGGTCTTCGTTTCTTTTCATTTCAGGTATTTTGATTTATGTCACTGTTCTCCCCCACCCCCAAGATGGCTGTTCCTCTGACTTTCTCTTTTAAACTATCTTAGCCATTTTTAAATGTATTCGCAGGTGGATTTAAATACATTCACAGTGTTGGGTAACCGTCAGCACTATCCATCTCTGGAACTCTTTCATCTTACAAAACTGAAGCTCTATATCCATTAAACGATAATTCTCCATTCTCCCCTTCCGCTAGCCCTGGCCACCACCATTCTACTTTCTGTCTCTATGAATTTGCCTCTGCTAGGTTGCTCACGTACATGGAAGCACATAGTATTTGTCTTTGGTTACTGGCCTAACGGTTTTATTTAGTATTGTGTCCTCGAGGTTCATGCGTGTAACATATGTCAGAATTTCCTTCCTTTTTAAGGCCAAATAATATCCCATTGTATCTGTATACCACATGTTGCTTATCCTTCCAATGGATGCTTGAGTTGCTTCAGCCTTCTGGCTGTTGTGAATAACACTGCTATGAACATGGATATGAAATATCTCTTTGAGGTTCTGCTTTCAATTTTTTGGGGTATGTATTCTGAAGTGGAACTATTGGATTATGTGGTCATTCTCTTTTTAATTATTTTAGGAACCACCATACTGTATTCCATAGTAGTGGCACCATTCCCACCCATAGATCATAAGTGTTCCAGTTTCTCTACAGCCTGACCAACACTTGTTATTCTCTGCTTTTCTCATAGTAGCCATCCTAATGGGTTCAAGGGGGCATCCTAAGTACTTTATATGTCTCACAACGACCCTATGCTGTAGATGCTATTATTTTCCTCATTTCAAAGATCAGGAAATTGAACTTAAATGTTCTCTTTAAAAAAAAAAGGTAAATCTGTGAGGTGACGGGTGTGTTAATTAGCTCAATGGGGGGGAGTCCTTTCACAATGTAAACATATATCAAATCATCACATTGTTCACTTTAAATATCTGATAATTTTATTCAGTTATACCTCAGTAAAGCTGGGGAAAAAAAGATCAGGAAATTGAGGCTTGGGGATGTCAAATAAATTGTTCAAGGCTACACAACTGGTAATACTCAAATTTAGCTGTTTCTAGAGCCCTTCTAGAAAAATAAAATTCCTGTTCTATAAGGTCTCTTGTGCTGGCTGTATTGACAGCAGAGCAACAAAGAATTGGAAGCTTTTCCTTTTCCATTTAAGGGCTAACATTGCCATACACCTTCTCAGGGAGACAGAGCTCTGCACCTTGCCTATGAGCATAAAAAAAGACATTATTCCTTTATTATTCTAAGAAAAGCAAAGGAAAAATAAGCTAAACAACAATGGGGCAATTTATTCTCTATGCCATAATAATTTTCCTAATTGGGCAAGTAAGAACCAACCTAGTGACTCCTCCTAGGGCTGGAAGGAGTATGGCTATTTTCTGTCAGCCTAAGCATATGCCTTTGTAAAGAAGAATTGGTAGTACAGAAGGTATTATCTTAGATCCAAAGTGAAAGGCATAGACATGTAAATGTATTCATTTCATTGACACTGCTGAAATTTGTGTCCAGCAATCCTATAGTGGAGCCCTAAATCTGTCACTTCCTAGCTCAGTAAACTTAGGTGAATTTATTCACTTCTTTGAATCTCAGTTTTGTCATCTATAAAATGGGAGTTGAAACATCTAGCTCATAATATCTATCCTCTCTTCTCCAAAGAAAGAGTGAGAACAAACAAAACGTCTTAGGTACACTGGAAAGTCAAGCTTGGTACCCACCACCGCTCTCTTTGGTTTAGCTGACAAGGGGCATCCCTGATTCAGACTGATGACTTTGTCACTAAGATAGAATGTCTTAGCTGAGATGGGATCTGTGCCAGCCACCAGTGGGAAGCAGGAAGGCCCAACAACGATGTCTTCTCTCGAGTTGGATGCAAACACGGGGACTGGGCAGAGGGAAATCCAGCGGACTGATCTATTGTTGGTTTTAGCATTAACTTAATGTGTGACTTGGGGCCTGCCATTGCATCTCCCAGCTGAGTTCTTTCATCTGCAAAAGGAGTAGCTGACTTTTCCTAAAGAATCTGGTTTTCTTAATTTTCTGGAAGTTAATATAATTCTGTCTTTTGATCACATTTGTGGCTCTTTTTCTGAACTCTGTGCTCCGATGAAACGAGTTCTTATATACAAGGTTCTTAGTACTTTTCTTGGCACTTAGTAATTGTTCATTAAAGTTTTTCTCTTTCTTTTCTCTTCTCTCCCCTTCCTTTCTTCCATCCCTCCTACTGACACTCCAGAAATGAGCAAGGTTCTCAACTTGGAACCACATCCCTGATGGAACCACGTCCCTGATGCACACTCACCTTTTTTCTTTTTTTCTTCCCCATCACTGCCCAGACCTAATTCATAGGTACTTGTTGGATGAAGAGGGTGGGTCATATACTCTGAACTCATGGGTCCCTCAAGATAACATTTGCCCGAAAGACATGGGAGCCTCCAGAAAACAAATTGCGGTCTCAGAATCAGGGAGTGCGTGCCAGAATCACACAGATGTGGGCTGGAGTTCAAGCCCACCTTCCTTGTAGTCATGCAAATGATGTGTGTTCTAGAGAAGCATTAAAAAGCCTCAGGTTCTCCTGTCTTTCTTGGTGAAATACAAGCTCTGCTAGTTAATAGCTGCATGATCTGGGGCAATACTTAGCCTCCTTGTTGCATCTCAACTTGCTCATCTGTGAAAAAGGATAATAAAGAACTTAATGCAAAGGGTTGGGAAGATTAAATGTGGTAACACATAAGACACACATTGAAAAATGCCTGGTGTAATTTGTAATAGTATCCCCATTACTACCACCGCTGCTACCACAATTGGTATTATACTTCTGTAGTCACGACTACTGTGATGATGGAGTCATCTGCCTGCTTAAGAGCATTCCTCACTTCGTGACCATTTCTGGGAATCAGATATAGCTCATGAAATATGCCTTAAAGCACAATTGCTAGGTGTTATGTACTGACTTCAAGTTCTAAAGGGATTACCTCTCTTTATTTAAATAGGATTCCTCCTATTATTAATAAAGTATGTTAATACCAACTCATTTGCCAGTTGAGTGAGATTATGTTTTTACCATGAGAGTTAAATATGTATGTAAAATGTAAATTATGTAAAAAACTTACTCAATTGAAAAGATATCTTCAAGCATCCACCACACCACAGAGTAACTTTTTCCAGAGCACAAATAAGATTAGTGACAGAGAGAAGAGTCGTATTTAAAAACTCTAAACACACATATGCAAAACATAAAGTTGAAAACTCAAGTGGAATAAATATCTCCAAAAAACTCTCCTTTCTCACAAGACATCAGTAATAGGCTGTGATCTCAGATGGGTTACTTCCTCCAAAAACATGTGTTCCAGGTGCCCATATAGTATGTATGTGTGTGTTTTTAAGAGACTATAAGGAGGGAGTGTGTTTCCTCCCCTCCCAGATATCACCTATCCTCAGTAGCCAATAATACTGTACATAGAAAAATCAGCACTTTTTTTCTCCTTAGGCTATCTCTTCTTAAAATCACACTCAGATTCTTATAACGCCAATACCTCCAACAGCTGGTTCTGTCCTCTAATCCTTTCTCCATTAGAGAATTCAGCCTGACTTTGAGCAACAGTTGTGAGCTGATGACCCAGATCTTCTTAATCCAGGCAGCTGCAATGCTAGACCGGTAACTAGTGTGTATTTTTCTAATTGACTCCACACATGTTCTTGGTCCCTTCATGTCTTCGTGGTGTGCCGATGACTGAAGCAGTGTTATGTGCAGAGCTGTGTTGGCTGAGACTGGTGGGACATACGTGAGGGAGGGAGCGACGCTTAGATTTCCTTTGACTCACCTCGGTACCTAGCACAGTCTGATCACATTTTGAGTAATAGCTGCAGTTTATTGAGCGATTTACTGTGCACCAGCCAGATGCTAAGAGTTTAGGCACATTACTGCATTTAATCCTCACCACTAACCTGAGGCTTTATCTCCATATTACAAATGAGGAGACTGGGGAACTGAGAAGCAAAGCCTCTTGCAGCCACGTCACTCAGTTAATGTCAACAGTGGCTAAGATTCAAACCCAGATCTGTCTGACTTCGAAACCTTCGTTCTTATTCACCATGTAGCATCTGGATGGATGGATGGATCCATCAAAAAATGCCATTTTTCATGGTCTCAGGGATTTAGGATTGATGAACTCTGAATCACTTCTTTGTTTTCTTATTGCTCCTCATCTTTTCTCTTTTACTTAAGCTACTCCCGAGGCACAGTGGTGGTGGTGACCAAGCTGGTGCCTAGACTTCCGTGAATATGAATTTTCACCCATATCATTCCGTATCGTCTTCTGTTTTCCCTTTTCATACATGTCGTATATCCAGTGCAGGACATCAGAATAATTCCTTAGGTTATTTGGGTAACTCTTTGGGTCCTCTGATTTGACTTATATTCTGAAGGAGAGTTTAAAAAAAAACCAAAAACCAAAAACCAAAAACCTTGTATTAACTGGATAGAGGTATTGGTTGGGTCTTCTTGTTCTTGGGGAACTTGGGGAATGAGAAATCCTGCTGGATTAAAAAAAAAATCTGGTTATATAATAGAAGTTTTTTCAAATTCTGTAAATCTGAATGTTTATTTACATCTTCTAAAATAACTCAGAAAAAGAGTTTTAAAAAGAATATGGAGAAAGGGAAGAACAACCAGTCTGCTTGCCTACGACAGGGGCAAATTAAAAACACATGAAAGAGTACAAGGCATGCAGATTGGTTCCAAGGGCAATTCTATGGGTTCTGATTCTACTAGGGAATCTCTGCCATTCCTTCATAGTCAGCTTTTCTAAGGCACCTCATCCACCCGCTCATCTGGTCCGTCCATCCTTTTATTCATTGTAGGAACATCTGAGAGTCTACTATATACCAACTATTTTTTGTCAAGCTCAAACTGATGTCTTTTTTTGATTTATATGGTTTTCAATAATGGCAGTAACAGTTATCTGCTTCAGAGCCTCGGAATCATGGTTTATACCCTCCTGAAAAGTCCAATATCCAAATCTTGCCCACTGTTTTTTTATGATGCCCATCCTCTTCATTTAATTCATGGTTGCCCCACCCACAGGCCTTGGTCTCAAGGCCTCCAATTTTTGGTTCTTTGTGCAATCACCGGTGAGAATAGTTGTCCCAAAGTGACACATTCACCAAGTTCATTCCCTGCTCGGAAGCCTTCAGTGCCCTCCCCCTACTCTGCAGGTTTCAGTTTTCACTTGACAACTTGGCTTCCCAGAGGAGGCCAAGGCCACTCCCTTGACCCACATGTCCACTCCTTGCTTCCATTGCTTCCTGATTCAAACTTGTTATTTAAGCACACTGTTGTGTCCCTCTTCTTACTAACAGTTAACCAAGCGTTATCTGTTTCAGACTTGTTATTTAAGCACACTGTTGTGTCCCTCTTCTTACTAACAGTTAACCAAGCGTTGACTCTGTGCCTACTACCTGCCAGACACACTCATGCTGGCTCTACATTTAGAACTTTAAAATGTAGACACTGTAGATAAGAATTCTAGCTCTGCCACTGGTGAGCTGTATGATTTGGGCTAGTGCCTTAATTTCCTTAAACTTCCATTCTCTTACCTGTAAGATGGGGATAACAATTGCACCTAATTCATAGGTTCTGTGGTGAGTATCAAAAAAGAGAACTAATGTAAAGCCCTTAGTATAGCGAGCCTGCACAGAATTAGTACACAAAAAATAGTTGTCATTATTATTGATATCACTTATGATAGAATATAGTCTTTTAAAAAATGTGTTCCATTTCTCTCAAATATGAAGATATTTCTTTTGAAACCCCTTTCTGGAAGGCAGGAAACATATCTTTTAGCGGATTCCCTGCTCTTAGTACACTACCTGCCATTCAACAAAATATTGGAATGAATGGATAGAGTTATATGAATAGACTAGATTCTAAAGAAAATGTTCATTGGATTTGGTAGCAAGGCTGATAAAATTGCTTTTGAAATAAGCTAGTTGTCAATGAATATTTAAGGATCAGACTTGCCCTGGACAATTTGCATTTTGTAGAAATAGATTCCACAATGCCAAAAACAACCACAACTAAAATGTTCCTTCTAAGCAATGGAATTAGAAAGTGAAGGAGAACAAGGGACCAGACAGGTCACTTCACGTGAAGAGGGAAGCCAGACTAGAGAACTATGATGTGAGGGAATTAATTAGCAATTACTTGGCCTACCTTTTTAAATTACAGAGACAGGAAGCTTAGAAGAGCTCAAGTTGAGGAGATTTTTGATGGGAGGGTCAAAAAACTGTAGAAGAGGCTAAATAAAAGAATAATCTAGCTACCAAATTATACCATACAAATCAGCAAGATTATAACATCTATTCAGGGTTCTTAAAGGGCTAACAAGGAAGTAATTCATGAAAAAAAGCTTCAGAGAAGTCGTAGGATGAACGTTAGAAACCATGGAAATATGTGATTCACCACACAGTCAGCCCTTGATTAAGCACACTAATGGAGAAGAATTCAGGTAAATCAAATTTGTGGATAATCTTCAACCCATTGGTTTGGTTTTAAAGTGCTTCAGTACTTGTCCCCTTCACATCAGGATGATGAACCTTCTAACTGTATTTGCTAATGTCATTCTGAAGTCCCTTGATGGACATTAACTAAGGTTGGGAGCCAGTGGTTCAAAAGGGCAAAGGTAGGAGTGGACCATTCTGGAATTCGGAAGGTGGAACCAAACATGACCTGGGATAATAGAAAAACGAATAATCTGCATGCAAACTTTATAAAGCCACAAACTCTCCTAGAACAGTTTCGTCAAGGATCAAGTCAAAGGAAAAGAGTCACCGCCATTAATTTAAGTATTCATTGTTATTTCTCTGACAAACGCTCAGGAAGTAGGACATGTATAAGACCCATAACATTTTCCTTCTGTTCCTATTTTGTCTTCACGCAGAGAACAGTCCTCATGCTTTTTTCCATTCTCCCCCAGAATTTTTCCCAAATCCACTCCAGAAAGCTACTGACTTATCTTCTACCCCATTCCTGAACCTATTATTTTTTTTACCTTTTTCAGAATAAATCCTGTCTTTAGACCTTTTCAGGTTTCCCCTTCCCTGATTATCCTGATATATATCAGGATATATATATATATATATATATATATATATATATATATATATATATATATATTGCATTATACACACGAGACGTATGTAATGGTCCAGGAGCTCAAAGGAGGAGAACATATCTATACTAGAATTATTTTGTTGGAGGGGGAGAGTGAAGGGAAGAACCTGTGAAACTTAATGTGTGTTGTCACTGCAATAGCATGTGGATAATTGAGAATTCCCTACGTAAATAAATACACAACGCAGAATACTACCTCCATTTTACACATAAAGAAGCTGAGGTTCAGAGATGCTATAACTTGACTAAAGATAGGAAAATTTTTCCTTAATTTCCATTAGTTACAATTAATCTATCAAATTAATTGACCAATAGCTTAGAAGAGGTTGGTGTCTAAGATCAGAGTGTGAGCAGTGAATGATCAGGGGAAAAATAAGATCTGTGGACAGTTTGGGGGAAATTATAAAAAGGCATGAGAATAGCAATGCAAAATTATTTCTCCTTATAAATTCTCTAGGCTAAGGTTGGTGTAGACAACATTCTCGCAGGCACTCTTTGGGATACCAGATTTGGAACCCTGATTTTCACAGGGTGGTGCAAAGGTCCATTTATAGTTGCTTATGCTCATCAGTCTTTGAGATTCTTGAGTTTTAAAAAATTCAACTATAAGATGTGTTTACTTATGTGTATTATAGCAAATCAAAGAGCCAGTTGTGACTATTGACGATAATTGGACAACAATGAGAAAGACAGATCTAGGTCAAGAAGTAAAGTGTTGACCAAGGAGCAGAGCTGAGGAAGAGACGAGCCAAAAATTACGTCAACTGTTGTTGAGAAAGGATTCTGATGGAATGACTGGCTTTGGAGCAACGGAGACTGTGAAGTGTGTGTCTGTATATGTGTGTGTTTGCTGGGGCACCATTTTGCTTTTAAAAAAAGATGAAAAGGAAATACTGCAAGCAAGGATGATGAGAATGATAAATGGATTAGAGGGCATGACTTACTGTATGAAGAGAGATTGAAGTAATATAGCATAGATAGCCTAGAGAAAAAAATAGCAAGGGAAAAGGGAAATTGCTAATACTTCTAAGCACCTGAGAGGTTGTAACATGAGTGACATTCATTTTGAAACTTGAGCACATCAAAAGACATGCTTAGTATGGTCTGGAGATATATATATTTGCCCATTTACCCACTAAGTTCAATGGCACTGAACCAGAAAAGGCAGGAAGTGAAGTGTAAAGTCTGAAGAGTTGGAAAGAAAACATTTTAAGTGTTTATGTTACCTTCAAGGAATGATATTATTAACGTTCTGCTCTGTAAGATTAAGAGTGACATTAAGCATAGGAGATTGTACAGCTTGCCTGTGTGTGTTCATGAATAGAATCTCTGCATGGCATCTGAGCCTTCAAAGTGGTCTGGAACAGGTCTAGGGATGGCTCGACCCTGAGTACTTTTCTGCTGTTGGCTGAAAAGGACTAATTATAAAGCATTTATTGATTCATGAACTACAGGTTAAGTGCTTGGGTTCAAGTCCTGACTCTGGCAAGGAACTTACCCTCTCTAAGACTTATGTTTCCTCAGATGGAAAATGAGAATAAAGAATAGTCAATCTCATGGGGTTCTCATGAGGATAAAAAGGTATATATCTTAGCACATGCCAGGCACATTGTAAACACCTGAAATTATTAGTTGTCATTAATTCATTGACTCAAGACACATTGAAGAGTCTACCGAAGACCCTGCTAATCAGAGTGCTGGGCGTATAAGAATGCAGTGATTTGGGACACCTGGGTGGCACAGCGGTTGGGTGTCTGCCTTCAGCTCAGGGCATGATCCCGGCGTTGTGGGATCGAGCCCCACATTGGGCTCCTCCGCTATGAGCCTGCTTCTTCCTCTCCAACTCCCCCTGCTTGTGTTCCTTCTCTCGCTGGCTATCTATCTCTGTCGAATAAATAAATAAAATCTTAAAAAAAAAAAAAAGAATGCAGTGGTTAAAGTTTACGTTCAGGGGGCTTAATTTCTAGTGGGAAAGAGAGAATAAGGAAATAAATACATAATATATCAAGTAGTGATAAGTATGATGGAGACCAATAAATCAGGCAAAGAGATGGGGCAGTGAACTCTCTGAAGTACAGAGAGCATTATTCTACTGGAATCAAAGTCAAGAGGGAAATAATGAGTTTGGAGAACCACAGGACTTCACTGAGGCAGAAAGACAGTATGAGATAAAAAGGAGTAATGAATGAATGATGAGACGGGAGAGGTAGGTAGAGGCCAGAAAAATGAGAGCCTCAAATGGTACATCGGACAGAGTAGGCTCACTGCTCTCATAAACAACTGCTACAACTCAGCGACTTAATACAGCAGAAATGAATTTCTCACTCATGTAGCAGGTAGCTTTCAACAGGAACCCAGATTTCTTCTATTTTGTGGCTCTATCTTATCCTAGGGCCCAGGGCCCTGTACTGGACCCTCTGCATCTAATGGCAGACTAGGGGAGAGAGCATGGGGGACAGCATGGGAGATTTTTATGGATTAGGTTGGGTATAGCACATGTCATTTTCTTTCATGTGCAATTGACCAGGGATGCATTCACATGGTCACAACTAACTGCAAGGAAGGCTAGAGAGTGAACCAGCTGTGTGCCCAGGAGAAGAAAAAATGAGTTTCGATGAACATATAGCCAGCAGTGAGCCGACAGTATCAGCCCCATATGGCATGTTAACAATCTTGGGTTTAATCCTGAAGGCAGAACAGTCACTGAGGTGGCTCATTAAATTAGCTAGTGAATGATCAAGTTTGCATTATATGAAGATCGGTCTGGTACGAGAAGAATTGGTGAGGCCAAAACTTCACGTTAACAAAGTGAATAACCTGAGACACAGTAAGTCTTCAACCAAAGAAATGGTGTGGGGATGGGGAAGAGGAGGCTGATAGAAGCATGTGGAAGAGTTTGAGCATACGGGATTCAGTGGATGGGAGTAAAAAGGGGCAAAGAGGACAAAAATTGATGTAGAAAGATGGAGAACTCCCAACTGTCATTTGCTGGAAGAAGAAACATAGGAGAAGAAATCTGTGAGGGGAAATGGAGAGTTTGAAGAACAAAACACCCCACTGTCTTTTCTTCTGACTCCTATATTTTAATGAGTCTGTTTTCTAAACCAGTATTAGAATGAATGTTCTGACATGTACAGGTGAAGTGGTGGGGCCAGCATATTTACAGTCAGAATTATCTTGGAATATCCAGGGCATGCTATTACTCTGTATCTACTGTTCTCCAGAGTCCATATGCTCATTCGTTCACAATACTTATTCCTTTGACATTTATTGAGATCTTAATATGTGTCAAGAATAATGCTTGGCACCTGCAGCTAAACCATGGCCCCAGTCGCTCTGTGAATCAGCCAGAAACAAATAATTGCAATGCTTGGTGATTGATGTTAAGAATAGGAGTCTTTTCGTTGATTGGGCTATGTGATGTAGCCAATATATTGGTAGTTGTGTTGTTTTTAAATTGTGCAGTCAGGGGATGCCTAATGTGCTTTTTAAGAATTGAATTATGTTCCCCAAAGGATATCAAGTTTTAATCCTCAGAACCTGTGAACGTGACCTAATTTGGAAATAGAACCTTTGCAAACTTCAAATGACACTACAGATAAAAGACTTGTATCCAAGATCTACAAAGAACTTCTCAAACTCAATGCACGTGAAACAAATAATCAAATCAATAAATAGGCAGAAGATATGAACAGACACTTTTCCAATGAAGACATACAAATGGCTAACAGACACATGAAAAAGTGTTCAAAATCATTAGTCATCAGGGAAATTCAAATCAAAACCACATTGAGATACCACCTTACGCCAGTTAGAATGGCAAAAATGGACAAGACAGGAAACAACAAATGTTGGAGAGGATGTGGAGAAAGGGGATCCCTCTTACACTGTTGGTGGGAATGCAAGTTGGTGCAGCCACTCTGGAAAACAGTATGGAGGTTCCTCAAGAAGTTAAAAATAGAGTTACCCTATGACCCAGCCATTGCACTACTGGGTATTTACCCCAAAGATACAGACGTAGTGAAGAGAAAGGCCATATGCACCCCAATGTTCATAGCAGTTCTGTCCACAATAGCTAAATCGTGGAAGGAGCCGAGATGCCCTTCAACAGATGACTGGATTAAGAAACTGTGGTCCATATATACAATGGAATATTACTCAGCCATCAGAAAGAATGATTTCTCAACATTTGCAGCAACATGGACGGGACTGGAGAGATTATGCTAAGACAGACAGAGAAAGCAGAGAAAGACAATTATCATATGGTTGCACTCATATATGGAACATGAGAGATAGGAGGATTGGTGGGAGAGGGAGGGGAGGAATGAAGGGGGGTAAACAGAAGGGGGAATGAACCATGAGAGACTGTGGACTCTGGGAAACAAACTGAGGGCTTCAGAGGGGAGGGGTGTGGGGGATTGGGATAGGCCGGTGATGGGTATTAAGGAGGGTACATATTGCATGGTGCACTGGGTGTTATATGCAAGTAATGAATCATGGAACATTGCATCAAGAACTGGGGATATACTGTATGGTGACTAATATAACAAAATAAATATTATTAAAAAAATAAATAGAACATTAAACAAAGTAATGAAGAAGGCTGTTAAAAAAAAAACCTTTGCAAATTTCATCAAGGTAAGATGAGGTCATACTGGATCAGGGTGGACCCTAATTCAATTACTGGTGTCCCTACAAGGGGAGGGAAATTTGGACACAGATGCACAGGAAAGAATGCCATGTGGAAACAGAGGCACAGATTAGAGGGAGGCATCTACAAACCAAGGAATGCTGAGGATTGCTGGTAACCCATCAGAAGCTAGAAAAGAGGGGCGCCTGGGTGGCTCAGTCGTTAAGAATCTGCCTTTGGCTCAGGTCATGATCCCAGCATTCTGGGATTGAGCCCCACATTGGGCTCCCTGCTCAGCGGGAAGCCTGTTTCTCCCTCTCCCTCTCCCCCTGCTTGTGTTCCCTCTCTCGCTGTCTCTCTCTCTGTGTCAAATAAATAAAATCTTAAAAAAACAAACAAACAGAAGCTAGAAAAGACAAGAAGGGTATGAAAGGTTCTCCAGAGAAACAGAACCAATAGAAGATATATACCTGTGTAATATAATACATGCATATATAATACTTCTATAAATAATAAATCCATAAATAATGTATGTGTGCATATATGTATGTATTTATTTATAGAGAGATTTATTATAAGGAATTGGCTCTTGCAATTATTGATGCCAAGAAGTCCTGTAATTTGCCCTCTGTAAGCTACAGACCCAGGAAAGCTGCTGGTGTAGTTCCAATCTGAGTCCAAAGGCCTGGGAACCAGAAGAATCACTAGTGTAAGTTTTAGTCCAAACCTGAAGGCCCAAACACCAGGAGAGCTGATGGTCTAAATCCTAATCCAAGGGCTAAAGGAGAAGGCTAAATTCCCCCTTCAACCAGTCAAATTCTCTCTTCTTCTTCTTTTTTTTTTTCCTACCCAGGCCCTTAGTGGATTGAATGATGCCCACTCACAATGGGAGAGCAATCTGCTTTATTCAATCCATCAATTCAAATGCTAATGTCATCTAGAAATCCCTCAAAGACACACCCAGAAATGATGTTTAACCAAATATCCAGATTCTTTGTGGCCCTGCCACTTTGTCTCATAAAATTAACCATCACAGAAGAATTCTTCTCCTCAAGCATAAGGAGAAGGTATGGCCCTGCTGATACCTTGCTTTTGGACATCCAGCCTCTGTAACTGTGACAGAATGAATTTCTATTGTTTTAAGCCACCCAGTTTGTGGCACTTTGTTAAGGCAGCCCCAGGAACTCATACACAGTGTGGTGTCTAATGCACCAAGCAGAAAGAGGCATTCTGACAGAGAGGGGTGGTATATCTCTGGTTAGCATCTAAACTAATCATTAATTTAAAAATATTTTTATATCACCAAATTATAGAAATATTTTTATACATAGTCTCATTCTCATAACAATTCCTA
Organism: Ursus americanus; assembly: GCF_024610735.1. Lineage (NCBI taxonomy): Eukaryota > Metazoa > Chordata > Mammalia > Carnivora > Ursidae > Ursus > Ursus americanus. The sequence goes on from NC_142134.1 coordinate 65,167,575, forward strand.
CTGTAGAGAAAAAGAAACCAAGTCTTAGTGAGTTAAGGAACTTGCCCCAGTTCACATAGCTAGTGAGTGTACTGAGGTCCTCTGGCTTTAATGCTCATTCCTGGAACCGGGTGATCCAATCCATGCAAGAATTAGGATGTAGGCTCTTGCTGAGTCATCAGGTTCCACCCAGGGAAATTAGGAAGCAGTGACCCTGCAGGCTGTGGGTAGTTCCCTGGAGAACTTCTGTGCTCAGTAGGGCTTAAAATAGTTGGCTGCGCAGAAAGACTTACCTTTCCTGCTCCATGAGCACTGCCTGCAAGTGCAGAAGACAAGCGCAAATAAGGAGTTGTTCTTGGTTGTCATGGGAGCTGTACGCAGGGAGTTTTGCAATTCGCGTGCACTTCAAATGTTTCTTTGGGTGTTGCCCAAGTGGCCTTCCAGCTGCTGGAGAGTGAAGTGTGCTTTCTGGTGACCAGCCTTGCTAATTAACTGGGTGCCCTGTGCTCTGGTGGAACTCTATGTCACCGTACGTCATTTTGAGATGGACCCAGTGCTCTCTGGGCTCAGAGGTTCTACAAGCTGAGAGTATGCAATGCCTAAAATGTCTCAGAGCAGTTGAATGTGCGTCAGCTCAGATTTTTCACTCCAAGCTCTAGATTAAGGAAGCCAGCTTTTGACAGAACAAAACCCGTTAATGCTTGGTAGATAGTTATGAGGTGTGTATTCCTTACTAAAACAAAATGGCTGCTCTGATCCTATGTGAGGTTTCTGTGAGGCAGCCATGATTTTGACTAATGAGGTTGTATTTCCTAAGAGGTTCTGCTGGGCTCACAGGCATCAGAGTGGTCCTTTTAAGACACTCATCACAGTACAACTCAGATTAGAATCTGACCCTCAAGGTCTTGTAAAAGAGGAAGGCTTTGTGAGAAACTGCGACCAAGATGACAAAGTGGCATCACATTTGCTTTCTATGTAAGTGAGTGCTCAGGAAAGCTGAAAGGGAGGAAGTGGGTCCTACTCAAAGACTCAGTTCCTCTGGTGAAAGCAGCAGGGACCCTTGTTACACTCAACTGCCGTCTTGCTCAAAAGAGCTTCAGCCTAGGCGTTATGGTTGACATCTCTTAGAATTCAATTAGTGATCGTGCAGTGACCCAATTTAACACTCTTTGTTAAGTGAAAGCCAGTGTACACATACGGCATTTCCAGGCCAAATTGATCTACATAGATGACATAGTCGGAATCGGAAACTGTGGTTCTTTCTTTGCCCCAGAATTGAGGACATGTAGTTTCTTTCATACGTCCTTCCTCTATTCCTTTGTAAGTTATTTGTACTGGGGTAGAGCAGGTGGAAATATAAAAAAAATCAAAATCCCATTCGATGTTCGAGTTCCTTACTGTATAGTAACTGGTTTAAGATAAAAGCAGCAACTACAACAACCAACAGAAAAACCATATCTGTGCTTGGGTATTTCACATATTTAATCCTCAAAGTTACTTCTTATTAACTCTCCTTATCCATAACTACAAGTGGATAAACTGGATTTAGTAGTTTACAAATAGGAAAGAACTACTACCAGATAAATCACTGGAGGTTGAGTGGGAGGGCCCAACTGTGTCATAACATGATTTAGATGGGGTAATATTTGAACTGCCTTAGAAAAAGCATTCTGTACTGGCAGATGGGAAAGATGAGCAAAGTCATGGTCATAAAAAAATATGGCGCCTCTAGCGAATGGTGATGTAATCCATCTGGAACCCCCCAGTAACAAGAAGCAAGAAAGTGGCCATCAGAGTAAAGCCAGTACCAGATGACTGAGGGCTCTGAATCCCAGGCTGTAGAGTTCAAACAATTTCTCCTTTCATAGGACAAGAAGAGCCCTTGAAGGTTTTTTAACAGGATGTGTTGGGGGAGGGGGCACACTCACAGGGCTGTGCTTTTAGAAAGATTAATTTGGCAGCAGCATGTTTGATGGAGTCAGGGATAGGCTGCCCTAGGTGAGCTGAAGACAGCAAGGAGAGAGCTTAGACTTCTGAATTCGGTTGCATGTTTATGCTTTTAAGATTAAACAGAAGTCATCTCTGGATTCGGTAGGAGAGAAACAGTGTGGGGAAAGGATGAAGGGAAGACATCACAGTTTGCTGACCCCAGATAGCTGCCTACAAGATTGACAGATTAGGAAATCATGAGGGACAAAAATAGCATTTTGGGATGGACCACTGTCTCAGGACTGCTGTTGATGGATGTTAAAGATAGTCACTGAGGCTAGTTAAAGGGAGGAGATCTTTGTGAATAAAGAAAACAATGTAGGACAATAGAGAGGCACTCCACTGCTAATAAACTACGGAGTTTCTATATTCATGTATTCTTTCAGATTATGAATACCAAAGGTATCTTTTATGCTAATCTAATTTTTGTGGCTAAAAAAGAATAATTTATATACCCATAAGACACATACAAGTTTATATACACTATATCACGGTATTTAAACAAGTTTATTAAAAAAAAGGATGACTTTTAAATACAGGGTCGTTAAGATGACTGAAATTAGAAAGAAAACAGCTAAGTTGTTTGTTTGTTTTCCACATGGTCCTTGGTTGACATTTATATGGTCCCACATTTATTGGATTGGTTCTTTTGTCCCCTGCTGAACCACATAGAATAACTTAAGCTTCTGGTAGCTTAAGGAATATGGTGTAAGTGGCATGTGTTTTCTGCAGTCAAGGATTATGCAGTGAACTTTAAATTTTAATAGCCACTGATAGAGACCTTGAGAGATTCAAACACACTGGAGGGTTGGACTTCAGCATCTTTTTTTTTTTTGGTCTTCTATAGAAAGATGCTCCTTCTGGACCATGGAGAAGACATCTAGGCAGAGAGGGTGACTATTTGAAGTAGAATTTATTTTTCATCACAATCCATGCATGTTTTCTATTGGGGTAACTTGGTGTATACATTTTTAATATTATGAAGCCACCAGTGTTAATAAAAAAACAGCTGAATACATACCAGCATCCTTGGAGATCAGGCTTTGGAATGCTGAGTGGGTCTGATAGATGGTAAAAGTTTAAGAAATCTCTTTCAGAGATTTTGAAAGACATTTACTTATCAGTAGTCCAGATGGCACTCAAAATGACGAATAATAAACTTTACAAGTAAGTAAAACACTGGCTGATGGAAAAACATTCTAAGGGTGTAAGTGGTAAATACTTACATGATATGAAAAACAAGCAAAGAGGTAAAATTAAATATGTAATAGAAAATATTTTATATGTACCCTTGTTTGGGAGATTTTTTTTTAAGGAATGGGGTGTTTTTTTATTACTTCATACTCTACAATCTGATAATCAAAGTTGGACTCTTTAAAGAACAACATGGTACCCACATAATTCACTTCTGAAAATTCAAGCTGTTTTCTTAAAAATTATCTTGCTGTGGTAGGGGTTCATGCTTTGGGAACCATGGCTGTACTTCAGGGTATCTGTCAGCTCTTTAAAATTATATCAGAAAATTCACATGATGTGACTATGTACATTTTGGCAGACAGAAGTCTCTATAATTTTTTTTTTTTTAATTTAGGTTCTTAACAGGGTACGTAACCCCCAACAGGTAGAGAACCAGTTTGGTTAATGGAAGGTAGACATATCAGTCAGGATTCTGACAGGTGACAGATGGCAAACTCATATGGGATTAGAGTTTCATAAAAAGACTATTTTCAAGGGTGTGGGAAGGGTTAAAGGAAACCAACAAGTGACGAATCCCCAGGGCTAGCAACAGCTGAAGGCCAGGACCACCGCTGACCCGAAGTTGCCAGGGGAGGGAACTTGTCAGGGAACCAGACAGCTGTAGCTGGTGGATATGGCCCATCTCAGGAGTGCAGCCTTTGATGGGGGTGGGGGAACGCAGTCCCTTTCAACCTATGGCCAGGCCATTTCCCCCTGGCCTCAGTGCCTCTTAGTATCTCGGTCTCATTAGGAGTGGAAGGCAGGGAAGCCCATGGACACGATCTCCAAATGTCAGCTTCTGGGGCACAGCTAGCAGAGAAGGATGAAGTGTAGGTCTGGAGGAGCAATCAGAGAAGCGCGTAGTGAGACTTAGCTAGCATGCTTTATTATAATCCTGATGTCTGTTTTTCTACTGCCAGTGTGAACTGAATCCAAGTCCTGCTTTTATAACTTTCTCAGTTTAGAAATATTTACGATCTAGACCAATGCAGTTTTATGTTTGGTTACTTTTTTTTTTTCCCAATCGTCTACATCTTAAGGATGGCTTCTAATTGAGCCGTGTGAATCCTAGAGGATCAGCAGCTTAAAATTAATTTTATGTTAAGAGAAGTATTATGGAGGTTGGGAAGATTTTAAGGCAGGTAGATATCATGTGAGCGTATTTTGCTAGAATGCTAGAGAAGCAAAGAGGACAATAGTCATTTATTCACAGCTAGTGAAACAAAACTATGATTGTACTATATTCAACAGAATTTGTACTTTGTTTTTATTTCAGTGAGAGACTCAGATCTGTAAGCTCCAGTATTGCATTAACTCATTGTACGGAGTTCATTATTGTAATTAGACTGCTTTTTAAGATTATTAGCGGACTCACTAATGTACTCTTAAAAAGCTTTATTTGGAAGGAAGTCAATATCCAAAGCCAATAGAACCGACGAGCTTGTGCCACACGCTCTGTTGCTGAAAATCACGTTACTAATTTTCATGTGACTGTTAATCAATTAGAGTGACAGAGAGATGATTTGAAGTCAATTTTCTGTTTATTGCTAAATTAGCATTTGATCACGTGTGCTTATTTTGGGTTTCAAAGAAGCTACGGTTTTCTTTGTCAAGAGACAAAGAAACAAAGAGAACAGAGGTCAATGCTGGGAATAATCATTTGTGATTTCTAAAAATATTTGCATACTAGGATGCGGAGTCCACAACTGTTAGTTACAGAGCTGGAATGGTAGATCTGTGTGTGTCTGCGCTGGGACAGCTAGCGAAGGGAAGCTGATCTGATCCAGTGTTGCCCCTGCTGCAAACATACGTAGTCAGCATGTAACCCAGGACATGAATCAGGGGTTAGGTGTTTAGTATATTATTCTCAAATGAACAGGGATCCAGGTTTTCAAACTGGGGAAGCGTGCTGTGAGATGTACCACCTTTGGGATGTGAAGGCTACTGTGGAATGGTAATCGTGCTGTGTTGTAACCAAATTGTTGGCTAGATATTGAGCGTGTCAATAGGACTTAAATAAAAGACTATAAAAGGATACAGTGACTAGCACTGGACATGTGGTGGTGGTAGTGGTGGTGGCAGCAACTAATTTTTTATTGAGTACCTACGTGCTCAATACGATGATAAGTGTTTTGGAAAATATACTCTGTCCGGAACTCCAGGAGTTGCTCTCTATTTGTTGCTGGTTGCTTTAGGAATGATCATCTCTATTTAACAGAGGAAGAAGCAGATGTCTTTATTTAACTGGATAATACTCTCTAGTTGTTCTAGAGTTACCATCTTTCAGAAGAAAGGCATAGAAGAATTAAGTGGCTTGTATATCATTAAAATTGAATTTTATCCAACTCCAGAGATTGTGACTTTGACCCCGATGCTACATTTTCTGAATTGGAGTCAGAAAACCTCTTTTTGGGGCTTCCTCTTAACAATTTATAAGCTGACTGGTCTTTGAGCCTCTGTTTCCTTCTACATAAAACAAGGGGTTAAGCCAGAAGAGCTCTAAGGGTCTTTGTAGCCCTAAATATTCAGATTCTAGAACTATCCAGAAGGGAGCAATTCCTCTTAAATGTAGAATATTATGCCAATATTCCAATTATAAATCAAATACTAGGGAATCTGGAATGCAGACATTATATTTCTCATAAGAACCTCAACTCCTTGTAATTGCGTATTTTCAATTACTCAGTGGTGTAATTGAATCACTAAAGTATGGCTCCTTAATTTATGTTGGATAGCAGGTGGACAAGTTTACTATCAGAAGTGTTGCACATTCTGACTTTTCTTCCTTTAAGATATGCTTCCAGTTGGAAAGCAGAATAAATTACTGAGGATTTGTCGATGATTCACAGTTATGGAGGGAACATTAAAGCTTTGGGATGACAGAATGTATTTTGTCCATATATTTGGACAAGTGAAGTTGAGTTTAAATTACTTATGATAATATTTAATGGTGGGCCAGTAAATGCACTGTTGTCTATTTCGTGAGTGTAATTAAATTGTGTAAGACAAGGCCTCACCGTGGCTCTTAGCTATTAAATCTCTGTGGCGACGTGAGGTGAGCCTGTCAGTGTTCTGTGGGGAATTACCAAGCTGAGGAGTTAAGAGGGAGGATTTGCTAGCTTCGGCCATCTATCACTTGCTCTATTTAGATTCTGGAATGCCCATCTCAGTGCAGTGTCTGGGGTGCACTTACAAGGTTTAAATAGAAATTAAACTGGAGTTGGGTCCATTGCTGAATGTAGCCATTTGCTTTCATAAGCACAACTACAGGGAGAGAGAGAGAGAGGAAAAAAAAAAAAAGAACCAAAAGGAAAAACCCAAGCCAACAGCCCATGTAGAAAGACTTTCCTACTTTGAGGATCCCAGAGGGAATATCCCCCTCAGGGAGGGCAATTGGGATGAGTTTAGAACTCTTACTATGGACTCACTGGGAGAGAGAATTAGAAGAACAGGCTGGACCCAAATAACCTTGGAGGGTCAGAATTGGGAGAAGCATTTACTCTGGTCCCTGAATTATTGGTATCATTTATAGACTTTTAGTCCAACCTTGAGTTAATTGCATTGGCTCAGCAGGTATGGGAGTTATGGAGCATAGGTGCTACAGATTGTCCCACTGAAGGAGAATTTGGCAGCCACTACTGCACCCTGATTAGCCCCTATAATAGTTGGGCACCCTTCGAGTTACAGTAAGCTCTCTAGAAGTGACAAGGACATCCAGATTAAGTTCATAGAAGGGACTGCTGGTAACCTGGAGCGAGAGAGTGATGTGCGGTGAGGCCATGGACATTCTGGGTTGTTTTGCTATGCAAGGTCATAGTGTTCTTTTGGTCATCCACTTATCCTTGGGTAGGTTGTTTACTACATAGAGGACTGGGTTTGAGAGGGAAGGAGGAGGGCTGAAATCCAGTCCCTTCTCAGCTTGCTAAGCTGTGTGTCCTGGTGAGTGACTGATTGAGCTGGGGGAAAGGAGTATCTTTGATTTTTAAAAAGCTGCCATTTAGGCTAGCAGTAGCTTGGATCATTCTAGACATTTAGGTCAACACAGAATTGTTCAGTACCTACTTTGTACCAGGCACCATGCACAGCTCTGGTAGGTATGAGATGAGCAAACCATGGCTTTTGCTTTTTAGTAGCTTTGTGGTCTAGTGGGGATGGCGGTCAGTTAAATGGATAAAGGGGCTATCATGCAATGTATGCAGTGATAAAAGTACATATGCACAGCATGCCATCAATACAAAGAGGGAGGACGCCTAGGCACTGTGGCAAGATTGCGAAAGGTCCATGCACAGATCCTGGTGCATGCATTATGCATTCATGTGCGGGGGAAGCCTATGCGTTTTTCTGTTGTTTTTTGTTTTGTTTTCATTTTTGTTGTTAGGTCATTGTAAAATCTGTCAGTAATCAAGAGACAAATGCAAATGTACAGCTAGGGATGCCCTGCTTTCTCTGCTGGTAATAGGGATAAAACGTAAAAATAAAATCATAGTTGACTGCCATATTGACAGGTATTCACAAGCACGTCTGTAAATAAATTGGAGTTGATACTCCCCTGTGATCCTGAAAGATCATTTGGCTTTTCTTGGGTGCTGTCTACATAAACATTCTGAAATGACTCAGACAAAGGTGAACCTGGGAGCATAGCTAACTCAATCGTAATTAATGCCTCTAAGATATTCAGCTTTGGCTCTGATCGTTTTTCTCCAAAAAATAAAATTAAATCAATCTAGTAATAGTAATAGTAGTGAAATTTTATTGTGAGCATCTCAGAACATCTTATGAAGTAGCTTCTGTCATCAGCTGTGTATTCAAGATCAAAAAGCGGAGACTCCAAGATGCTGAGTAACATTACAAAGGCTGGTAAGGGCAGAACCAATAGGTTTTTCTGACTTCAGAGGCTGCATGCTTAATTGTTAAGCCATAGTGATGAGTCCAGAGTAGTAACTAGTAGTTACTAGAACTGGTTAACAAGTCTCCTCAAATAATTTGTCCACGTGTTACTGTATTTGATAACTTTTGTACCATCCTGGCACATTTGGGCTCCCAAGGAACACTTGTAGATTCTTGGCAATGGATAGAGAACTAGAAGATAAGAGTAAATAATAATAGCAAACACTTCCAGAGTACTTATTATGTACTTGACATTATTCTAAATACTTTTTCCTTCCAAATTTGTTTTTGATCGATGTATAAAGAACACAGTAAAGCGTGTAAAGCACTTTAATCTGAAATGCACAACCCAATGGATCTTTATATGTGTAAACAATATTTCAAACACTCCAGAAGCTTCCCTAGTGCCCTTTTCAAGTCAATTCCCTACCCAAGAGGTTACTGTTCTCAGAGGTTATGCCCATCATGATCAATTTGTTATGTCTGTTCTCGTACTTCATATAAATGGAATCATACATTATTTATTCTTCCATGTCTATCTTCTTTTGCTCAACAAAATGCCTGTAAGATTTACCCATGTTATTGCACGTATTAGTAATTCTTTATTTTTACTGTTGTATACAATTTTGTTTTATTAATTTACCACAATTTATTTAGTACTTCCCCCACCGATGGGCTTTTTGAGTTCTTTCCAGTTTGGGGCTGATACAATATAAGTACTAGAAACATTTTTATACATGATTTTTGTGGACATACCTACTTAGTCCTCTTGGATATAAACCTAGGAGCAGAGTTTCAAGGCCCTAGAGTAGGAATGTGTTTAACTCTAGTAGATATGACCAAATAGTTTCCAAGTGGTTGAACTTATTTGCACTCTAACCAGCAATAGATGAGATTTCTAGTCACTTCACTTTTGTGTTAACACTTGGTATTGTCGTCTTTTAAGTTTTAGCCATTCTGGTGGATGATATGGTAGTAGCTCTCTCCCTTTTTTTTTCTTCTAAATGCCTTACGGTTAACACAATAACCCATGGAGATAGGCGCTACCCTTATCCCCATTTCACAATGAGAAGACTGGGACACAGAGTGGTTAAGTAACTTGCCTAAGGTCACACAGCTAGTCAGTGGCAAAGCCAGTATTCGAACACAGGGGGTCTTGTTCCAGAGCCCACGTTCTAAAACACTTTGCTCCCCAGTGGGGCGCTATGAGAAGGAAACAGGTTCTCTGGGATTCTGCCATTTAAATCTCTGTGAATAGTACCCTCTAACATTTTTGCCACAGCTCTTTACCAGTAGTACAAATATTTACCTATTTTATTTAAAATACAAACCATTGTGGCCTCTTCCTAAACCATTGCATCTATGTAAATACCAATTACTTTCATCTTAGTAAATATTAAAAGTAAATATGTAACTCCTAAGGAAAAGTTGTCTGTGAGCTATGTAAAATCCCTCTGCATACCTGTCACAGTGGTACTCATGCTTTGGAAAGCAGTGATTTAAGCTATGCATGGGTCTGCCTGCCCAAATCACCCAGCTCTCAGAAGTTTTTAAAAATTTTGTTGTTATCCATAATTGTGAAAACATTAATATTGAATAGAGATATAGACACTGCCTCAATAGTTTCAACAAGTGTTGTCTCACACGTTTCTTATGTTCCAGATGCTATGCCTGGCTCTCTAGAACAGAGAGATAAGCAAGACCCAGTCATTGTCATGGAGATTATAATCTAATGGGGGAAGCGGGGGATAAATTCAGTACGACGCCAAGTTGCAGTAGCGGAAGTCAGAACGCGTCACCTGCTCCGGGGCTGCTCGGAGCTCTCCCTGCCACTGTCCTTAATCCGGCTGCTTCCCGACACGCCTTGGAGACAGCAGCTGATTTGTGCCACTTTTAGATGGGAGAGAGAAAAAGCCATTCTGTCTTCATCCTCAATCGCTTCCTTTCAAAATATTTTTTCTTGCTCCTTTAAAAATGAATCTATTTTATTTATTCATTTATTTAGGGAAGGAAGAGGCAGGGGGAGGGGCAGTGGGAAAGGGAGAGAGAGAGAGTCCCAGGCTGGGAGGCTGACACAGGGCTTGAGCTCACAACCCTGAGGTCATGACCTGAGCCAAAATCAAGAGTCGGACACTTAACCAACTGAGTCACCCAAGTGCCCCGAATCTATTTCCTTTTTTGTCATCAAACATATAAAGAAAAGTAAGCAGTAAATAGCACTTAATAATGTAGTATAGTAGTATAATGAACCACTATATACCTGTTACCAGCTTCAACAATTAGCAGTTCATGGCCAGTCTGATTTCTTTAATACCTTTATCCACTTCCTCCTACCACATTACTTTGAAGCAAATCCAAGTTATTGTTTCTCCTGTAAACATTTTATCATGTAAGGAAAAGCAATCATTATACCATTAGCACATCAAAAAGGTTAACAATAATTTTTATTATTATCAAATATACAGTCAGTGTTAAAACTTCCAGTTATTTGATAAATGTCTTATGTTTGAACAATTTATTTGAGTAAGGACTTAAATAAGATCCACATGTTGCTACTGGTCTCTTAAGCTTCATTGACTCTGTAGACCCTCCCCATCGCTTTTGTTTTACCACACAACTTATTTACTGAAGACCGATCACTTCCAACGTTTGAGTTCAGGGTAACAAAATGGAATGTGGATGTAAACGTTTCTTTTCTCTCCACCTTAAATATTTTGAAAGAAGAAGACCTTCGGACCGACTTCTGAGTTAGTCACTGAGAGCATAATGAGGCTTCTCTATTTGTTTAGAAATATGTATTTTTGCATGTCCGGCAGATAGCCGCATAATTATTTATTGATGGTGTTAGCCTGTCTATGGCTCTACTCACCCACGTGTTTAGGAAGATGAAGGCAAAATGGATCACTCAGCATCCTCCGGCATCAGAGCCAGGAACTTTGCCATTTTGATATGAATGGTATTTTTGAGAGAAAATCAACTTGAAAGTAGCTTAAATGTAGCAGTAAATGAATATGAGTTGGAGTTAAGTATCCCCTCAACCGGCTCCACACAGCCCCCCTCTCTGGCAGCCATCTGAAGCTACTTCTGCAGGGCTCTGCCTAGTCAGTTTCACACAGGGTAGCAGCAGGCCCCGGGAAGCACTGCTTCTGTCGGTCTGTGCATGTGCCTTTCCCCTCTGTCATCCACGGCAAGGCATTTTGGAATTCCTTCCTTCCTTCCTTCCTTCCTTCCTTCCTTCCTTCCTTCCTTCCTTCCTCTTTTCCTTTCCTTTCCTTTCCTTCTTTTTCTTTCTTTCTTTCTTTCTTTCTTTCTTTCTTTCTTTCTTTCTTTCTTTCTAACAGCATATAAAGCTAAATTGAATTTAATGCTAGTAAAAAAGATGGCTTATGCTGGAGATGAGGATGTGTTCTTTAAATTTTAAATGGAATAGCAAAAGCCTGAATGCAAGGTTTTATTTTCTGTGGGGCAGGGAAAGATTACTTCCCCCTGTGACACTTCTTCTCTATACCACCTGGATTCACGCTTACACTATTTTCTAATTGGAAAGTGTGTGTGTGTATGTGTGTGTATGTGTACATCTATTTATTCCTTCTCTCTCCTTTACTATGAAAACAGTAAGTGCTATCCAAGTATTAGCTATTATGTGTCCAGCGATGTTTCAAGTACTTTGTGCATATTGACTCATTCGTTTCTCACGATAGCTCTCTGAGGTTGGTATTCTAATTGTACTCATTCTTCAGATGAAGAAGCTGAGGCAGAGAGAAGTTACCGCCCGGACCCCACAGACAGTAGGTTGTGGAGCAGGGATGTCACCCCAGGAAGTCCGGCTCCTGTGCCTGTGTGTTTAATTACTGCGCTGTTCAGCCTCTTTGGAGTGTTTAGATATATTCACTTTGGATCATATGCTCCTTCTGCGCTGTTACTGGGGCAACTTTACATAACAGCTATGTGACTTCAAGCAAATCCCTTCGAGATCTCTGCTCCAAGGTTTTTGTCATTAAAATGGAGATATACCTCATGGAAGGTGACAAGGATGTGTTTTGTGAGATCAAATAAGACGATATTAAATACCTAAGTGTACTCTCCCAGAGCAGATGTTCCATCCCTTTGATTCGGTTCCACCATATTTAGTTGAGCAGGTGTTCTGTGCAAAGCACAGAGGATACAAGAATGGCCAGAAGAAACAAGATCTGTACCCTCTTGGAGCTTCCTGTCCAGTGGGAGAGGTGGGCCAAATCAACAATGACCAATCTCGACCAGTGCTGAAAAAGGAATAAATGACTCCTAGCTTCCCTAGATATGCTGACTTTGAGCTTGGCCGGTAGGAGGAACTCTGCAAGTCCTTGTTAGATTAGATGGGCTGATTCAGTGGCTGAAGACTGTCACCGAATGTGGCTTAAAAATGCCAAGGTCAGATGACAGTGTGAGCTGAAAGGGTGGAGGGCTGGCTCCGAGGAGCTGCATGAAGCTAACTCCAGTCAGAAAGAGTAGTAGGGTTGTGGTCAGCTGGGAGCTGCCTCCCCCCCACCCATCCCCAGAAGCTGGGTGAGCTTTGCAGACACATGACAGAGTGGAAAGACAAGAGGCATCCTCAGCTGGGGGTCCCCATGTGAGCTCTGTCTCTGCTACCAGCCTGCTCTGGGAGCACGGACAAGGTTTTTAGCCTTTAAAGTTTTTTTAGCCTTTAGCTCCTGTCTCTCATTTGTAAGAATGGAGCTGGTAATATGTACCTTGCAGAGTTCTGTGACTGTCATGTCAAAAGCTTACCAGAAAATGCTGAAAGGTTGTTAGTATCTGGTGCATTGCAATTGCTTAGTGAATGTTAGTTTTTATTCATATTGTTATTTATAATTATTATTATTATTATAACTTTGTTATTGCAAGAAACCATTAGATTGCTGCTGTGTCAGTGTTAATTTCCTTTCTTTTTGGATGCCTCAGAAAGAATGTCATAGAATCGTGGTGTGGTGGAAAGACTCTTGTTTGATTGACAGGAAGGATCTTGACTGGGGGCTTATTCTACCACTCTTGGCTTGGTGATTTTTGAACAACCATCTCCTCTCTCTGAGCTTTACTTTCCTCACAGGCAACATCTGAGTTGGGCTGGATGAATTCCAACATCATTTTTCATACGGGGATTCTGGGCTGGTCTTCTGAGATTGCACATCTGACCATTGGAAACCCTCAGAAGGGTGGGTTTCCAAGGGACCTATCACATGTGGTGGTTCCCAGCTGGGGGCGATTTTGACAGCCTCCCCACCTAGGGACATTTGGCCACGTCTAAAGACATTTTTAATTGTCATACTTAGGGGGGTGGTGCAACTAGCAACTGGCCTCTAGTGGACAGAGGCCAGAGATTTTACTAAGCATCTAACCATTGCGGGACAGACTTCCGCCACAAAGAATGATCTGGCCCAAGTGTTAACAGTACTGAGGTTGAGAAATCTTTGCTCAGTGCTTACCTTGTGTTTGCAGAACATGGGGGCTGAGCCACAATTGCACATGCAAGGACACCCCCATCCACAGTTATTTTACTAGGCGTCTCGGTTATCCGAGACGCATACAAACCATGTTATTTAGGAGCCCTTTCTTGCTATTCTCTTCTGTCTTTTCGTGATAGGCAGCTGGGAGCAGAGATGAGGTGTCATAGGACATAAGAAATGGAATCAGAAACACCTTAGAGTGGAGAGCATGAAGCAGCTTCTGTGTAAAGGGGCCACAAAGGGACGAGAAATGGATCACCGTCTAACTTGCTAAGGAACTGATGAGCAATGAGTGATTAGATTCTCCTGGGAATCCCTCTGTGCCATTAATCCAATCACTTACTGTGCATGAAATACCTGTTGCCTTCCAGGTTCTGTGCTATTCCTGGGGGTAGAGCAAAAACAGAGTTAGTTCCTTAGTATGAAATTGCCCTCCCCCTTTTCATCTCCCAGGCCAAGTCCCAGCTCACAGCAGCTTCCTTTCTGTCTCTCTCCTGGTGAGCTAGGTGCCCTCCTCCCCCTTCCTATTGGGCCCTACACTTGCCTTCTTGGGTCATCTGTTTATCTGGCTGCTTCCCTGCAGGGGTCAGGTGTTATTCTTCTCTGTATGCTGGGCATCTTGCCTCGTGCCCGGCACCGAGCGGGCACTCAACAATGTTGGTGCAAGAATGAGGGAGAGAGCAAATGAATGAATGAGACAAGGCTTTGAAGGCCAGCCTTCGTGCAGTTTTCAAGCCTTCTCCCTTTCACCCTCATCCCTTCCAGGGTGTGCTCTGTAAATCGGACAGAGAGGAGGAGAGAGAAGAGGAGGACAGCTTTCTGGCTGAGGTCTCAGGGGGGTGCATAGAGGTGACTGTCGCTCAAGGAAAGGGAGGCTAATGGGACCTGAGGCCAATTTTAACACAAGCAGGGATTGTGCATGAGCTGGTGTTTTGGGTCAGCAGCATGAAGGTGATCAAGGGAAATAATGGGGCTGGTAACTGCTCTATTATGGAGAAATATTAATGATCTTCATAAAAATGGTATATGACCCAAAAGGTATTATTTTTAGTGGATGTCTTCGAGTTGTATGAATTAGTAAGGAGCAGCTTGGGTAGTGGAACTCATTAACTTCTCAAATCTAACTTATTTACACCGAATGTAAACCTTTCTCAGATTTGTGGCATCAGCCATTATGAATGATGTTTCCCAGTGTGAACTGTATTTTCTGGTAGAGACTGTGTTTTTAAGTCTTTGGGGATGGGGGTGAGGAGGGATACATTTTCAGATACATTAGATACCTTTGTATGGGTGACTTCACCTTCTGGTCCCTACAATCACCACTGAAACGGGAAGTTCTGACCCAGCACAGACATTTGCAACCCATCAAACAGTGACTGTGTTTGCAAAACATTATTATATAGCGGTTAATTCAGTTCTTTTACAATCGCTTAGGTTGGTCAATGGTCTGTTGTCCCTGTCAATAGGTTATTAGGGTTAATTTATGGTACAGCCCCCCTCTTTCACAAGCAAAGGCACCGTATCTGCGTGGTAGGTGGCTGGCCGTTGAATGGGGGGGTGTCTCTGATATTGGTTTTTCCGTAAAGCCCCTTTCAGACCAACACACCTCCTTTGTTCAGGGAGTCCTTGGCAACGTGTGTTTCCCCAGCAATTATTTAATATGGGATGTTTCTCGCAGGTCTTCAGTCAGACGACCTTATTCACAGACTTTTTCTTTTTGTTTTTGGCAATGGCATTGAAATGTTCTCTTTCATATTATTATTTTTCTTGTGGTCTAATAGACATTTGGAGTCTTGGCTTTAAATAAATAATAAGCGTGAAGCAACTCTACTGGAGTGGTTCTCAGACATTATCATTTCCATCCCCCTACTTACCTCTACTAACCGCTGTGTCATCTGCTTTACAAAGGAGAATGGAGACGGGAATTGAATCCATTGGTTGTTTCTAATACGGTACCCCCTTTGCCCCCTGCTCTAAGGTAGGCGTTATCATCCCAGTTATTCAGATGGGGAAATCGAAGTTCCAAGACAGTAGGTAACGAATCTAAGAGCACAGAGCCTGCCAGTGGAGAACTGGGATTTCCAGTCCCATCAAATACTCTCTGTAAGGGGAAGGAGAACACCAGGGAAAGTTAAGGCAAAGGACTTAAGAACTGGAAAATGGGAGAACACTGGACATGGAATGCAGAAAATCAGTTGAAGGATTCAGTTATTTTTCACCATTTCCACCGGTGGGGATCTTGGAAGTCCACTGATCTGATCCAGCAAGACTCTCAGAACTTGCGCAGAGTGTCTCTCCATAGATCATGAATCAGGGCTTGGAAGGATTCAAGCTCTGGTCAGTGAAGTAACCACCGCCCTATGTCTTGGAGTTTATCATCTTGATGCTGCTTGAATTTTTACCTCCCTTTGTGGGAAGTGGAGGGACAGAGTAGCAAATAGTTAATATTAATAGCTAACATTTATTGAGAGCTTTTTGTGTAACAGGTAAACATCTAAGCTAATGCTTTCCAAACTACTTGTGGGGAAGGCTCCCCTTCTTTTTTTTCCCTTAGAAAGTTCCAATCTGTCATGGTCTGTTGTCCTATTAAAATATGATAAAATTAATCAATAGAAAAATGAAATTTTAAAATACCATAGAAAATACAAGCCTGTTTTCTTATTATCGGAGTTGATGGACATAAAGTTACTCCCTCTGAGATGTTCAGTTTCACGTTTATCTGACCATGGACTGGTGACAACATACAGGACACTGACCATGTGGTCCATGGACCACACTTTGAGTAGCCCTTCTCTAAGCAACTCATATGCAGTAATTCTTGGTAGGATTATTTTCCCCATATTGCAGGAGAATGGACAGAGGCACAAGGATTAACTTCCCAAGGCCACAGAGCTAGTGAGATGAGGAACTGACATCGGAAGGCAGGCAGCTGTTTCCAGAACCTTCCCTATTAACCTCTTCACATTCTGCTTTGACTCATAGTGCGTGGGGTTTGAGCATAGGATAGGACGGACTCCAGGCAAGTCCTGACTAGGTCATTTAGCACCTGTATGACATTAGGATTAAGTGACATCTCAAAGGCTCATAGATGGCCTCTGGCATGGTGTGGGTGTCCAACAAATAGAAGCCATTCATTTTGACAAGGACAAAATTCCAAGTGGCACTTTGGTAATGATTTAGGGTGGATTATTACATTTGGGGCAGTTAATATTCCTCATGCCGATGCGTCTCAGCTGTCATGTTTGTCAGAAAACAGTTTGTCAATGGCTTTTTTATTCCATGAAAGAAATTAAGTTTAACTTTATCATTTTAATATCTCTGCCCATTTATTTCTAAACCCCATGGCAGAAATGGCCAGCTAAAAAACTCATCAGGAGAATAGATTTTGTTTGCCTGGGGAGCCAGGAAAAAGATGTGGGAGCTGATGCCTGGTTGTTTGTATGTTTTTCCAATGATTAACTGTGGGTCCTTGACTAAACTAATTTTTCCAAGGCATAGTCTTTTCATCTCTAAAATGGGGATGATAATAATAGGAACTAATGTCATTTTGTGATGCTATGAGGATTTTGTGTATCAGTACCTACATGTACTTGGTACAGTGCTTTGTGGATAATAAGCACTTGGCAAATATTAGTCATTGCTGGTGCTGATTTGTCTGGAAAGGGTGAGATTCTGAGATATCACCTGCTTCTCATATGTGGCCTTTAACCGGAAAGTTTGCCAAAAATAATGCTAATATTAATGGTTAATTAGAACAGTTTTTTCTTTAGCACCTATATATGCTGGACCCAGTGCTAGTCATTTCCACACACATTTTTCATGGAATTCTCTCTGACCAGTAATGAACTCTCAGGGTGGTCAGGTTACTTGCTCAGTGTCCCAGTAGGATTATATAGAGGCCCCCCAAGTTGAACCAAGATTTACCTGGCTCACCCCTCCCTGTTTTCCAGTTAATTCTACTCAGAAACAAACTAAATAATGAGGTAGCATTTACTTTGTTCTGTGGTTTGGGCCCTATTCCAAGTCCTTTGCGTGAATCATCTCATTTTCTCCTCACACCATCCTATGAGATAAGTACCAGCATTATCCTTGTTTTTATAGATGAAGAAACAGAGTCAAGGGAAATCGGGGGCTCAGGTAGTGAGAATGGGGCCAGGCTTTGAACACAAGGAGTCTGGTTCTGGAGCCCACACGTGGCTCTAAACGGGGGAGGTACAAACACACTTGCACATCGGCCAGGGGCGGGTGTTCATTACCCTGTTTCTGCCGTTGAATGTTTTCCCTTCTCTGTAAAATGAGAGGGTTGCATTAGGGCCTCTTTAAAAGTCCTTTCCGCCACTAAAAGCCTATGACTCTGCAAGTAGGAGGACAAAATACAGCTTCCCTTGTGTGTCTCCACAATGTTACTGCCCCGTTAGAAGATGACCATCACATGAATGGCTTAATGTATATTTAGGTCCTATTTATACAATCCTGGGAAAAGAAGTCAGGACGGAGGCCCAACAGAGCAGTTGAAAACACGTTATCAGCTTCTTACTTGGGATTTAATCCTGGAGTGCTGGTTCTCTTCCCAAGCACATACAGCTGCATTGTGCACCGAGAGATTTCTCAGGTTGCATTTCCTATCCCACAGCTTTCCTTTACACTCGGCTCCTTCGAGAAACTGCAGATGATTGCCTGTTGTGCAAAGTGGACACTCCATGACCCACAGTGGAGGATGGATGATTATTTGGTGGAAATGTGCGTCTAAAGATTTGCCAATTTTCCCCATGGAGTCTTTGAATGTGCCATTGGTAGTGGCTTGTTTCTTGGTCTACAGAATTAAAAAAAAAAATAGTGTGGCTTTTTTTGTTTTTGTTTTTGTTTTTTTTTGAAAAAATAACTCTGAGCTTTCCACACTTATCTTGAGTGAGTTATTTATTTATTTATTTATTTATTTATTTATTTATTTATTTAGTGTGGGAGCAGGGGGAGGGGCAAAGGGAGAGGGAGAATCTTAAGCAGGCTCCATGCTCAGTGCAGGGCCCAACTGGGGGGGCTCGATCTCACAACCCTGAGATCATGACCTGAGCTGAAATCAAAAGTTGGACACGTAACTGATTGAGCCACCTAGGGACCCCTTAAGTAACTTATTTAAAAGGGGGTTTTGTCTCTCACTTAAACTCAACAAGAGAAAGGATTGATAGTCATGCACTCTCTTTATTTACAGGCAGGAAGCTGAAGATCAGAGAGGTGGCTTGGTGAGCTCAAGAAGCTCTGGATAATGGATAAATTTTACCAAAGATCCCATCTACCTCTGAACCTCGACAGTGAATTTTGTGTGTACAAACATTTTTCAGAAGGGAAGGTTTATGGGAGGCCTCAGATACTCGTGGGCCCACAGACATGCCAATGAGTGATGCAGTCAGGTGGAGGGCAATTGGGACAGGTGCGGAGTGTGGCCAACTGGACACCACATGCCCCACTGTAAGGAAAAGTTGCCACTCAGAATCAGCCAATTGTTACCACAGGGGAATGCTTGCCTGCTACTGTCAGATCTCTGAACTTCTCAAGAGAAGTGCATTTGTTTTGGATTTATGTAAAATATTTCAATTTTATATTGTCAACTCACTTAGGGGTTTTTAAGGTAACGCAGACCAAACACAACATGATGTCAGGTTAGATATCAACCATGGGCCACCCACGTGCAAACACAGATTTATAACTCTCATCAGATTCTTGAAAGAGACCATGATTCAGAAAACATGGGGAAACCTCAACTTTGCTAATGACAGGTAATGCATCAAAACACAAGTATTATCCTGCTTTTTTCCCAGCTGAATTATGTGATGATTTTAAAAAATCACCTAAACCTGGAGTTATATTTAAGTCAGTTGAGAGCAGCTCCTTCTTTAGTGAACTTAAATCTATTTATGACAATGTCACTCATACCATTTCTGTCTGTCTGCTGTCTGGAAGCCTTGCAAAATCCTATACCCCTCATGTTAATATCCATATCTTCTTTCCTGGTGGCAAATACCCATCTGTGAGGGTGAGGCATTGGACAGAGGTGACCGGCAGCTCTAAATAAGTATTACAGGCATGTCAAACTCAGTTAAAGAAGAGAGATTAGAAAGGGAGCCTGGGGAAAGGGAGCAGATCTGTGATTCCTGGGGAGGGAGGAGAGAATATTCCTTCAAGAAAGATGGGAGAAATGAATGTGAATTGAGAGAAACTGGAGATTTTATCACTGCAGATAAATCTCAACTGTGCTCTCCAAATCCAGGGCCTTCGCTATGACATAAAGATGATGGTGTGTAGTCAAGTGCACTGAAACTCCCACAGATGTTTATTTGAAGTTCAGTGTTAATAAAATACACAGATGCATCTCTCTGTTTCTCTTTTCCTCATGCTCCCCCTCCCCGTTTGTTAATATATCCCATGTAGCACCAAAGAAGTTCCTTCTTTCAGCAAAGGCACTGCAGCATTCGCTGCTCTGAGCGTACCATCCTTAAGAGTGACCAGGCATGATGAGCGTTATGGGACTTGGGATCATTCGTTTTCGTCTCTAGGAAAGGAAATCCAAGTTTAGGGACAGGGCCATTTTACATTGCAACTTTGTAACAGGGTTGGTTTTCAACTCACTTGTCAAAAGTACTTTATGTATCAGTCTTAAAAGTACTAAGTAACTTGTCATTATTTCTATAACAGTGGGAGATAATTAAATCCTACATGCTTTAAGGAATCAAGCCAGGGTCAGAGCTGTTTTGCATACAGCATGCACAGATTAGGTGAAAGTAGCCTGTTTAAACTGTCACTTGATATTATATTAGCTGTTAGATAAATGGTACAGAACTGCGGAGCACAGCAGATATTTGGCAGTGCCTCTCTATCCTTGAATCGCGCTGCGGCATGATCTAGTACTTGCTTATTTGGGGATAACTTGATACACTCAGACAATGGGAGAGCTTGACCACTGGCTGGTCTGTTTAAATTGCCATTAAACACCATAACGCTTGATGCTTTTCATTCCCAGGGAACCCTTGAAGTCAATCTCTGAGAAGAAGCTGGGCAGGATGAAGTGGATCTAAATTGCTGCCCATCAGAATTTGGGGACTGTCGTGCTGGGTTGTGGGCAGCATTGTGACAAGGCTGTTGAGAAAAGACAAAACCAGAAATTGAGTTAAGTAGGAGGATGTGGGTGGACAGTGAAGGTGGAAGCAGGAGGTGCTGCTTGTGAACTAAGCCAGGGCAGAGCTGGCCCTTGATGCAGTGGGAAGATCACAGTCTAGGGAATCAGACATGCCTGGATTGGGAAGCCGGTTCCGTCATTTACCCACTGTGTGCCTGGATTTAGCCTCTCAAACATAGTATCTACAGTCTGTAAGGTGGGCTTATGCAAGGCACCTGGGTCTGGGCTTGACAGGTAGAGCACGCTTTGTACATGTCCTGGCAGGAGCAGGAGTCTGACCCCGAACACAGTAAGGTGTCCAATAGTGAGATAAATTTGAATACTGATCCAAACACAAGGGACATTTGTCATTTCTTATTCTAGTCTGCTCAGTAGGTGTGGGTGGCCTGTGGCCCGTAGATGTTGATTATACTCAGAGAGAAAGCAGAAATAAGTGAATTATGCCACAGTTTGCAACGGGGCATCCCAGGATAGCATTTAAGCTCCAAACTGCCACTTAAGTTGGCTATACTTTGGAATGCACTAAGAGAACCTTAGATGGCACCTGTTTTGAAGGTTTGTAATAAAACTACCTCAGCCATCTACTGTCAGAGAGGCCGCCTGCTCTGATCACCCCACATGCTTTATTTTTACTTTTCTTATGCCACTTAACATTCTACCCTATGTTACCATGTTTGGGGAGTTTTTAATCTCCCCTAGACCCAGTCTCTGTGTGATCTAGATTTGATGTATTTAGAGCACCCAGTACAATCCCCAGCTCTAACAGGAACCCAACAAATGTTTGTTGAATGAATAAACAGTTTGCTTAAAGGTTGTAGGATAATTTTATTGATCTGTCTTAGTTTCTCTTGGCCAGCGATTATCTATCTCTACTTTAAATGTCCATAGGAGATAGGAATTAAGTCAGTGGCCCCAAGGGTATATATTTCTAGTGATATCAACTCCCGTCTTCTTGAGGTATCATGGTTAGAAAATTCTGGAGTCCAGAGACAAGTGCCCTGAACATTAGAGCAGGCAGCCCTATGTGCAACACCAAAGGGCACTGGTCTCCATCTTTCCCACCTTATTGACAAAGGTCTTAACTGAGCTTACCTGTTCATTTCTAAACCTGTTACTTCTTTGTTAATTTAGATTTTAGAAGCTAAAAAGAAGGGACCCTTGGCTAAGCCACAGCAGAATGGAGTGATCCATTGAGCTATGACCCACTCCAACTTCCTGGGGTCCCAGAGCTCTGTCTACTTTCTAATCTGAGCAACAGGTGATGCAAAGTTGGAATGAGATGTCCAGTGCCCTCTCGGGGAGGAATCCAGTGCTCCCTCCCCTCCCGAGACAGTCACTAACCCTCGCCACTATAACAACAGATGCCGGATTTACCACAGAGTGCCTACAATGAGCCAAACACTTTCTAGGTGCTTGGAATATGTCCGTGAGCAAATAGGTGGAAAATCTCGGCCTGGTGGCATTTACACTCCAATGGGCAGGAGAGGGGGCCAACAAGATGAACACAATAAGTAAACGGGAGATGTGTTGGGAGGCAGAAGAGAGCAGGGTGAGGGGGAGACATTAAGGGAGGGACAGACAGAGAGACAGTGGGAGATAGAGGGGATGGGGGAGATATTCACTACACCCTGAGAGATGGACAACCAAAGACGAGACAGAAAGAGGAAAGAAAAATTGTGAGGGACAGTGAGAAGATGGATGGAAAGATTGAGACACAGAGAGGCAGACAGAAAGATAGAGAGCAGGGAGGGATCTGCTCAGGCCAAGAGCAGTGGCTCGCCCTCTTCTGCCCTCCCCAACCCCCCTGCTCCTCAGTCCTCCAGCCTTTCCCCTACAGCCCTGCCCTCTCCTCCAGGCCCTTCTCACACTACTGCCTCTGCTGAAGCTTTGCACAGACCACAGTCCTGCCTGGAAGTCATTGGTCCCTCCCTGGTGCCCTCAGGATACGACCGCAACCGCCCAGAGCCCTGGCCACTCCTACCTCCCCTGTCTCAACTCTTGTCATCACTCAGCTCAGTCCTCATGGCACTAAGTAGGCTTTCCTAGAGACCGAGCTCTTGCATCAACCCTGAAAAGGCTTCTCGGACCTCCCCACCCCAGTCTGGGTTGGGGCCCACTTTAATGGCTCCCACCAACACGTCTCAATTCTTGGCGAGTGGAGACATGGAATACTAATGCTAGAGCCAGCTAACACACAGGACCTTACTAAAGATCAGGCTCTTGCTGGCACTCTCCTGTATTAGCTCCTCGAATCCTCCAACAGCCCTTTAAAGTTGGTACTATTATTACCTTCACTTTAGAGATGATGAAGCTGTTGCACAGAGTAGTGTAGAAACTTGCCCTAGACAACCCAGCTTGCAAATAGCAGAGAGCCTACTCTTCTAACCGAAATGAATGAATATGCACACCTTGTGCTTTTTCCTAACATTAGATTCCTCACGGTCTTCATGATGTTTCCACGCCTGCCCTTCTCTTCTCTCCCTCCCCCACTGCAGATAATACGTATCCCTGGACTGTGAGCTGCTTGAAGACGGGAGGGGTGTGTTTGGCGCATAGCTTAGCACCTGGCACGGTCGGCTCTGACTCTATCACTAAGGAAGGCAGCCACGTATTCCTGTAACCACACAGGAGAGGGGCTCGTGCGTGACCTGTGCGCTTCTGAGCCATGGCTCTGGAAGATCTGTGTGCCACTGTGCAGGGTCAGCCTGTCTGAGGTGGCACAGGTCGCTGGAGGAGGGATGTTCCTGCCCAGCCAGTAGACTCTCGTGTGCCTGAAAAGGGAAAGGGAGACCAATGAGGGCCAAGAAGCCTGTCTTCAAACCCATACTTTCAGGTGCTATTTTGGGGCTCAGATGCCTAGAGGACCATGCAGGTCTTTGCCAAGAAGCTTGGGAACTTGACTGGAGCTGTTAGACCAACCAGAGAGGGAATGGCGAATGGTGACCAGGGCACACTGGCCTGAGCAGAGAGCCATGAGGCTACGCTTGACCTCTTGTGTGCATCTCTGGTGGCGTTTTCCTAGGGATTCTTGAAAGAATAGAGTTTCGGAAAAACATGGAAGAGAACACAGGCTATTACTACACTGAGCACTGATGTTTCCCTGGGGAGAAAAATGCATGTCTGGATGGATACCTGCTCCATGGGGGTTTCGCAGAGATAAGGGGTGCTGGGGAAGAGAAAGAGGTGCTGTGCAACTGCTCTGTCCACCCTTCCCTTTCCCATCTCTGCTCTCAGCACCCTCCGCCCACCCCCCTAGGACAGGGCAGCTGTGAAATCCCAGCCTCTCCCCTGCACATCCTGATCCTTCCAGAAAGACAGAGAACCCATCTCCTTACAAGCTTGGGATGCCTTTCTGTAGTAGCCACTTGCCTTAAACCTGTGAAGTATTGTCTTGGGGGGGGGGGGGAGAACATTGAATGCAGAGGAAAACATAAAATAAATAAGAGCTTCTAAGACAGTCCGTATTGATATTATACTTATAAAACCTAAAAGCCCCTGCCGACTGTGGAAAATTAATGATAGGTACAGTCGATATTAATTGTCCCTCCAAAAAGCAGAGGGGAAAAAGCCTCCAAAATGAGGTTCAATATAATCCCCCTGCCAGCACCGTATTGAGCCTTTCTTCCAAAAATAAATATATATTTTTTAAACCATTGACAGGATTATTTAGGAAAGCATTTACTTAGTCTTGCTAATGGAAAACCGTGATAATGATCTTTGAACAATAGGTTTTAGAAACATCAGCTCTTGGGTGGTAGACTAGCGTCCCACCCAGTCAGTGCTGCAGCTTGTCTTTGAAAGGGGAGAAGCCAGGGCTCAGGGATGGAAGGGGTTTGGACACCCGATCTCCCCGGTAGAGTTGTGTGTTTTTTCTCCTCTCCCATGAATTATTAAGTGCACATCCAGCAGTGCAAGGGAGGAAAAAGCAGACGATTTCCCTTTGAGTTTGCTGATGAGCCGATTGCTTGGCTTGGGGAGGACGCCCTGTGTTTCTAGTTTCTATATCCATCCATAGAAATGGAGCACGATCCTTACGGCATCTCAAGTGAATGATTTTTCAATTAGCCTGTAGTTCCTTTGTGATATTCCCTTTACAATCCTATGTGGGTGATGTAGAGCAAAGGTTTAAGAGGTTTTGGACAATTTATGTGGTTTAGAGAGGCCGTTTGTCAAGAAACAATATCTGCAACAACTTTTATGTTCAATTGGAGTCCCAGGTCTTTTGCTTATTTTTATAGCACTGTTTTCTGAGGTGTTAAAGCAAACTTAAAGGCCATGTTTAAATGGTGGTGTTGGTGTTGGTAAGGTGTGTCTGGAAGGGACTGGGTGGGCGGAGAAAACCATTCCCCCAAATACACAGAGACAATGGATGTTGGTGTAACTGGAGGGCCATTTGTTGACTTTCATCAAAATAGCTTGAAATGTGAACATGAACATTGTTCAGCTGAAAACTTCACCTCCGAGGTGGTAGAACAGTGTAGGTGTGGGAAAGAATGGATTTTAGATTCAGCCAGATCTGGGAGATGTGGGAATGCTAATTAGAGAGTGTGTTACTTGTCCTCATCACATCTCGGTGTTCTAACCTGGTAATCTGGGACCGGTACAAAGAGTAAATGGAATAACATAAGAAAGTATTTAGGCAGAGCCTGGCACAAAGTAAGTCCTCAACAAATGTGATTTCTATTATTGTCTCTGCTGCTGTTGTAGGAATCTACCTTAAAACATGTACAAAGGTATGTGTACAAACTTATGGACATATACAAAGATTTCATTGGAAAGATGTTCCTCACAGTGTCTAGAACCGTGTAAAATTAGATTGACAAATAGATTATGGAAAATAAATACAATGCCTATTGTCTTATTTGGCTATTAAGAACCAGGTGATTATTGATTGGTTGAACATGAGTCACAATAATTTAAGTGAAACATTAGGTTACAAAATAGTAGCCTACTGTTTGTTCAAACAATACAAGCATAACTATATACTCATGTACCAAAAAAGTGTATCTAGGTATCCCTGGATGGTGGAATATATTTTTTAATGTTTTAATTCATTTTATTTTTATTTTTGCTTATCTAAAATTTTTACAATGTCACATGCTATTCGTGGTTAAAGTCTACCTTTGATTGGAAAAAAGAAAACCTTACGATGAGTTGAGCATCCCAGTTGGGGAATATCCTGTAATGGTTAAAAAAAAAAAAAAAAGCAAGAGTATCAGTATGGCTTTATCAGAGATTTTGGGATGTGAACTAGGGCATGCTGGAGGTTGTGTCATTCCATCAGAAAACATAAGCAAGCAATGAAAGATCAGGAACATTTGAAAATGAGATCATGAAGAATGAGAACTATACAGTCGCTTGGCCATAGATTTTTTTTTTTTTTTTAATGGAAGACTTACTGACATTTGAAAGATGGAGGCCTGTGCCATGGAGGGTGATTGGCATATGGGCAGTACACGGCGTGATTTGCCCCCCTCCCCTGCCCTCACCCCACATCCAAACCCTCACCCATCCACCCTCTGGATTAAATTGGATAAGCTATAAAACTTTCTAAAATTGCTATGTGCAGAAAGACCAGTTGTCTTTTTCAAAATATGACTTATCTGGATGGAGATTTTGAAAAAGTAACTCGTGACATTTTAAACACTTTTACGGACTCTTGTTAAAAAAAAAAGAAAAAATAATAAAGAAAAAGGAAAATTGTACCTGTTCAGAGAGAAAAACCGAGAACTGAGAATAGTTTCATATCGAGTCTTTATTGAAATAGTTGGGTCTAAATCCCAACGGATTTTGTCAAAATTGAAATAATGTTTGGAAGGAGCACATGATTGCTATAAATATCTATTTATATTCGTACCTCAAGAGTGGGCTAGAACCTTAATTTTCTTCATAAATGGAAAATTACTGTGATTTATCATTTTGTGATGCTACAACTTGACCCCAAGAGTTCTAGAATTTTCAGGGGCTTCCAGCTGATCACCTATTTTAGAGATGAGGTACATATGTGATCGCATATAAGATTGCACCCCAAATGCTTGTGAACCCTCCTTTGGTTTCTCCAAAGGGTTAACACACATTTATGACTATTTTATCCTTTTAATTTCAGGTGTTTTCAAGGGAAAATAGTATTTGTTTCGACACCATCATACTCTCAGATCTGTCCACAGAAACATTTTCTGTCTGTTGAGTACTTAATTCCAGGAATAACCAGTTTTCTTCTGGGATCCCATTCGTCTCTAACACAACCTAAAAATTGAGCGTCATCGAGTGTGCTGAATGCTATTATAAATGATGACATTATTGCCAGTAAAACTTTCTAAAAACTATTTTACTAGCAAGACTGATTTAAGTGAAAGTTTAGAGAAATTTTATTTACTTCCCTGAAATGCCCATTTCTGCCTTCATTCCTTTCTTTGTTTCTGTGTGTCCTCTCTCTCTCTCTCTCTCTAACCCCCTCTCCTTCCCTCCATTCTTCCCCCACTTTCTTGGTATGCTTGCTGTCTCTGCTTATTTGTATTGTCTTCCTTTCGTTCTCTTGGCGTATACCATTTTTATGTGCAAAACCATCCCTGCTCTCCTCCAATTCCCTCCCGTGCCACGGAGGTCTTAGCTTTCCCGGTAAGATTTATCCCCATTGTGGATTTCCTTAGAGCCCTTTTAGTTACCAAGAATTATATTATTACATTATTATAATTTCATGCATCCTGTTGGGAGATAGAAATGTCTTAATATTTTATGGCGTACCGTAGAGGTCGCAACTGGCTACCCAGTTGTTTTCTTTGATACAAATGCTATTTAATTTTTTTTAGTTGGTTGCCAGGGCTTTAAGGTTTTACATGAAAATTTGGATTTTTTTTGAAAGAGACCAAAAGATTTCGGCACCCTGGACACTTTACCAGGTGGTCATAATGAGCTGAAGGGAGCGGTGGCTCCCCACAACCTCCAATACATTGCAGTCCTTCCCCTACCCTTTGGGGTCTTCACTGGTCCATGTTACTGGCCTGATCTCTGTGGTCATTTGACTTTGCCACCTCTGTTCTTCTCCCTTCTGCTCCCACAGCTTCCTCTCCTAGAAGGAATCCCCCTTTCCCCTCCACCAGAAAAAGTGAGAACGATGGGATTTCCAGTTACAATGGCTGGACCAATAAGAGGGGGTGCCTCTGGTTATCACTTAGATGACTCTTTGACTTATATCCAAAGCTGGACCCAAGACAAAGAATGTTGATAAAAGAACTCTGTGAACGTCATTCGAGGTCCCTGATACCTAAGTCAATCAACCATTTAGCTATATTGGTATAATTCATTCTCTGGTATGTGTGAAGTGTGTTAAGCATTTTTTTTTAAGATTTTATTTATTTGTTTGACAGAGATAGAGACAGCCAGGGAGAGAGGGAACACAAGCAGGGGGAGTGGGAGAGGAAGAAGCAGGCTTCCAGTGGAGGAGCCTGATGCGGGGCTCGATCCCAGAACGCCGGGATCACGCCCTGAGCTGAAGGCAGATGCTTAACAACTAAGCCACCCAGGCGCCCCAAGCATTTTTCTTTTTTGAGATTACGTTTATTTTGTCATAATTTGAACAGGTAGCCAATGTTGAAAGAACCTAAAAATTTGGTTGGTGCATGTCTAGTTTCCAATAATACACACATATTCATGGTTCCCCTGATTTTGGAAGGGGTCTTTTATGGAGTCCTGAATTTTCCTTCCCCCCACAAATGTTTGCTGACTTTTCCCTGGTATTGGCCCTTCTGGCTGTGCTGATCTCTCTGACTACGCCCAGTGCCTGGTCTTCAGTAGATGTTAAATGAATGAACATTTTTAGATACTCTTGTGAAACTGACACACAGAGAGGAGAAACAACCTGCTTTTGATCACACGTGAAGTCACTGAGAAAATGGGGGTTACATTTGGCTGCTTAGTTCAAACATTTGTTTAAGTGAAAAAATGCTGCCTTCTTCCCATATCTTCCTGATTCCCATCACACTACAACTATACCCCAGCTTTTCAGTAAATGCTCAACTTTCATTTACCGTGGGCCCTCGAAATGGTCCTAAGTATTGGTGATTCTGACTCTAATTCATGCTTCCAACAGATTTGCACTCAAATAATGGTTTCCAATTTTCAGAACATTTGCACACTGTTGCCTTGTTTAAACGATGGGTGGAATTCTGACATTTGGGGCTCATAATTTCTTCTTGCATCACAAACCCCGCGGTCTGTGGCAGCAAGCACTCTGCCGGCAGAGCTTTTATCAATCTAAAGTACACACGATCACATATTGGCGTGTGTCTTATCAACCTGCAAACTCATGCCTTTCAAATGTTCTGGGGCTTGTCCACAGAACTCAGTCTTACCTCTTTTAGCGACTTTTGGCGTTGAACCCAGTATGTGCGCTCCAAGTTCATATATGATGTCTTCTGGAAGTTTTTCCACTCTATGAAATGAACATTAGTTTAGCTTAGCTGTGCTTTATGTCGCTGCATTGAGCAAAGCTTTCTCTGTGCAGCTCTTGATGAATTGCACGAATTGCCTGTTAGACTTAATGCATTCATCAGAAATTACAAGCTCTTTGGAGGCATTTCTTCCAGAGTCTCCCAAGCACATGCACATATGAGCACACCACACTCTCACACCTACAGACACCCATACGCCACTGTGAACGGAAAATAGCTCCGAGCCACTGATGTCATGAGGAAAGCCTGAACTAGAATGAGCGTTCTCTTGTTTTTCTCTTGTAAATAACTATCTTACCCCTAATGCCTCCAAAATCCCAGCTTGAGTACACATAATATGCACCAAACTGAGAAGTCTTCATGGGCACCTCTGTGACAGAGAGGTTTGGAAGATGTCACTTTATGAAAAGAGACTGATCCCATGTCTATTGGTACCTATAACATCGAGGCCTATATCTGATCTATATGCATGTGTGTATATGCACATCGACATACGTACATATGTATACATATACAGAAGCACATATATATCTTGTGCCCACTGCATATTGTCTATTCCTGTTGACCCAACAAAGATGAAATTTTGGTGATTTCGTATGGTTCAGCCTAGTAACCTTGACCACGGAGTGGGTTTCTGCCTATTTTCCCTACCCCTTTCCCCTATTTCCTTGTACACTACAGAAATAACCAGAAGTTGTAAATATCAAGAGAGAATTGCAACATTGTGGTAGATAGAATTTTGCAGTGGCTCCCAAGACTTCTCCCTGGTGTATGTGCCCTGCATAATCCCATCCCCTTGACTGTAGTCAAGACTTGTGCACATGGTGCTATAGCATTTCTGTGATTAGGCTGCATTAAAAGGCAGAGGAGAGATTTGGCAGATGTAATTAGGGTCCTAAATCAGTTGAATCTGAATTAATTAAAAGAGCGATCATATTGGGTGGGTCTGGCTTAATCAGGTGAGAGCACTTGCAAGAGGCACAGGGTCCTTCCTGAGGAGACAGACACTCCTCTCTGGGCTGTGATGAAGCAGCCAGCCGCACTGCAACCTGCCTACGGCCCCGAGGAGCTGAAAGACTCAGTCTTAGAATCTCAAGGAACTGAGAACTGCCAACAATCTGATCGAGTTTAGAAGAGGACCTTGAGCTCAGGAGAAGGACACAGGCTGGCCAGCAACTTGATTAAAGCCTTGTAAGACCCTGAGCAGAGGATCCTGTTAAGATGTGGCCAACTCCTGACTCACAGATACTGTGAGATCATAAATGTGTGCTGTTTAAGACACCAAAATTTTGGTCATTGGTTACGCGACAATAGAGAATGAATCCAAACATCAAAAGAACTGCATGTTCAGATGGTGGGTCTGACAGCTCCTGTGCCTCCTGCAACCTGCCTCTTCAGCACCTTGCTGCCTCCACCCCCATCCATAAGTGACCCAGAGAAAGGATCTAGGTGAGAGCCCAAGGTGCAGAGAGAGCCTTGTGCTCATGCTGGCTTCGGTGGGAGCTTTTGCATTTGTATCTGTGAGCTCAGCTTTTTTCTTATTTACTTTGTTCTGTTACTGCAATAGGGAGAAATTCTCTTTCCAGGAAAAAAAAAATTTAGCTTGCTCTTGGTTTGGAAACATCAGACACTTGATGTTAGGAATGGGGTCTTGGACCATTCCCTGCAGACACGTCATCCTACAGCATTGCGTGAGGAGGAAGGCGTGTGGCTGCCATAATATACTTCTTCTATTTCCCTACTTTCTTTCTTAATGTTCTTTCCTATTCAGGCTTCTGGGCTTTTTCTTCCTCTTTCCCTTTGTGCGGTGGCATCTGCCTTGAATGCTGATGAGGGAAAGTTGGTCCCTCCCCAAGAACTTATTTGGGGGTAATTAATTCTTGGCACTATAGCAGTGCTTCACAACTGTGACTTTCTTAGGTACGAATTGAGTGACTGAATGTCCAGGCATAGGATGTGTGCAATTATTGCGTTTCCTTTTGCCAAAAATTAATTGTTTATTGAACTTGCACTAGCAGGAATGGCAATGGCCATTGCTTGTGTGGGAGAATGGGGGAGGCAATTCACATGAGGACGGTGAGGGAATCCTTGAGAACATGGACTCTAGTCTCTTAAGTCCTCCTTTGCTATTTTAGAGCCCTGGAGCTCTGCAAGGGGACCGTTCTAGAAAGCTGAACCATGTCTCAGGGATATTACAGTCTATTAGGGTGGCAATCATGCAAAGATGACCATTTGTGAACTCTTGATAGATTGTGAGCCACAAGCCCGAAGAGATGAAGGGCAGGAGGGTAAGGAGATGAAGCTATACGGGGGCAGGCGGGGTAGGAAAGACATCGGGAAGAAGTGTTTGAACTGGAGTTCGATAAGGGGAATTTAGCCAGAAGAAGAGTATGTGGCGATGATGAATTCATTGATTTTTCAGCACATCTTGAACTTGGACTTGAAACTAGAATTTTAGGGAAAATTTTCTACTACTCAACACATGGCAAAATAAAAATTAATTAACTAATACTCTGCTAATTTAGCATCGGTGGGAATTGGAATGTAAATTCCACCTGGGGCAAGAGTCATCTCCACCTTTTTTCTCTTGCCTTCACAATGTCTGACGGAGAGTTGCCTGCAGTTGATGCTCAAACCCAACTGGGGCCTGAGTGAATGATTCTTGCCACCAAGTAACCTGTTAAAAGTATTTTCCAACAAGATTAATTGTGTGATTGCATTTGTAAAAACAAAAAGTGGGAAGAATGAACTGTTTACATGGAAATGATTGCTCAGTCACAAAACACTGTTTCCCAGTCATTGAAGCAGGGCCGCCAATGAATTCACTGCTAGCCCACTGGGATTCGCTGTATGTATAAATGTGTGTGTGTGTGTGTATTTTTTTTTTTCCAAAAAAGTGTCTCATTCATTAGTCTTCCTTCCTATCTCACCTTTGTAATGAATAAAGATTTCATGAGGCTTGGGTAGGTTCTCCCTTTCAGTGTTTTACCAGGTTTAGGGACAATAATGGGCTTTGGAGGCTAGGTAGTCAGTCAGGTTTGAGTTCAGGGCAAGTGATCCAGATCTAGAAAGAGTTATGAAGTAGGGCTTCAGAGCAGAAGAGTAGCTCAGTACCAGGTAGGCCACCAAGAAACTGGGGCAGAAAAGAGAGTCCAACCGAAACGAGCGGGCAATGGCCATGGAATATTTCAAAGGCAGAGGTCCAGGTAGGTGATACTGGGGAAGGGATGTTAAGAGTGAATAGCAGAAATCATTTCTCCGGTCTGATGAAGGGTCAGGAGCAGATGACTTTCAGGTCAACAATTAGGAGCTGAGCTGTACTTCTTGACAACAGGCTTTCCTAATACCACCATCCACACCTAGAAATTACCACCTGGCCCCATGAGGTTGGCTGGTCTG
Organism: Ursus americanus; assembly: GCF_024610735.1. NCBI lineage: Eukaryota > Metazoa > Chordata > Mammalia > Carnivora > Ursidae > Ursus > Ursus americanus. Next base: position 65,200,169 of record NC_142134.1, read on the forward strand.
CAACATACTTTTGCTTCCTTCTATGTACACAGGCAATTTTAGCTTTTGCCACTCTTGACACCCTTCACAAAAATATTTCCTGCTTTCGAAGACTCATTGGCTTTTTGATGGCAGCTCTGTTTTGTGGAGGGTAGCTCTCTCACTGTTTTCTCAGCGAATATTGTAAGTGCTCCTATGAGGGGGCCCAGAGTATGAAAGGTGTAATATAAACCCAGATTTCTATTTTAGGGGCAAGAGGTTATGTGCACAAAAGGCCTTCTGCTGGATTGCATGTTAGATACCTCATTAACTTAAAAACAGAATTTGAATGTAAATTATAACCCTTGTTACTACTCATAACTGCAGTTCAGACGATAAGTTGGCAGTTTTCCCATACCTTCATAAACCGGTAACCTCCAGAATAAATTATAGATTGCACCTAACACCGATTGTCCTTAAAGAGGCAATACTTGTTCACGAATGGTGTGAGGTTGCCACGGATTTCACGTGGAGCTGCTGCTACAAGCTTGGGGGCATTTATCCTCTTTCTGCCATTCTGCCATTTTCCTATAGGCCCTGAGCTGACCGAAATCAGGATTTGAGCAGGAAAGAGCTGGAATTGTTACATATGGTTGCAGTGATTGTGTGTCAGAGAAGTTCAATGGGAAAGTCCAGGACTTTGTGGACACACAAGAACAGTCTCTGTGTCGCCTTCAGATGGTCCCACATGACTCTCCCCAGAGCCCACAGGCTAGAAAGCCAAGGGACTCTGCCAGATTCCTTCTTGGGCTCCAACGGCCTTGTTGACTCTTCAAGCACGGTAATGCCAAGCTCCGTAAACTCCTTGAATGCGAGTCTCCAGTACGTGCTTGAGTGTGTGAGTGAGTTGTGTGTCTGAGCCCATGAGTGGTACACTTTTGTTTTCCTCGAGACTTTAGTATATATAGGCAGCCAATATCCTGATGGCGGATAGTACAGTCCCTACATGGATGCATTTGCCCAAGAGCTCCAGAGAGAAGGGACAGAAAGCTTTGACCTTTTTTTAAAGAAGGAGACGATCCTAATTAAAGTCTGTTATTATTCAGTTGACTCCTTTTGCAGTCACAAGAGAAAGAAGGGGTGGCAGCCGGAGTTGTACAGGTAGCCGGCAGGATGATGGTGGTCGCTTCCATTTGTTCTGAAAACTGCGAGGTCCTGCTTCTGCTACTAGTTCTTTCTTCATCTATCCTGGCACATTCCCCAAAGAAACCCACTGCCCCTCATTATCATAGTTGAACAGATGGTTCTAAGCAGTTCTCTGGAATTCTGTATGATGCCAAGTAGAAATGAACACTCCTGGGAACTCTCTGTTATTCTAAAACCAAGATCTTAGTTTCAGTGTTTGGAGACCCTGCCCCAACCTGGAATGTGTCAACGGTCACAATTTCCAGCATTACTGTACTTCATAGGCAAATGGCATGGGGGAGGCTATGTGGGCAGTTCTAATTGTCTCTTTTTATTTCTTAATATTTTAGGTATACGTTTATGGAAAAATTATCCTGTGATCAGGAAAAAAAATGTTATATAAGTTCGGTGATTTGCAGAAAGCAGTCATAAATAAATACCCACGGAATGAATGAGTAAAGAATTATTATGTAGCATTACTTTATGGCATGTTACAGATTTCTTGGTGTGTTTTCCACCTGTCTTCTACACTAGATTATAAGTCTATGGGGGTGGGAGTCTTGTTTTAGTCAATGCATGTTCTTAGGCCAGGGATATGGTCAGCATTTAATAATGTTAAATGAATGGATTACCTGAGAGGTCTATTTAGTGAACAAATGGGGGCAGTAAGGTCAAATTCTTCTTTTAAGGGTATTTCTGAATTGCTGAGGCAATTTTAAATACTCCAGACTGTACAAAGCTGCCTTGAAAGTTAATATTTATTGCACGGTCTATTGTGTTCTAGGTACCGAGATTAAGTAGTTTGTTGACAGAGTCTTTCATTTACAATTCTATGGAGTGTGAATTATGAATATACCCATTTTGTAAATGAGACAACTAAAGTTAACAGAGGTTAAAGACTTGCCCAGGAATACAGGACCAGTAAGATGAGTGGCTACTATCTGATTCCAGGTCTGGTTAAGTCCTAAGCCACCCCTCGAACCATTGGAGCCTTCCAGTGTCTTTGTTTGATTTGTTTATTCAGCCAACCGATGAACTAACCTACTCTTATTGAGGGCTTTCTGTGTCAGGTGCCTGTTGGGTTCCTGGTGGCATGGGCTTCACATTTTCGACCTGTTAAGGAGGAGCCGGGGTTGAGAGAGAATGTGTAGGTACGCACCAGTAGGGTAAACTGACCAGTTTCAACCAATTTACCTCACGGATATTCCTGGTGGAGGGGGTAATGGACAGTGAAAGGCCCCAAAGCCGGACCAGAATGACAGTCTGTTTGCAAGAGGTTGCCACTGCCGAACAGACTTGAGTGTTACGTCTGCAACAGAGATCTTGTCAGTTTCCCCTCTGTCAAGTTCAACCCACAGCTGTTCCTTAAAATATTGACCCAGTCTGTGTCTCACCCACTTCACTTCTTCTCAGAATGGAAGTTTACAGGGAGTTGTTTGTAGTCACAAGGAGAGGCAGAAGTAGGAAGCTGGAAGACATTGTCAGCCCTGGAATGTGCAGCTTCTCACCACCTGTCTTCCTAAAGGGCTGATTGACTCTTCAGAGCTGCTTATCGGTTTTCACTTAGGGCTGTATTATTTTAATGTCACTCACATTGCTTCAAAATCCTCTTCCACTGCCAGAACTCACCTAGCAAGAGCCGAATCAGACCCTGTTCTCAGGATGAAACCTGTGTGAGAACCTTGACCACCTTCCTTTTGTGCTTTCTTTTCTTGGAGACGCAGTCTGAAAATGTTTATATTATTCCCAGTGCCAGGCTGTGTAGGAGAGGCTCTGTGCTTTCCTGTGAAACTCTCGATTCATTATGTAAAATTCTTGTAAAATAGTGAATAATCATCAGAAGTGTTTTGCCTTCCATTTTTTTTCCCCCTTCACTGTATTTTTTTTTAATAGGCTGCGGGACACACTGCAGCAAATATTTCACATGGGAGTTTGTGCCACCAAAATAATTAATGCCAGAAAGTTATGTGAAGGTCTTCCTGTATTAAGTAAACTAGCCCTTGCTGAGAACAGAAAGATAAATGGTGGGAGAGTCCAGAAGAAAGCTGCTGTAAAAATGACCTCAGATTTAAGATATATAAACTGCGGGAAAGGAACCCACATATTTTTATCTTTGCCAAGAAAGGTTACTATTTTTCTAAGACACTAACAGAATAATAGCATCTTCAGTTAGCAAATAATTGCACAACTGTGTGATCAGATGCTTATAGATGTTGCAAGGAAAAAAAAAATTAACAGGGAACTGTGCTTTGCCCAGCTTTTGTTTGCTGCCCTTCTAGTGATTAGATTCTGTCAATCAAAGACTGTTTTTATATAAAAAGCCATTAGGAGTTAGATCTTCAGTACTTCTGAAGGGCAACCAAACTCGAATGCGGCTGGAGATAGCACTTACTCGACGGCCAACATTATCATGGGGGTGAGTTACAGGTGTTGGCGTTCAGCTTTGTAAACTGTGCTTACCTGGGGATTTTAATAAAACATGGATTGAAGTTTTATGTTTTCCCTTCCTAAGAACATATAGCATTTTTACGCAGAGACTTTATTAGTTGTTCATATGTCTTCATCAAATTGCAATTCATAGGGTAGACGTACAAAGACTGGAAATAGATATATCCCAACCAGTGGAAGAAGATCGGTTTGTAAGTCAATATCTGCCAAGGGGGGAAAAAAAAGCTCCTAAGGACCCTTTGAGTTCCCTTTAAATAAAGAGCACTTTTTCTTCAGGCTTCAAATAACCTTTTATCTTCCCCAAGTTGGTTGTGAGGTCTCCGGGTGCGTCTAATGAGGTCCCAGCCAGAGGTACCGTTGAAGCATTGGAGAGTTCAGAAGAGGGTCGGGCTGCTCACATAACATCCCCCCCGGGCCAGACCTGGCAGACCATATGGGCTGGGCTTCCTTCCTCTGCTTGTGCATGTCCAGGCCCCCTTCTCTGTCAGGCTTCGCTCACAGTTCTCTCCCTTCCACAGCAGGACCCCCTATCGAATATTCTGACCTCCTCTGGGTATGGCTCCCAGGCTGTCACTGCAAGGTCTGTGTACAGAAGAGGCAGTGGAAAGGGCTGCACTGCAGAGCTAAGGTCTGCGTGGCTGAGCCAGGACGAAGAGCAGCCCCGAGTCTCTGTTTCTCTCTCAGTTCCTGTCTGGACCGCTAGGAGGGCCTCCTAACCTTCACCTTCCAGGAGACTCTGCGTGGCATCTACAATACTGTGTTTGATCTAAGCATCTTGTCACTCTCGACCCAATTCACCTCTGTACCACCTCCCCTTGTTCTCTGGGCTCCAGAAACATGACTTTCTCAAAGCTTGACTTCCAACTACCAAAGGGCCTTGTGACATGAAATTCTCTGCACAAAAGGCTCTGCCTTCAACCTTCACCTTTGCCCAACTAGGTCATTGCTCTGTTCCTCACTCCTTCACGGCGCCATGAGCCTCTCCTCTCAAGCACTTTGCTCTTCTTGGGGCTTTACGCGTGTGTCTGTACAGAGCCGTAGTGGAAGGTGAGCCTCACGTGGGCAGGCACAACTCCTGCTTTGCTTCATCATTTCATCTCGGTGCTCAGCATAGTGCTTGTCACAAAGGAGGCATCTGATAAATCAGAGGTGAAATAAGGGAAGGATAAGAGAATGAGAGAGTGACAGTTGCGGGTGCATATGTGAGGGAGCGAGGGGGAGAGGGAGAGAGAAAGTTCTGTAGTTTATGGAAGACAGTGGTGAAATAGTTCTCCATTTCCACTTTGAATACTGTGTTTCATTAAGTCTAGGATCCCATAATTGTATGACGCACAATTACTTTAGGTATCACAAGGAATGAAAAAACACTGCCAGTTAAAATATGACATACCATTGATTATAAAATGCCTCCCCCCAACCAATATTAGACATCAAAATTTCAAGTGACAAATGTGGAAAGATGAGCGTCTAGGAAACATGCACGTTGGAACTGTATGATATTATACCTAAGGAAAATGGGCCGAATTGACAGTCACTGGGTGTAGGGTTCGTGAATGAGGGATGGACGTGAGGATGGGTGATACGACACATAAATTTTTGAATATCAGGATGCCACTGCTGACCTCAGCAGTGTTTTTTCTTTTCTTTTTTGGTTTTCCTCTCCCGGTAATATAACACGGATTGGGGCACATCTAGTGACACAGGTGTGCTTTGATCATTGGGCGAGAAGTAGCATTCAACTTCCGGGCGGTTGAGATTATGAGAAGCAGTCTGCTGTGTAGCAAGAGGAAGACATCGTGGCTACCAGTGGTTTGCACCGAAGAATGGACTAGCAGGTTACAAACAGTATGGAATGTAGTCCGCAGAGGTGCCTGAGCATATCTTCTTGCTCCGCTTCTGTAGAATAGCATGTTTATGCATCTCTCTGAGCTTATTTCAGCACCATGTCGCTCTAAAGAGGAGTAATGAATTAGCAGTGGTTTGAACCAATGTTTAAGGACAAACCTCGAAGTGGCAAAGCCGTTACTCATGCCCCCCTGGAGTGGATATTCCCAGCAGCCCTCACCCACATGGGCACTGTGGTCTTCTTTCTATGAACCAATTTGAGGAATCCCCAGCAAAAGGAGCTCTACAGGTCAATAGCCAAGGATCTTGGCTCTGATCCTAGACCTCTAATTAGCCGAATGACCTTGGCAGGTAATGTCACCCCCGTGAACCTCTTGCAGTACCCACTCTTAATCGGAATCCCCCCCCATGGGAATGACACATAAGATCTCTGGGTTTTGGGTAGGTAGGCCCTCTGTGCCCCACACTCCACCAGTGATTCTTCTCCATCTTTCTTTTTAACCAATCAATGCACTGTCAGTGCCAGTTACTGTGCCATAGGGAGACCCCAGCCTCTCCACTTCTGTTGCATTGTTTTCCCGCACTCCTGGTGTTTGTTCTTTTCATAGGTCCAGCCCTGTGTTCCCTCCTCCAGCTTAGGTCTCCTCAAATCCAGAAACCTCCAGTTGTGTCTAGAAATGAAAATGTGACTCATATGGCACTTAATGTTGCTCTCTGTCTTGTGACCTTACGGCCATGGGAGTATAAAAATGCTGGATCTGACAGGATCTGTTGGGATTGTCTTAGCTAATTAGCTCATTTAACAGATGAGCAGACTCTCAAGGGGATGGAGGAATGACTTACCAAAGGTTACCCAGCTGGTCATGGTAACTTAAGACAGAGCTCTCTGGGCTGCCATCTCGTGCTCTCTCCAGCACACCAAACTGACTTCATCCTTAACAATGCCCAGGACGATAGATTCCTGTACCCTATTTTAAGTTTCTATTTATTTTGCCTTCTGAGTTTTGCAAGCCTGTTTTGAAAAAGAGTCATATCTTTTTCCCCCCAAAGCTCTGCTTTTATTTCACATTTTAAAAATACGAATATGAATTTCCTTACAAATTTAGTGCTATAATTTTCTTCAAGTCATTGACTTCAAGACTCTTGCTGCTTTTTAAATGTAAATCCTCTTTCCTAGGAATAACCTAGGAAACCAGGTCATTTCTTCATTATCTTGTCTTAGGGATTCTCATTCTCTAGAAGACCCTATCTCTGTTTGTAACCAGATTGCCTTGGTTTAGGATATCATAACAAAAATACCATGGACTGGGTGGCTTAAATGACAAACATTTATTTATTACCGTTTTGGAGGCTGGGAAGTCCAAGATCAAGGTGCTGGCAGATTCAGTACCCCATGAAGGCCTGCTTCCTTTTCCTTAGTGGAAGAGACTAGAGAACTCTCTGGGGTCTCATTTATAAGGGCACTAATCCCATTCAGGAAGGCTCCATCCTCATGACCTAACCACCCCCCAAAAGGCCCCACCTCCAAATATCATCATGTTGGGGATTAGGTTTCAATGTATGAATTTGGGGGGGGGGTAGGGGGACACAAATACTCAATCTATAGCATAGGTGGAATCTAAGTACTGAATGCTATTGGGAAGGCTTAAAGAGTTGGCATGGGATGAGCATTTCTTGTGTACCTACTATGTGCCTTACTGACATGGTCTCATTTTAAGCCTCCCAACAATCAGTTGTCAATATGACTTTCATTTTACAAATAAAAAGACTGAAGCACAGACATGTTAAAAATACTGATATCAGCAAGTCACTCAAACAGCAAGGGATGGGACCAGGAGTCAAACCCAAATCTGTCTCTTTATAAGTCCTGGTATTCTCCTAGTTTGCCTTTTCGGATCTAAGAACTTGAATTTTTCATAATGTGTGGTTTTTGTACTGTCAATTTAATTATTTATCTTTTACCAAAGACCAGTAACACCATCAGTAATTTCCCTAAAAAGATTTATAAACTGTCCTTTTTATTTTCTGTCTTATCTGAACATCCCTGGACATTTATCATCAAAAGGCAGCAGTTTAGAGGTAAGATCTGCCTTGGGTTAGGCGTGCATGTCACTACTGAAACTGGATGGAGATTGGCAGAATGAAATTAATTGGCTTGAATTCAGTGCAGTGCAGGTCCTCACTACCCCTTCATTACAGGAAATCACCAGTTGTGTCTTAATCATCCCAAATGATCTGGACTTTGATCCCTAAACTCAAAGAGCATCACCTTTCCTCAAGGCAGAGCCTGTATTTCTCTCCCTCTAATCACTCACACCATCCCTTTTTGAAGCAAGAGAATCCTTGGGCCCTTCTTTGCAAAAAACAAAACAAACAAACAAACAAAAAAACCCAAAGTATCATTGCCCTCAGTCGTTTCCCTTGGAAAGCTTAGATAACAAAATTCTGAAATGGTTGCAACTTTGAGCACCAGAGACTTGCCTCTGTGAGTGTTTGGATTTTCTTAATCTGTTCCAGCAACACAGATGGCTTGAACTGTAGTGACTACTCAACCCAACGATGCCCGACGTCAGTTCCCTCTTGCCTCTGTTTCAAAGATGTGTCACTCAGCATTTCAGAACATGGACACACCACGTGATTTTGGCTCGTGCCGAAGTTTAAGACATTCTCCAAGAAATATCACTGTATTATTACTGTTTAGGACTGTGATGGTGTTTATGTATCAACAGACACTGTTCCATTTAGATTTTACCTTAGCCTTTTTTTTTTTCAGAAGGACTTTCATGTATGTTATCTGAATCCTACAATCCTTTCTTCATACTGAAAGTAATCTTAAAAAAAATATATCAATCTGATCGTATCACATCCTTGCTTGAAACCCTCCGTCCACTTCCTGTTGCCATCAAAACAAATGCCAAATTCCTTCCCGTGGTTGAGAAGTTCCTGTAGGAGCTGACCCCTGCCTACCTCCCTACTCCATCTCTTGCTTCCTCAGTTGTAGCCACTTTGGTTTTTCTCCTCTTTCTGGAATTCATTTCTGTTTCAAGGTCTTTGCACTTGTTGTTGTCTGGTCTTAGGATGCTTCTTGTGAAGAAGTCTGTGTGGCTGGCTCCTTGATATGAATGAATCCTCATGAATGAATGAATCCTCATGGCCTGGGGAATGCTTCTGGACGTGTTCACTCCATAGCCCAAGTTCTCACCCTTTTCCTCATTCACATCTTCTTTGAATGCACATCTTCCTCTGCTAGTTCTGTTCTTTCAGCTACTGGGTGTCTGTTTTAGGCCTTATGTACTATTAAAAATATATTCAAGTATGTTCCCAGGGGCTGTAGGGGCATATCTTTGATTTCTTTGTGATTTTTCCCTTCAATGCTGTTCACTTGGAGGGTAAGGAGATACGAGGGTGGGTAGAGTGGAAAGACTCTGGGTTAGGGGATGTGTGTTTTAGACTGACCCACTTGCTAAGCAGCTGTATGGGTGTAGGTAACACACCCACCTCTCTGGGTCCTATAGCTTCCCTTTTAGAAAATGAGATGCTTTTGACTTGATCGCTTATTCCTGGACCGAGTTTTCAAACAGGAAGGACCATGATTCCTTATGTGATCATAAAAATGGATTTCTCTGTGGTAATCAAGAGAGCATCAGACAAAACAAATCCAATGAGATGGACATGAACATGGCTTTCCATTTCAAATTATTTCTATTTTGGAAAAGATATAAGACCCTGGGAGGTAGACCCAGTCCCAGGTGTGAGGGTCCATTTTCCCCTGTAACTGTTTTTAGCATGCCTGATTGGGGAAAAAAAAAAGAAATCACAGTAAGTGGGACATTTGTAGGTATGTGTGGCAGGCCAGGTAGCTGGGTCCAAACTGTGAGGCGGTCAAATGGAATCAAGGGCACTTTGAGGTACATTTTCTAGTCCTTTATCTTGAGGATTCCATGGAGAACTTGTCAATTTAATATTGCGTCTAGTTCTTTTTGTTTGTGTTTTAGTGGAAATCAAAGCTAGGGAAATATTGTTTTGATTGTTTTAAAAAGAAACAACAACAACAAATCAGCATGCACTAAAAAAGGATTTATTTATTTATTCACTTACTTACGTATCTTAGAGAGTGTGCATGAGTGGAGGGAGGGGCAGAGGAAGTGGCAAAGAGAGAATCTGAAGTAGACTCCTTGCTGAGCACAGAGCCAATGCAGGGGCTGGATCCCAGGACCCTGAGATCATGACCTGAGCCGAAATCAAGAGTCGGACACTCAACTGTCTGAGCCCCCCAGGCGGCCCCAAGCATGCACTTTTGAGAACCATAATTAACGCTGGCATTAGGCCAGGACCTGTTGCTTGATTTTTGTAGAACCCTTTCCACTCTCTCAAAGGCAAACTGCAAGGAGATCAGTGACTTCTGCTCTCTGGAAATGACAAATCAGGTCCAACTAAATTTTTAAAGCCTCGAAGAATGTTCTGGATTTCCAGACACTCCTGGAAATGTTTGTTTTCAAGTTTTCTGTTTTATCATCCAATTTGTGCAAAACAGAACTACTAAGTAACAAACCATCTTGAATGACTCTCTTCCTGATGGTCATGACATTTGGCTGACTGTACAGCCCCCTCTTTCTCTTCTTGCTACGTTTCATGATAGACATATGATTTGGCTGATTATATCTCTTCCTTCTTGAACTAATAGATTCAGGATATCTCTTTGGGTACTTGAGGAGCGTCTGTTTGGTGCCACACTCTAATTAAAGGCTGGTACCCAGCTGTAAGAGTTTACAGCTCTGTAACAGCTTTCCTCGTGTTGTCACATGGAGTTAGCTCTCTGAAGACAGGCTGACTTTGTGGCGTTTAACGCTCTTGAAGGAGATTACCGGAATTACCAGTGATCAATGATTAAATCTTCTCCACGAGCCCCACCTTTGCCCCTTCACAAGACAGGATGGAAAAGGAAAGGGAAGGGAAAGGAAGGAAAGGGAAGGGAAGGGAAGGGAAGGGAAGGGAAGGGAAGGGAAGGGAAGGGAAGGGATCAGCAATAGCAGCGTTATAATGAGCTTGATTTAGTTTATAAGAAAACTGATTGTGGTGTGGCTTTTGAAATATACCTTGGCTCAACAGTGCACTGTTTCTGAGTATTCTCTGCAGTGTCAGTTGCTAGATCATTCCTATATTTTGCACAATGGATCAGTTTCCTTTTGAAGATGTACCGTGTTCTCAGTTAAAAAAATTATGGGGAGAAAAAAATCATTTGATTTCTCCCTCTCCGTTTCTTACAAGGGCAATCTATATAGTTCAGGACGAGAGCTTGTGATTGGTGCGAGTGTTAGCAAAGAGCCGAGGTACTGCAAAGATTCAACACGAAGAAATAAAGGTACACCTTGGAGAGATGAATTATCCCCCCCCACTAATTAATAGCATATTATAACAAAGGAAATCATTAAAACGTGAAGGTATGTTTTTTTCAAGTCACATTTATCAAACATGGTAAAGTAGTCCTGAGCTCTATTAGTTCTGGTGGATTTTAACATGATATATGGATTTTTCTTTTTCTATTGTTCAAATGTGAAAATGTTTTAAAAAGAAAAACATGCTTTTATTGCCATTTTTTAAAATATTGAAGGGGATAAAAAGGAAAGTGTAATAAGAGCAGTATATTTTTATGTCAAAAGTAACCTTTCTGTGGTACTCTTTAGATAAAACTGAATATTGGGAAGGAAAGGGAAAGATAAGTAGTTCCCTTATTCATCTTAGTCCAAAATCCATTTTACTCACTGCTGGTAGCTGGCACTGTGTGATGATGTGACATAGTACCAGAAGATCAGATTATCAGGAAAGAAGGAGATTCCCAATTTAATAGTTACTCACCGAAATTTTTCCCTTATCTCTACATCACAGAAAAATAAGTAGTTGTTAAATTTCAAATCCTGCCGTCTTTCTGATTTATCATCAAATTGTGGATGCACTTAGCTGCCTAGCGTCAGGGAATCCAATAAGTCCTGTCACATAAGAAGAAAAGAAAAAATCCCATTGGATAATGGGTTACATTCTCCCCCAGAGTGATTTATTTCTGTCACAAGACTTAATTTTATCGCGAGGCAGATGCTCTATCTGTATCAGTGTATTCATTTCTGCATTTATCTGCTTCATTAAAAAAAAAAAAAGCACCTGCTGCATTTTGGGGGGATGTATTTGGCGTCTTTATTATATGTTCTGGTGACCCGGTTATGGGCTGTTTAACCACATCTTTAATTTCTACTGTTTCACGATTTAAACAATTCCTTATGTATTTTCTGAAGTGAGTCCGACGTGGAGGGGGTGCCGCGGGCGATGAAAGTGGTGCACGGGGTAACGGGTACAGAGGCAGAAGGTGTTAACATCGGAGCTCTCTGGTCCAGAGTCTCTGAGATTCATGTCAGAGGGACTAAGCAGAGCTTACCTGGGTTATCAGGCGATACCTGGGATGAAACGCTGACAGCCTCTGTTATGAATTAATTTTGTGCGCCCGCATGTGGAAGGCATTGTGGCCTTTCACAAAATGTGCCGGGTAGACTTAGAAATATCTAGAAGAAAGAAAGAAAAAGAAAGATGGGGGCAAGAAGGGAGAAAAGAAAGAAGAAAGGAAGGAAGAAGGAAGAAAGCAAGAAAGAAACCTGAAAAAAAAAACAATCCCATCATTTGATTTGGTCTGCACCTCACCACAGAACATTTTAATGACTCACTGGGTCTCATCAGCTCGACCCTCCCTCCAGTCTGCCACTTCATACAGATTCAGCTCCTATGAATAATCATCCTTGCTCCTGGGGCAGCTGAGGTCTACAGGTTGGAATTCTTCGCCAACTGGCATCATTCTAGGGCCGCTACATCTGCCGGCCCACACCGCTCCCTGCCTTCATCTCTTCACGTGGGTGCCTGGTCTCCAGCGCAAGGAGCGCCCGGCCAGAGACTGTCAGACCCCTGCACTGTTCAATGAGCTCAGGATAGCTGTAGCCCCTGGTCCGACACTCAGCCCAAAGTTCTGTCCTGTTGTCAGCTGCCCATGAATGACAAGTGACAGGACACACTGTAACTTCTACAAAGTTTCCAGAATCCCTTCTGTACCTTCTTATGGCTTCTCTTCCATCCGTTCCTGCTTCCTCTTCTGATTTCCCTTAAAAAGCAGACAAAAAAATCAGCCCCAGCCATTCACTTTTTCTTTTTCTTTTCTTTTTTTTTTTCTTTTTTTTTTTTTTTTTTTTGTGCATCAAAGAGGGCACAGAGGTGAAGGTAGATTGTGACGCTGCGTTTCCCGGATTTGCATTTTAGTGGGAGCGCTGCAAGAAAGCTAATAGACGAGAAAGGAGACCAAGTTAATGACAATTCTCTAAACAGCTGTTGCACGATTCAGCTCCACTACTTCTGTTAATTAATCAGCACCTTGCTGGCAACTCTGGGGGAGAGACTCGTTAGATACTGGTAGCAAACAGACAATGCTTTCATATCAAATATGTTCAACAACGTCTAATACAGCAATAACTTCCACAGAAGAGGGTAGGGAATACCGTGGCATATAAAGACGCTCAGGAAGAGGCCCTTGGTATTCTTGTAGAGATCCACTTGCTAGGAAGGCTGCCTACGCTGGTGTCCTTGCTGCCTGTAACCCGGCCAAATAAAACATGCGCACGAGACTCTCCAGGGCTCCCTGTTATCCTAAAATGCCCCTTTTTATTGTAATAAATAAATGTGTATTCGTAGGTTGATCACAGTGTTCGTGCTACATGATAAATCAAGCATCTTCATTGCGGATTTTAGTCACAGTGACCCATTTGGAATTTTAATCATTGAAATCGTCCCCAAACTTGACAACAACTAAGGGAGATCAAAACATTCAGATACAGGCCACTCACCAAGCTACCACAGCATTTAGGATGAGAACTATCGACTCTTAAGCTTCTCCTGACTTTTTATATTCTAAAGGGAAGCAACCTCTCCTTCTCCCTGGGAAGTCAATAAAGCCATACATATTTTATGAATGATAATGCACAGAAATCTTAAACAGACAAAATTATATCTATATCTAGCCAATGCATTTTCTTACTCTTCCAAAATTGTTGCCAGTAAAATTGGTACCGAGTTTAGTGTAGAAGTTGTGTTATTCTATGGTTCCTGTTATCACATAGCCTTCTCATTGATTAATTAAAAAGTTACCATTATGCATACTGCTTACTTTTCTCTCTTTCTTACTCTGTGTCTTTACCCTGACATCTTACAGAGATAATGTAGAAACATGATAGCAATAAAACAAAATAAAAAAGATTTGCCATCAAGTGGTCAAATGGTAATACTTCAGTTCAACTTAAATTTCCCATTATTGACATAATGAGAAAGACAGTATTAATCTCAATAAACAATATAAATAATTATTACTGAAATCTTAAAGATACACGTGTATGTGTTTTACATATGTACATAATTTGGTCTCTTTTATCATTTTCCATTTTGGGGAATAAAACTGTGAAGTTGAGATTGTCTTATGTTTGTAAAGATTAACATGCTTTGGCAATTCTCTTTGAATTCCCTTTTCTGATATTCTCACAGTAAAATCCAGCCTTGGGTTTTCTGCCCACCTGCCAGGGGTCAGGTGGAGAACTTTATACCAAAGACTTGAGGTTGCATTAACCAATTCATTTGTGCGATTTATCCAGTCGGCCTGCATGTCCTGATGTAGACAATTATAGCTTCAGTTCTTTAATGAATCCTACATTATAGCAGAAGAATATCATCGAGTCTATAATACTCCAGGGAACTATAAAGAGAAATGTCCCTTTTAAATTAGCTTTATGGTGCTGAAGCTTTATGTATTTACTTGCAAGCTCAATATTAACTCAAAGTACAATTCTTGAACTGTCCCTATTGTCGACGACAATGTTGCCTGCAGAAAGGGCTTTCCTAGTGGTTATTAATGATGAGTCTGTCTTAAAAAAGGAAAACAATTCCCACCTGCTACAGTTGCTTTTGCTACAGAGAGAGCAGGATACCTTCTCAATCCTAGGTAACCTGACATACAAAATTTAGATAAAAAAGGATTTTGCCTAATCCAACTTCTCCAAGTGTGCTTTACTTTTAGATTTGATCTGTAGAGCTTTTTACTTTCTTCTTTTTCCACATCACAGGTTCCTGATTTGTGACCTATTTAGAATAGAAGTGAGGTGAAATTTACTAGGGAAAGAGACGGCGGCAGAGTGGTGGCTTGGCTACTGCTCAGCTTTGGTGAGTCTTGGCCTTTTTGAAAACTATACATTGTTTTGTGGCCTCTTCGTAACTCATTTGTACGCTCAAAACTTAGCCGAAAATGGCTAATATGGCGTAGGTACTACCATGACCCTTCTGACACCTAAAGCAGACATCACTAATTGGTCATGAACTCTATCCTCCTGAGAGCCCACAGATAGAGCCTTAGAATCTTTGTGAACACCAAGCCCCAGGAAGCCAACTAGTACTCATTGATCAAGGCCGGCACATGGGGTGACATTTATTTATTGCCCTTGACCTTCACCAGGGGGTTGGCGAACTGTAACTCATGGACCCAATATGGCCGGCCACATGTTCTGGAAAATAAAGTTTTATTTACAGAGTACAGCCATGTTCATTCATTTATGTATTGTCTATGGCTGCTTTCATGCTACAATGGCAGAGCTGAATAGTTATGACAGAGACTATGGCTCTCAATGCCTGAAAGTATTTGCTCTTTGACCCTTTGCAGAAAAATTGTGTTGACCCCTGGCTCAGATCTTTATAGGTTTCCTTTGTCTAGGCTTTCCTTGTTTTGCAGAAACAGAACATGTTAGGAAGCTTTCTCAGGGGAAACAGCGTGGAAGGGAGGGTGAGAAGGAAGAAGAGAAGGATAGAGCAGAGGGAGAAGCTATTCCTCAACCAGGCTCTGTGAGCTGATCTTTTAGGTTTTGACCAGGTCTGAGTGAGACTAGGAATGAGAAGCATTGGACTTGCATCATAGGGATCCTATTCTGCTATGCTGACTGGGAAATCCTTTTTGATTGAGACCGGGAGGAATGAATAGAAGAAGTTTTCTCATCTGTAGAAGCTGCCCTAGAGTAGAAGGAGCTTCGGTTTCCAAGCCGGAGCTGGAATCATGAGCACTGCTCACTTCTGTGTGACTTTGGGTTTTGCATAATCAATGGAGATGATGCTTACCTTTTCAGGTACTAAAGGATAGAACACATGAAAAGTGCTGGTAAGAGCTAAGAGTTCAATCTTCATTGGCTTCCATCACTCCCCTTCATCAGGGTAGAAAATGCTATCTCAGCTCCGAAAGTCCTTATAAACGGCCAGGTCTGGACAAATGTGAAGGGTTCCCTTGCTTCTGTCATGCGAACATCTCCTGCTGAAGATGAGAAGTACATGCTTTCTCCAGAGCCTCGCTGTCTTCTTGCCTGTGAGGATTGTCTGGATTGGCCTCAAAGTCGCTCCCTCTGAAGGCTGACTAGAATTTACCTCACCTTTTAAAGCATTCTATATTGCTGAAAGGGATTCTTCATTGTTTCATTTAACTAATCAATGAACGTATAAAACTGGATATGATTCATTTCCTCCCCACAGTCTGCCAGAGGAATAAGTGGGTAAATGACAATTAGGGTGAAGAGGGAAGGAGCGGGCCCATGGTGATGCTCCATGTGGGTCTGCTCCTTCCCTGAGAAGTTACTTTCTCACAGAAGAGACTCTGGTGTAGAACGCAGAGAATGAGAGGGAGCGGGGTGAGGGTCCTGGGCCTCTGTAGAGTTAAGGAGATAAAGAAAGTAAAAAATCAAAGTGGGGAGGTGAATGCATTTGGGTACCACTGGATGGTGGTAGGAGGCAGTCATGGAGAGGATCACAAAAATCTGTAGGTGCAAACCTTGGGGATTTGGATTCTATCTGCCATCCCTCTGAGGACCCCGAGGAGTATCGAGCAGGACAATGACATGATCAAATGGTGAATGGGTCCTTCAAAGAGTATTTGGGAGGCCAGAAAGGAACTGTAGGTCGAAACAGGACACTTAGAAGGTGAATAAGCTCATGGCGAGATGGGACAGTCTGTGTGTGTGTGTGTGTGTGTGTGTGTGTGTGTGTGTGTGTGTGTGCGTGTCTCCGAGACTCCATCTACATGACTTCCTGCATTATTTCCTACTGAGCAGCACAGAATGCGGGGAGAACCAAGACGAACCCGCCAGTCCCTGTCTGCCTGGTCTACTCTGCAGACCTTACTTAGACCTGAGACATTTTGATATAATCAATACCATTGGGGGTTTTTAACTGGAACTTGTCACCAAAAGAGATTGATTATAGAACAATGATTTAGACTCACACTAAATTGTATTAAATTCCTAATTTAGGTAGGACACGATCAATTCCAAATATACTGTTGTAGATATGATTTTCTTTTTGGCCAGCAATCCTTCATGGAAGGAACTGGGAAACATTTGAAACCTGGGATAGTCTCATTCCTGTTCTGTTGATTGTTGCTTCTATTGGTATATGTTGAGGTGACCAAATCTGTTCCTTGGTCATGTCAGGTCATTGTCATTTCTGATAGGGTTCCACTTCTTGTGGCACCTGGCCAGCTTCCTTTCATACCCTATCATCAGCTTCTTTGCTTATCATGGTATTTTATGTATTTTTAAATGCATACTCCTCCCTCTTGCATCCTTGTAGATGTATTGCTGTTTCATTGCTGGTCTTGAGACAGTGGGGCATGCGAAGAAGAAAGGCGGAGTTTGAAATGTAACAAATTTGAGGTGGAGATCTGAAAGTGTCATTAGTATCTTGGTGAGCTCGGTTTGCTTACATTCTTTCATTTCTTTTTCCTTCATCTGTAAAAATGAATTTACTGGTACCTACCCTGCAGATCATTGTCAGATTTAGATCGGATGTGAGCACTACGCCTTGTGTTGTGTAATTCACAACACTGCAATTCATATGTCTAGAATAAGAGAGCCAGAGGGCTTTATTAGTAGTAGTGTTTTCTGCGTTCCCCTTCTCTGTCCAATCTGGGGGAATGTTTATGCCCATCAGAAAAGCCTATTTCGTTAGCAGGAAGACCGACTGCCATACAGATCACTTCTCTCCTCAACCCCCTGGAAGATTTTCACCCCAGGAAACAAAACAGCCCTTTTCTCTAGTACTTTCTGACTGGTATACTTTAAAGCATCTCTGCTGAATCTTCCAGGCAGGATCAAAAGAACTCTGGGCTCCTGGAGCTTCAGAACGTTTTAAATCTGCTTGGGAGCCTTTAACTGGTTACTGCCTACATACAGGGATTACATGGATGGGGGCGGGATGGGTTTAAGCTGAGACACAGGGAAAATGGCCAGAAGCGTAGTACAAAGAGGGTTTGCCTGGAAATGAGGGGACCAAGGTTCTAATCCTCAGCTTATTAAAAGCCCATGGCATGGGCATCTGAGCGGACTAGGATATTTTACCTCCAATTCACATTATCTGGAAACTTCTACTCGCTCTTGCTCTCTCTCTCTTTTTTTCCCTTTTGACCTCAGGAGAAATTGTCAAACACAAATGATAACTATTTTTAATTCTGAAGCTCCTTTAGGAAGGAAAAAGTGCCCAATGGATTGTTTCAAGCCCCTAGGATAGAACTGAGAAAATTACTCTTAAGGGTCTGAATGGCATCCCAGTCACTCAAGAAATTATTATGCCTTTGCTGTGCTGTTTAGAAAAAAAATCCATTCCCTTCCTTCTATCATCTATATACGAGCTGACTTTTTAATAGCCTGGAGACCACAGGTAGGTAACGAGCTGTCATGAGAGCCTTGTAGCTTGTGGTCAAGAGCGTGGACTTGGGAATTTGGTCTAAATCCTGTCTCTAGCCCTGATGATCTCTGTGTCCATGGGCAAGTTACTTACCCTTTCCAAGCCTCAGCATCAGCATCCATAAAATGGGGCTGATGGCAATAGTCCCTGGTTCATAAAGGTAGACTCTGAACCAAATACATCAAGTAGCTAAAACAGGCAGAGCATGGTTAATTTCAAACTTGCTACTGCAAATGTGAATTTACTTATTGACTATTACTCCTTCCTCATGGAAGAAACTGGCAAACATTTTCTGACTGGGGATCATTAGATGTCAGTGTTTTGTTCTTGCCGTGTTAGTCCAGTGAACTTTGTCCTCTGTTATCTGTTGTTATCTTCTCTGGGCACTGCGGGGGTTAAATCCACTCCTTTCACAGTGAGTTGGTGTCTGGCATGTTTCAGCACTGAAAGAAGAAATCATCAAAGACAGTGTGTTACCTGGCACATAGAATGTACTCAATAATTATTAAATACCATCATTATTCTTATTAGCTTTTATAATGCAGTAGTAACGGAGTATTGCTTTTCTTTAATTTTTTTTTTTTTATTATTATGTACACAGTCTGACCTTTTATTTTGCTTTGGTTGTTTGTTTGTGTGGCTCTTGCTTTTTTCAGGGAAGACAGAGGAAGGCCAATTCCCTTCAGATTCTTGGATTAGGGGATAAGGCTAATTTGTCATCTAAAGGGGACCCAATTAAACTTAAGCAATAATTTAGGTACCAAGAGAATCTGATTAAAAGCACCTAAGGCTCTTTGAATATTTTGGAAAGGAATTGCTGTGTGGATTAAATATTGTTTAATTGAAAGTAGAGAAGGTGCTTTCATTGGCTCTTCGAACGTTAGAAGCTTAGGCTAGAAGGAGCTTCCAGACCTCATTCTGATGTGTGCACAGAATGGCAGGAACAACGGAGGGAAGGAGCAGAGTTTAAAATGGAAGCAGAGAAGCTGCAAAGGGAATTGAAGAGATTTTGATACAAGTGGGTATAAAATTAATGGGCTCTATCGAGTCTTTCAATCACTCTTTGAAAATGGGAACATGTAGCTTGTCAAAAGGTACGATTAACACTCACAAGACCGGCACCCTCCATTTAGCTGTGCTTAAGAGGATGGGTCTTGGTGTCAAGCCGACATGAATTCAAATCCTAACTCTGCTCTTTTCTGGGTGCAAATTTGGCAGGCGAGTGAGGTGAACTCTCAGGCTCCCAGTTTCCTGATTTTTTTTTTTTTTAAGGTGGAGACATGGAATGGCTATGTTACAGGGTTGCTTTGTGGATACAATGAAACAATGTGTAGGGTGCTTAGAACAATGACTGGCACACAGTGAGAATGGGGCAGAATAGTCATGCTATTACCTGATGGTAATCATAATATTACTAGGAATACGATCAGGTGTATTCCTGTTCTCTGTAGCAGCGCAGTGACATGAATGGAACCGCCAGGAAGGTTCTAGTGTCCATGTGACAGACACAAGGAAATATGATTGAAACGTCCCTTCCCTCGGACTTGGAAGGAGGGGAAACAATCACCAAGCGGTAGCTCATGCAAGAATCATGTATTATATCGTTCGATGCGTGTTATAAAAAGAATCCCCTGGTAAATTTCTTCCAAAATGTAGTGCCTGGAAACTCGTTTTATGCTGTTGAACTGAGATCTTGCCTAGTAGGAGATAAAGAAAACTTGCTAGATTTGGGGAAATTCAGCACCAGTGAATTTTTCGCTCCAATGTTGCAGCATTCCTCGGCTAAGATTTCCTGTTATTAATTTATTTTTCATTCCTCTTTCTCTGTGTCTTGGCTTTTGACCTTGGTCACATGTTAACTTTCTAGTCTACTTGCTGAAATGCCGGGGGTGTCGAGGAGAGACTGTGACGTGGGTTTCAGAAGCTTGTGCTCCCATTTCTGCTCTGCCTTTTGTTAGCGGGAAGTTTTGAGCTACTGATTTAAGCTGTCCCAGGCTCTGTTTTCTCGTTGGTCAAGTGAGGCTTATAAAAGTGGCTTTGCAGCAGGGTTGTTGGGGTTAAATCTGGATGATGCAGGCTGGCTTCCCAGAGCAGGAGTGACCCATTGTAGGCTCGGGGGTCCCACTGCCCAGCCACTCAGTTGTCCTCCTGCATCCTGTTGAGGCTCTTACCAGGAGGAAGGACAGACTCCCAACATGGGATCAGAGTGGAGGAGCTCCCAGCCCGGATAGGAAAGCAACAGAGGCTGTGTTTGTTTGAGCACTTTCTCAGGGTCAAATATTTCTCTTCCCTGGTTAATTTTTGCTAATTCTAGATTAATCACTTCTTTGATTCATTCAACAAATATTTATTGAGCAGCATTGTGCTTGGCCCTGGGGGCTTCCAAAAACAGAGAAGACTCAGTTCCTCATTCTGTAGAACTTTCCTTGTTGTCTTACACCCCAACTCAAAACAACAAAAGCCATCTGCCTGCCCATCTCTCTTAATTGGCCTTGTCTCTGGAGTGACCATCATTTCCAGAGAGTGGAGTGGCCCTGTCACTTGTGACTGGCCTTTGGGGATTGGGCTTGGAAAAGGCTGTCCCTCCAGGTCAACAATATGATTCTGAAGAGCTCTTTATTTCTCATTTTAAATGGATATGGGAAAACTCAATTCAAACAAATCTCCTACTTACAAGAATGTTCTGATTGCAGCTGCCATATTCTTACAGGCTGAGATGTTTAGATACTTTCCTTTCATTTTAGCATTTTTGGGAGCAGTTTTAGCAACTGATGCCAATTTCTGTACCGGATGGGGATGTTTCTTTCTCCCTCCTACCTGACATGATCCGTACTTTGTCAGGTGGCAGGCTTCATCCCCCCTCCATCTCTCCCCCACCCCCAGTTGCAGGAATTGATGAAACATTGTGTCTTTGGTGCTCTTGCTGTTCTGTTGATTGTCTGTGAGGTGGCGGTGCCTGCAGAAGCCGGGGGTGTGTCAGCGGAGTTATTCCACCTCTGAGCCGGACCCCAGCGCGGCAGTTCTGTTCTCCAGCGATCAGGCTACGGCCAGTGTTTTTCACAGCAAGAACGTACTCTTCAGAGAGCCCGGCAGAGTTCTGACTGCAATGGAACCAGAGATGGATGTTGTTCCTTATGTTTCTTGAAAGCATGTGGCAGTTTCCTTACAAATAATGTAGCATCCTAGCAATTACTCTAGGAAAATGCTCTGTCCTAATGTGCGTGGGTTCTGCTTACTACTATCTAGGGTGCCTTATGACTGTGGTCAGGCTGGGCTGGATAATTGCTGCATGACTACATGCATAGTACATAGTACAGTGAATGTGGTATTTATATAACATACATTATTACTGTTGGCATTGTTACTCTTTGCATTCAGGGTACCTGGTAAATTACTGACAAGGAGGCTCATGATTCTATTATTATTCTTTATGAAATACAAATTATATATACGTATGTATATGTATATGTATTTATATACACACATGCACGCATGTGTAATTAATGGTAGGCGCAAATTATTTAAGAAAGCCAATTAAAAAAATTTCATCAAGTATTTCCTTTTAGGATGGGGATAAACATACTAATCGTCTACTTTGAATATGTATAACTCTTCTTCCTTTCATTCATTTTTAATCTTGTCAAGGAGTAGGCTGAGAACAAAATACTTCATATATTTAGGGAATTCATGAAATGGAGAGTCAGGAAATTTAGCCACTGCCATGCTGGGGCTAAAGCAAGCAGGGAAAAAAAAAAAAAACGCAGATAATGTCTTTATTCTTATGGAGTTTATGTTCTTAGATAAGTTACACAACTCTTCTGCATTTTGGTTTCTGCCATTCTAGAAACACACAGAATAGTGTCTTCCTCTGTGCTTGCTTCTTCCTCTTCCTTCCACTCTAATTTCCTTGCAGGCTTGTTGTACCTGTCAAATGGGATAATATGCAAGAACACTTTAGAGCACAAGTTGAAAATGCAAAGCCCAGATGCCTCCTGCCACACTTCCCCATTCCCTTATCCACTTGCACTTAGTTATGAAGACAAAGCATACATTTAAAAAATCTGTCAAGGAAGTGATGCAGTGTTGAACTGCTACAGAAACCATTAATTATTGACATGACCTCTTGTTAACCGAGGATTGAAATGTGCATTATTAAAAGAAAACTCCACCCCAAATTCTAAAGCCATTAATCTGAAAGTTTAGAAGGTATTAGATCTTGAAATGATGGGGACATTAGAAGCACTTGATAAATATATACTTGCTGGCAATCATTCCAACCTTGTGTTTCTGTGTAACAGTGTCTGCATTAGGAAATGTTCAAATGTAAGATTTGTTTCCTAGAGGTCAAGGAATTAGTATAGTATACTATTTTATACACACATACACACACACATAGACACATAAACTTATGGTGCAAATTATTTTTATGGTTACAATTCTTTGTGTGTTATAAATAATATCTATTTTGTATAAATATATATATAGAATAGGTATGTATATAAATATTCATATAGACATACTGTATATTGTTTTCTCTATAAAGAGTAGTAAGCCCATACATACTACTGGGGTAATTTCTACAAATACAAAACATAAATATATTCCAAATACTTAAGAGAGCAAGAAAAGTTATTAATCTTCAGTACTAAATTTTTTTTTAAGATTTTATTTATTTATTTGACAGAGAGACAGCCAGCGAGAGAGACAACACAGGCAGGGGAGTAGGAGAGGAAGAAGCAGGCTCCCAGTGGAGGAGCCTGATGTGGGGCTCCATCCCAGGACTCGGATCACGCCCTGAGCGGAAGGCAGACGCTTAACGACTGAACCACTCAGGCACCCCATCAGCACACTAAATTTTTAACAAAGTTATCTTTCAAAGGCTTGTTTATTCGATGATAGTTTTTGCATTTGGATATTTCCAACAATATAGAATACGAGGGCTATTCATTCTCATTCATTTAACAAGTATATATAGATAACCTACAATACGATAGCATCAACCTGGGAGCTGTGGATACCGTGGTAAACAAACTAAGGTTCTACTCTCGTGGGACATATAGTTGAGCTGAGCAGTCAACGAACGGGCGGTTATAACTTAGAAGTATATGCATGAGAACAAGGAGGTGATGAGATGCTCTGGGAAGGAGCACCTCTCATGGGCATGGCAGGTGGGGCAGGGGTTAGCAAAGGCTTCCATGAACACTGACACCTGAAGGAAAAGAGTTAGGTGGGTGGTGGGGGATGAATATAGGCTTGTCTGGGCTGAGTGAACAGCATCCGCTGAGGCTTAGAGGCAAGCATAGCATGATGGGCTTAGGGCACCAAAAGTAGCTCAGAAAAGCTGCAGCATATCTGGGAGGACAGAATGATAAGGAATGAGTGTTAATTGTATGAGTCTTAATCAGCAGGCAAAGGTTAGACTCTATGGCAAAAGAAGTCTTGCTACAATGAAATCACTTTTTTAGTCCTCTAGATTTGGAGGACACTCTGTGTGTGTGTGTGTGTGTGTGTGTGTGTGTGTGATATATCTGGCTTAAAAGCAGACCTGCCTGAAAGGAAGGGAGGTGGACAAACTCCATATTCTTATTATTGCTTTCAGCAAGTGGTTTTATGATTCTGGGCCTTTGGTTTGATGCTTCTGGCGCACGGGCTACCTAAGGGAGATTCCGTTTTGTGTCTATCTAGTACCCATTATGCGTGCCATAAGAAGTATTATGGGACTTTATCGTTGAAAGTAGGCCTAGGTACCTTGGGGTTTACTTTTACAATGACTTCTGTGTTCTTCTTGGTGGCAGAATTACCATTGGGATACTCTTTAACCACCTGCAATTGCCAGGTTATATTGGAGAATTTGAAGAAGAGAAATTATATTCTTGATAATATTTGATAGACATTTTTGTACATTTCTTTTTGAATTCCTCCCAACATGGCATTTATTTAACACGGAGACTCGCTAAGGCCTCCTTGTTTCCCGATACACCCTGGAGACGTGATACTATATGATGCAGAGAACGTGCACACTTGAAGTTGAATTCGGTTTCTGCTGGATACTGGGCCGTGTGACCCAGGGCAGATTTGACTTTCCTTGGCCTCAATTTCATTGTCTGTAAACGTAGATGAGCCTACCGACAGAGATGAGTGCAGTGAAATGAGATCATATGATCAAATACCTAACGTAGCCTGGGGTGCCGAGGGCTTTTCCTGTGAGAGTTGCCCCCTCCTCCCGAAGGGAAGGAAGCTGACTTGCTCTGAGCTTGTCTCGAAGCCTGCAGAGCCGTGCTCACTTGATAAATACCAGCCCGTTACCCTTGCAAGCAGAGCCTTATTAACTATTACTTTTAACTGAATGTTGCCTGGGGTCATATACAAATCATTTTAATTTGAGAACTTGAGTCAAAATGTCATTACATTTAAGTTTAATTGATGAAGAATGCCGTGAACCAAAGTAAGGTAAAATCTTCTTTCTATTTTTCCCTAGCTAATCTCTATTAACTGTATGTAAATATTTTAGACTTTTTTTACTCTGCCTTAAAGCATTGCAATTAATACTTTGATACATCCCAGTGAATACTTTACTTTCCAAATGTTTACTAGAAATTCTCTCATTTTCCGATTGACAGGAAGGAGGCCTTCAACACGCAGTTTACCTTTAACATCTCTTCGGAGATTGAAAATTAGAGAGCCAGGTTGTTTCAGAACTTGAAAGAGCCTTGTGCAGTGCCAGATGAAGTCTTCTCATTTTATAGACAAGGAAACAGGTCTTCAGGGAGGAAGGGTCATTGCCCAAGGTCGCACGGCCGGATTCTCTGGTGTCTACTTGGGGTTTAGTCTCAGAACTGAGGCTGGAGGGTGAGAACTTTTGATATCTTGACCACCAGTAGTTAACCATTTTCTGCCATCAGTTAACTGAGGTGTGACATAGAGCAGGCTTTTGACATTACTGGCCTTCATGAGAAATAATCTCAATAAAAGCTGTTCTGTTTTGTTGTTGTTTTTCATTAACTTGAAGGTAAGGTAGACACGTCTGAATTTCTTCTTGTTGTTTCTGCAATTCCTTGAGAATTGTAATTGTATGTGATTTTATATTTAGGTTTTTTTGTTGTTGTTCTGTTGTTTTTTGTTTTTACCTCATTCACAAATTGGAAACCACTACCGCGTAGATAAGTAATTGGCCCAGATCACCATAGTTGCTAGACGTGCACTGACTTCTGCTTCTTACCTGTCTGTTTAGCCAAAATATTTGCTTTAAAAAAACCTAGGTATCAATGTCTACAGTTTAGGAATGGTCAGCAAGAAAAATTGTGGGGACGCATCTCATTTTCCTGGCCTTTTCTGCTGTGTGCCGGTCGGAAGGAACCAGCACGACTTGCCTTTTTTATTAACTGTGCACCAGAATGGACACCTTGAGGTGAGCCTATGCCTCCTCCCACCAGAGCGCAGGGTACCATTCGGGAGTTGCATCTGCAGTCTAACAAACATTCTGCTCTATGTCGTGTTATGTCTATGTAAGGAATGGATAGTGTATCCTCATACAATTTAAAGCCATTTCCCATTTCTTTGGGAGTCTTTGGAATCAGAGAGCAGCTGGCCGCCCACCTTCCGTGTAATAAGCATTGATGGACGGCAGGCTGTCCGGAACCCTTCCCTCACTTTCTGTCCCCCAGATTTTCACCGTAGCCCTGTAATCTTTCTTAGTTTTAATTCCCGGGGCTTTAATTATCTCCATTTATGTCTTCCGGCCACTCTGAAATGTTTGTCAGTGTTAGATGGCGTTGCATATAGCGGGTCCTTTGACAGCTCTAATTCCTGGCTTCCCAAGGGCATCAGGAATGTTCCGCTGCCTGGGCTTGCTACGTCCTGCCTGCGGGTGGGCAGTGGGGGTTGGGGGGATGGAGAGACTGTGTGGGAGTTCTTGTTCTGCGCCAACAATCTGTGTGGCCTTCGGAAACTCATTCTAACTCCCTGGGTTTCAGTTCCCTCATCTGTAAAATGGGCACAAAAATCCCTCACCTCGCCTACCTGAAGAGGTGTTGGGAAAATCTGATCTGATCACAGATGCAAAAGGCTTTTGAAACATAAAGCTGCTCTCGGAATGGGACAGGTACTGACTCACCTGGCTTCACCTCGTCAGACACCCTCTCGGTAAGATATTACATATTTCTAAATTTAGCCTTTCCAAGGCTTTTTGGAGCCTCCATTTCTTTTAGAGAACAGTCTCCTGCATTTGTTTAATCAATATTTAGTGAGAGCTACAAGGCGTCACAGCACAAATGATCAGTATACCCTGGTAAGTAAAACAGACACGATCTCCACTCTCATGAGGATGATAGAATAGATATTTGAACAGATATTTGAATCGGTGACAGGGTGGGGCTGGCGGGGAGAGAGGGAGACAGACATTAACTGAGTGATTACAAATGAGTATGTAGTTTCAATAGTGGAAAGTACCATGAAGGAGCAGTAACAAGAGTTCTAAGAGGAGAAAAGAACAGTAGCCTCATGGTGTGAAAGGTTCTCTGAGGAAGTGACCCTGGAAATGAGGCCAGAAGTAGAACAGTTGGGGGACAGAGGCTGGGGAGAGAAATGCAGGTGTGTGTGTCTGGGGGGTATGGGAAATATTAAAAGTTAGCTTTGTGGTAACTTTTTATATAGACTTCACATTTCTGTTTTTGGCATTTTTAGAGAAGAATGTATTTATACAATGTGTAATAATTTATAAATGACTAAATATTCATGCATTCAAGTGGGTGCTAAAACATTTTTGCTAATGGAAACATACAATCAGAAAGGTGACAGAACACTGTGTGAGCCAGATAGGACAGAATGCACAAAGTGTCTGATCAAGGAAGGAGGAATATAGGCAATTTTAAGAAACATCAAGAAGAAAAGTGTATGGTCAGGGAGCAGAAAATGAGAGGGGCTGGTGGTGTGCTGTGATGGGCTCTAAAGGAAACTAGGATAGGGAGTTCACATTTTCCTTATTTGGAGAATATTGGAAAGCCTTTAGAGGGCTCCCTTCCTCCCTTCCTTCTTACATTTAATAAATATTTCTATGGTCCAGGCATTGTTCCATCTTTTTCTCTATTCTGTAGTTCTAGAAATTCTTGGCTCTGATTTTGCATCTTCCCATTCAAAGCTTTATGTATTTTGGCCCCATTTAGATAAGAACTTATCCTTTATGTGCCTGGGGATGCTTCGCCCCTATGTGCACATCAGGGTGCACCCAGCTATCGCGGGCATAACATGAGGCGTCGCTGCCCTGGGTGGTTGTGCCAACATTTTAGGGGCCCTGCGTCTGCATTGAATATGTGAGCACATCAATGCCAGAGATTTGATTTGGTCTCATGACATCTTGCACACATTTTGCAGTGTTTTTTTTTTTTTTAGGACCAATGGCGACTATATGTCAAGGAAAATAGAACAGATCTAAAGGTTATCCAGTGTTTACTATGTCATTGCTGCTGGGCTGGGTGCTTTCCATAACTTATTTCTTTTCTTTTTTACAATAATTGCCATGAAGTAGGTATCATGATTCAGTTGTAACACAACATATGTGACTCGGCAAATGAAAGATCCGCTCGACTTCATACATCCACGGTTGGCAAACTTTTTTTTTTTCCCTAAAAGGACCAGAGAGTAAATATTTAAAGCTTCACAGGCCATACGGCCTCTGTTTTAGCTACTTAACTCTGCCACTGTAGTGTGAAAGCAGCCATCAACAATATGTAAACAAAGGGGCATGGCGGTGCTCCAATAAAACTTTATTTACAAAAACAGATGGTGGGCCGGATTTGGCTTCAGGCTGTAGTTTGCCAACCCCTGTTAAGAATAATAACAATAAAATATTACTAACTGTTATTTATGTATCAGTTGCCAGTTCTGCAGATCAAGTACTCGACAAACATTATCCCACTGGATCTTCACAAATTTTCTATATGATGAATATTTTTACCCTTACCTTGCAGATGAGAAGGCCAGGACTGAACCAGGATAAGTAACTTGTTGAAGGTTAAGCAGGTGGTCAGTGACAAGGCCAGGATTTTATCCCAGACCTGTTTATAGCTAGGCTCTTTGACAAACCCTGCTGGTTGTCTCTCAATATCTATCTTTTCTTCTTTCCTTTAACACCGCAGCTCTGAGTTCTAGCTGAGCTCCCAAATGCTTAATTACAGACTGCATTTCCTTGCCTTCCTTGTAGTGCGGAGTGACCAATGTGATAGTTCTAGTCAGTGAATCAATGTGATGTGAGTGTGATGTTTTTAACTTTCAGGCCCAACCCATAAAAGGGAGGAGTACGCCTGTTGCCTTGTCTTATTCCTCTTCGGACTGGCTGGAATGCTGTCATGATGGCAGGAGCTGAGCAGCTCTCTAGACCATGAACTGGAGGCAGTGTGTTGAGGGCAGTTGAGTACTTCACATTCAGGCTAAGTACCTGAGATGGACCTAGCATTTCAGCCTTAGACTACCTGTCATTTGACTACCTGCTATGAAACAGACTTTTGCACTGGGTGTTGTAGGCAACTAATGAATCACTGAACACTACATCAAAAACTAATGATGAACTATACAGTGGCTGACTGAACATAATAAAAAAAATAAAGTTATTGGTTTTTCTCTGTGGAAAAAAAAAAAAGAAACAGACTTTCATCTTGTTTAACCTACTGTTATTTTGAGGATTTGTTTAGCAGTAAATTGGTTATAGCGGTAAATATGTTGCCTTACTAATCTAAAAACCCAATATGGGAGGGGGGCATGTTCTGAGATGGTTCTCAGGAGTATCTTTTCTGTGTGGGAGTGGGGACACCTTCAGGCTTGAAGAGAAAAGAGATGGAAAGGTGTCACTTCCTTGATGTCTTTCAGTCAAACACCTTGCTCTTTGTCTGGGCCTCTATCTTGGTCTTACATTTTCTTTCTTGCCTCAGTGCCTGTTGGTCATACAACCTCTTCTGCTTTCATTTTTTTTTTTAATTCAGTTACCCTCGTCCCAGCCCTGAGCCGCCTCTTCCCACTGAGACCAGCATCTCCTTAGCTTTCCCACTCATTGTGGCCTCAAAGAGAAGTGCCACTGCTGATCACTTTGTGATCAAACCAACCAAGGCAACACAAGACAATACAGGGCAAAGTGAAACCAAACAGAAACAGGGAGTAATGATAATCGTTTGAAAAAACATGCACATGTGGAGAAATGACAGAGCTTTAAAAGCTTATGGCTTTCCAGCATTTAGGTCCTTTGTTTCTGGTTGTTGACTTCTCTTCAAAGAGTTTGGACCTGTTCTCTCTCTTTCTGTACTGTGAACCTCCCTTCCTTCACCTGACACCCCTTCTCTTTGATAGATGATGCCAATCCCTTTTTCCAGAAATGCTCCTTTTCCACCCCACATCTAATTTCTCTCAAGCTACCCAGTTGGCTCAACTGTCCCTAAGAGACAGAGAGGGGGAGTTTCCACAGCGATGCTATCCTTGACACATTTCCTGCTCCTCTTCCTTGGAAATGCAATGTCCCGTGGCTGGTGTGCTGTTTAACTTTGTCCTATAAGTTCAGAAGGAGAGATTGCACAAGCAAAATTGCTTATGCTCTCCTAGGCAAGAGGCCAGCAATTGGAGAAAATGGCCAGCCAAAGAATGCTGGGTCCTGACTTCTGCCTTTCCGGTGTGCGTACTGAGGAGAATGCATAGTGTGTTTCAAGTAGGAAGCTAGGCGAGTCATTCGTCTTCACCAAAACTCCACCTACTCATCTATAAAAAAGAGACCACTAGGGAAACCCAACTGACAGAGCGTTGGGAAGATCAAAAGAGATGATATGTGTGGAAATGCTTTGCAAATCATAATGTAGTTTAAATGTGTTTAATTAAGCTGAACATTTGAGATGTAGATAATAAGTTAAAAGGAGTTCAGAGACAAGGGAGATCATTATATATGAGGAAGCTTGGAGAAGGCCTTGTGGAGAAGGTAGGGTCGTAAGTCTAGGAGAGTAGATGCTTATCAAGTTCACGGTCACCCAGCGCCATGTGCATATGTGCCTCCCTGAAGGCAGAAGACAGAAACTCTTCCCTAGGGTCCTTCCTAATGTGTAGACATGTGAGCTAAGGTCTGCATCCAGGTGAGATTTGGTCTGGATCTAAATTATGGGTTTGGACTCGGCTTAGAACTGGCTATCAGAGGTAGCAGGGGGAGAGAATCTGGGGAAGTTTCCATGCTGGCCTCTTTCCTTGAGAAGTTATAGCCTGCCTCAAATGCCTGGGGGACCCACTGCACAGCAGGCCTGGGATGCTGTTTGAGCATTGCTCTTGGTTGCTTAGCCCCTGACCTGATACTCTTGGAGTATCTCGGAAGTGCTTTATATTTTTGGATAATTTTATTTTTTTAAGTCATCTTCAATGGGCAGAAATGAGATCTATTGTTTCCAACTAAGAATCGCTGCTGATAAAGGTTGGAAGATTAGTTAACTGGGATGACCAAGAGAATATGTATGTGCTGAGATTAGAGAATTAAGCAAAGGAGAGTGAAATCACTCAAGCAGTGAATGCCTTGTGGTGAAAAGCAGGAGTTAAGTTTGGATAGATAGGTGGGACCAGTTGGCAAGAGCCTTGAATGCCTTGCAGAGAAATTACGATTTTTAAACCATAGAGAAGGGGAGTTTCTGAAGATAGTTGAGTAGATAAATGACATCACCGAATGGGATTTTGGAGGAAAGTAAAGACCAAGGTGCTTATCTCTGCTTTTCTGCTGGCTGGTCGTTTGAATTCAAGCCACACAAAGTAATGCTGGCTAAATTAATTAAATCAGAAAAGAAAGGCTGTGGAGTAGCTTACTGAATCAGAGGAAAACCTGGGGAACCAGGTTTCAGCAAAGTAGGGCAAGAGCATTCCTGAGGCACTGGACACTAGGAATTATAAAGCAGTCTTCAGTGGGCCAGTGCCTGTGCCTACCCTGATCGTCTAGGAGACAGCCATGTACTCAAATTAACAGTACCAGTAAGACCACCCTCTGGGAGAGAGAGGTGGTCCTCCAGAGAGATCAGGCCCTAGGAGAGGATGAAAGAGGAGATGTCCACTCTACCTGTCCTCAGCGATAGCCCTAAAGACTTTGGATCCAGAGTGAAGACTACATCTGAAGAGAAGAGCACAGAATACATCTGAGTCTCTCTGAGTAAAGGTGAAACAAAGCCATTGGAGTGGTTATTTTCCCCTTCTGTACAGCGAGACCCATGACAACATCCCTCAATAGGTTTACAGCAGCTTCTTATCCCCCCTGCAGGGTTGTGAATTGGGATCATTAAGTTTTAAGTTGTTCTGTTGCTTCCGTGTAAGTGATCATGTAAATATCAGGATGCTGGATGGGGGAAGCAAGTAATGGCATGACTCTCAAGATCCTGGATTGTTGCTTATTAACTTACATCCAGAAAAACCTTAAGAACAGCACCCCATCCCCCAAATCATAAGCTGGGCATACTTTATGAGCACTGCGTTAGAAAGGCAAAGCTAATAATTGTAACCATGTAGATGCAGAAACCATTAATGTTTCTCATGCCCTGTGGTAGGAAGAAATATATTAAAAATTGATTTTTGGTTTCTGCCTTTGTCTGTGTAACATTTATAATAAAGGATACAGGAGAAAGTATCCTTTAAAATTGATATTTCAAAGCATTTTGGGCTTGTTGGTGTTAAAATAAATTTTTATTAATGGTTTTATATTGCATGGTAAAAGGTCAGCATCTGAATATGACAATTTTATCTTCTGAAAGAAAAAAAAGTGGTGCTGGCACTCTTCGATAATTACATACAAACCAGAATTTTTGCTAAATTATTAGGTCAAACCATTTTTAGACATGAAATTATTGTTTGAATATAGCGCAGGCTAAGTGTAGTAAAATGTGCAGCTTTTATTTTTCCCCTGTTTTCTGTCTTTTTTTTTTTTTTTTTACTCTTTCCCTGTCTCTTTCTATGTGCAATAAGGTGTAACTCGCTTCCATGCTGTATATACGGTAAGCGGTGAGCCATGTGTTCATATTACTTCTTTGTCTCTGGGATTCTATTATCAGTTTACTCTTTTATAATTGAAGAAGCTTTTGTTCATCTGCGAAAAACACATTTCATTTTATTTTGTTCCTGTTTCAGCTTCTTGGACATGATGTGGTGAACATACAATTCTGCGGGTGTTTTTTTTTTCCCCCAGTCACTTTAAATAAAATATACTTCTAAAAAGCCTGCCCCATTTGTTCTGAATGTTTTAGAATGTATCTTAGCTGTAATTCCCCAGAAATGAAATGGCATGGTGTACTTTCTGATGAGGTTTCATTAATCTGGTATAGTTTTGCTGCTGATTTGAGTTCATCAAATAGGGTTATAACCTGATAGAAATAACACTGTCAAATGCTTGGATTTATCATATGTTTTGTAATTCCTTGGATGATGTGGGCAAGATGGATCCATATCAGAAAACAGCCTTTGATTCAGAAGAGCTGCAAAGGCTTGACGTGTTAATTGCCAAACCACCTAAAGTGTATAAAGAATGACATTTTATGCTACCTCGTTCATCATATTTTTAGAAAGACTATGTGATGGATTAATAAAACATAGCAAATCTTCTATGCAAACCAAATGTTTATAATAAATGGAGCATAATCTACCCGTTCTGCTATAAAATGAATTAAAGTAGTCTCTAGCCAGTAAATTCAAACAGAATAGAGTAGGATGGTTAGGTGACCTTAACAGGCAAGCATTTTACTATTGAATACATAATTTCCTTTCAAATGGTCCTCCCCTGTCAGGTTGGAGTGGGTTCGAAGTAACGCTGGAGCTTTTCTGTAGCTGGTAAGTAAGCAAAACTCGATGCAGATCGGAAGCTTGGAGGTTGAGGGGGGGCGGCGGTGGGGGGACCGCTGAAGACAGCCGCTCAGATCTGAACGGAGTCCTGTAAATGCCAGCCGAAAATACTGACATTGTGAGGTGATCTCCCCTGTTGTACAATGTGGTAGCCGTTTTTTAAGCTTGCTTGGTCTGCCATCGTATGTGGAAGAGAAGGCAAGCTAATATATATTTAATATAAATCGTGATGAAAATGTATCAGGAGGCTTAAACCATAGTCATGTCTCAAGATGCTTTTTACCTTTATTATACTGGCAAACAGGTACCCTGTTAACCTTCAAAGTGGGACGGGAAGGGGTGCTGATGATAGAAGTGGAAGGAAAGTGAAAAATGCTCTACTTTTTCACATTTGTATTCATCTGCGAGCCATCCATTTCTTTGATGCTTTAATTTTTCACTCATCGCAGCGAAATGTATGGTAGACAGCTTCTCTGAGATTTGCTTCTTTTCTTTTTTCTTTTTCTTTTCATTCATTTCTTTATCTTTTAAACAATGAGAAGTTTCACAGAGACCTAAGCTTCCATTTTCTTCTTCTCTTTTGGTTGGAGGTGATTTGACTTAAAATACCATTTTGCTTTGGGCTCAATTTCAGCGAATGCCATGGCCAGAAAAGCTCCAAGGTGACAAATCCTTATGGTTTTAGAGCACAGGCTGAGGAAGGCGGAGTGCACGTGGTACCGCGCGTGGGGCTGAGCCCCGTGTGAGGTGAACTCTACCCTCTGAAGGGTCATGGGAAGATTTCTCCGCAGTGATGATTTTATATTGTGATCCAGACTAGATCCTAAGGAATGTTGTTCTTCTCCTCCTCCTCCTGCACCTCTTCCCCCTCCTTCCTCTCTTCTTTACCCTTCTACAATGGCTGCTACCTTTCCTCCTCAGCAGTTAGGCAGAGGAACTCTCTAAGCCTGCAAGATCTTAGAGCTACTCTCTAGGTGAGTGTGGGCTGGCATCAGAAGATACCACAGACTGGGTGGCTTAAACCACAGAAATGTATTTTCTCACAGTTCTGGAGGCTGGAAGTCCAAGATCAAGGTGCTGGCAGGGTGGGTTTCTTCTGAGGCCTCTCGTGGATTGTAGGTGGCCACCTTCTCCTCCCTGTGTCCTCACGTGGTCTTTCCTCTTGGCACACACACACTGCTGGTGTTTCTTCCTCTTCTTATAAAGACATCAGTACTGGGGCACTTGGGTGGCTCAGGCGGTTAGGCGTCTGACTCCTGATCTCAGCTCAGGTCTTGATCTTAGGGTCATGAGTTCAAACCCTATGTTGGGCTCCACGCTGGGTGTGGAGCCTACTTAAAAAAAAAAAAAAAAGACATCAGTACTATAGGATTATAATACTAATCTTATGATCACATTTCCCTTAATGACTTTCCTCTCTCTAAATACAATTATGTTGGGGATTAGGGCTTCACCATGTGAATTTGGGGGAGACACAGTTTAGTCCAAAGTAAAGCCTATCTGGACAAATGGTCCATTTAGAGCATTGTATGAACAGACAACTTAGACCTCTGTTGGGGAGTGAAAGTTGTATATCCCACATCAATTCCCACATCCAAGAGAGATCGGTCCATGAAGGAGTCAATATCCCCATCTTGACCCTCACCCCCTTTCATATCACACGTCTGTTTTCCACAGCATCTCTCGCCCCAGAGACCAAATATCTTCCTCTTTCAGGATCCCAAGCCCATTACTAGAGAGGTGTTTGTAGCAGAACCACTAGATTTTAGGAATGTACTTTATTTAATGGCGACGTAAAGTTTCCCTAGTTTCTCTTTCCTGTTCCACACTAAAGCCTGCAGGCCCTCATGTACGTTCATTCCAAATTCCACCCTTCATTTTTCTAATGTTTCACATCTGCTAAACCAAACCTGACTTACTAGTATGGCGAGAATTTCAATCCCCAATAGCTGGCTGATAAAAGGCTACCGTCATCCTCATCACTGTTATTTTCTCATCCCTGCTGACATTAACTGGCCAGACTTTGATTTCAGTGTATTAACTCATTTGAGCCCTACAATGACCGTATCCAGTAGCTACTATTACTACTATACGTGTATTTCAGATGTGGAAACTGAGACCAATAAGTCCTTATTTGCATATTAGAAATTAGAAATAAAGATCCTCAGAGGTTAAGTCAGTTGCTCAAGATCTCATAGCTTGTAAGCAACTGAGCAAGAATTTGAATTCAGGAATCCCACTCTGGCATCTGCTCTATTAAAGGATAGGCTGTTAGGAGTCAGCCTAAAATCTGGAAGAGACTCCATCAATGCTCCATAATTCGACTCAGTTACTCAGACTGATGAGGAAACCAAGATCCCATGTGGTCCTTATTCTCGCATGGTCTTATGATGGGGGCCACCCAGTAGGCAATTGGGATTCTTATCTTTATTAGACATGACAAAAATAAAATTTACAGTTTTGAACACTTAAACACCACTTTTTCTATACAACCTCAAAACTTCATAATTGACTAATCTAAATTTCAATTCCCCCATTTTACGGATAAAGAGACTGAGATCAAGAAAGAGGTTAAATTGGTCACACAGTTCTAAGGGACCTCGACCTCAAACTACATGGCTTTTTGTATTCAAACCATGCTCTTTCCTCTCCTTGGCTTTCCACTGTGCTATGGCCATGGCTCCCCATCCTGAGGCCCCACGCCTTGCGAACTTTGCAAAGAAACATTATGCATGTCCCTTCCCACCTGAGGCAGTACTGTCTCAAGGAAACGTAGACGTCAACAGTCCTAGATACAAGCCAGCCCTCGTGACTACTGCCTGGGTCGTATCCTAACCTCTTCCAGGCTGTAGGGGACTCAATTCTCTCATACACAAGAGGGGAAATACATGGTTACCACATCAAGACAATGTTTCTTCATTCAACAGGTATTTATTTAGTGTTTAATGGGACTGTGAACGCTAGAGACCAGGTTTGACTTCAGAGATCACTGTGAGAATAACATGATATATACAGAGCGCTTAGCACAATTTCCTAATACATAATGAGCACCCACCAAATGTTATGAGGGGGCATGAATATTGTTATTGCTCTTGCATTGTCTTGAGTCCCACAGCCAATGCCCACCCTGCTTGCATATAGCATTGTCACAGACATTTTGTGAGCAAACATGGACACACACACACGCACATCCTTAAGCGAGAAGGGTTTTTCCCCATGTTAGCATTATCAGATCCTCAATAAAGAGTGGGCCAGATGTGACTAATTCTTACCTCTTCGTCTATCTAATACTTGGGCTGCTCTCCATGGCTTTGTACTTAGTCTTCTCCCTTTTCATCTTGTTAGGCCATTAGAAGTTCCTCTCTTTGATCTCTAGTAGCTTTTAAAGAAGCTGGAGAAATCTTTTTTTTTACTGCTCGAGCCACTCTTTCCTCCTCCTTGCTGCCTTGTCTGTGACTCGTTGATGACGGCGTCACCCATCCTGACACCAACACACTTGTTTTGTCATTTGGTTGTTGGTGTCCTCTACCAGTGACATTCTGTGCTTTTCCCTGAGCTTTTGATTTTGTGTCAGAAGTAGACCCCATATATTCAATTAGGAACACTTAAAAAACTTCTTTCTACTGGTTTATAGTCCCATCTGGAGGAAGGGAGTTACTCTGCAGAATAAATTGAGTGTGAAATTTGGCTATGCAATAAGAATTCACTTCCGTTAAGGCAACGAGAAGAGATGCATAAAATTCAAATCATGCATAGAATAAATGCTTTATCTTTAAGAAACATATAAATAGACATCAAACACCATAGAAACATAGAGGGTTTCCTCTCTCTCATCTCTGTCTCTGTCTCTGTCTCTCTCTTTTTAGAAACACGTTTGTGTGCAATTTCATAGCAAAAACTTTGCAAGGAAAGATTACATGTCCAATGCTGATAAGACTGCCCAAATATAAATTTTATGATGCATTTCCTTTAGAATTCCATCTTTCTCCCCACACAATCAAAGAAAGGAAAATAAAGTTTGAAAGCCTTTGGAGTGCCAAGTGCAGGCACCTGAGGAAATCAGGAAAGAATTGAGAACCTGATATTGTAGCTAATTTGTAACATTTTTGCTAAGGCTGCTCTCCTTGAAAGAAGGCACTTGCTCTAAATTTTCTTTCCTTCTTCATCCACAGGACTGCACTTCCTACGAACACTTGCCACTGATAAAAATGCAGGGTAGGAAGTGAGGGGGTGAAGCAATTAGGGAAGCTTGCAAGCCAGCATCCTGAGCCCAGGAAGACCACAGTGGAAGGGCTTATCTGATCCTCCAGGGAATTGACAGTGGGTAGAATCCCTGTAGTTGAATAATAATGCAGTTAATCTTTGCTTAACCAGCAGCTGAAGGACCCTCAAACCAACATCACTGGTACAGATAGGAAGTCACAGGTAGAAGCCTGAGAGGGCCTTTTGAGGACCCTTAGCGTCAGACACCTCAAGATATGCACAGAAAATTTGTGTTTCAAAAACCTACCAATAGCATGATGATACTATCTTACATTTTTCTAATGTAATATTCTCCAAATGATGATAAATAAAACAGTTTTTGTGTTCAGGCAAACTTGGGGGAGTATCGATTAAAGAAAAAGATAAAAGTAACATTGCAGGACTTTTCAGAGCCTTTAAAAGTTTCCCGAGCATTGTGAATATCTGAGGGAGAAACACGGTGTGAAATAGTAGTTTGATTTTTCACTAAATACCTCACAAGTCTTTGATTCCTTGGAATACACTCAAAGATAAACTGGCTTAGTGCTTCACAAAGCACTTCCATAATAGATTATATCTGAAAAGTGAGCACATGTATATTCCATCAAGGATGTGTTAAATTACGGTCTGTCAGTTTAATAAAATCTCAGTTACCTGAGGGCCTGCAATCACTCATCTGTAATCCCACAGAGTCACAAAAAGCCATACTTTGACCATCACTACCTATGATCCTCTGAAACTTTCTGGCTTGCACAGCTGTGCCTTCTATTTTTAGAAACTGCTATTTATTTGCAGGAAATATTGAATTCATCTTACTAGACGAGGTTGACTCTACTGGCAAGAGATTTCGGATTTTCATTTTTATCATTATCTCTTTAAACCTGATTGTGTTTAACTTCTTACAGTTTCATTATTCCTGAGCACCACCTCTGACGTCTCACTTTGCAGATTTTCCTTTATTTCTTTAAATGTCTGTGCCTTCATTCCAGTGTCATTTGGGGAGGATGAATTTCTTCGTTTCCATCCTGCTTGATCAACGTCATTGAAGATAAACAACTCGGCAGCCACAGCATGCTGTTTCTAAGTATATATGATGGTCCAGATGACAGATTTTGTATTTATATTTGGTGAAAAAGTGCTGTTTTCTGCTAAAAATGTGAATTAGAGAAAGCTCGGCCATGCAAGTCAAATGCCTGAAAAAACAGGTCCAAGGTGCCATCTCCATTGTTTGGGGAGAGGGCATCACCTTCAGGTGGCTTCCCTGAGAAGTGGATTAATTTTTAGTAAGTGACGGATCAGGTAGTTCGGTGTACACTCTACCCTAACCATACTGATTATATGAGTTATTGCTATAATATTTTCTCAAAGTTACATGGAACCTTCCATAAATCTCCAAGTATTCTTGTATTTATTATCCCATATAGCTAGGGAGATACTGGGAATATACAACCACAGGTTCAACTTGGGTAATGATCAATTAGAATGGACCCAGGTCTGGCCTGGAGTGGGATCATGGACCCCCTGCTGTGTCGTGCTGGGTGCTCCCCTCTTAATTGTTGGATCCTAGGGAGACCGGATAGACAGGGGGGTGAGGACCGGAGTAGCTACACATACCTGCAGGGAGGTGTGCTATTTTAACAACTGATTCCACAGCACTCTGCTGAATATCAGACTGGCATATATCATGAGAAGGATACTAGGAAATAGAATTTTTCTTGTTTTAGAAAAATTGCAAAGGAGAACACAATCTGGGGTAGGAAGACCTCTTGACTTTTAATCAAAATCATAGTCACTGACACTACTCAGGATAGGTATCAACCCGGTATTCCTTCCATCAAGGGAGGAAGCAAGGATGTAAAGCCGGGACCTGGGGTCCTTCAGCTGCGGGTAACACATTTTGTAGGGATGGGTGAATGCTCGTGAGAATAAACGGACCAAGGCAAAGAACATAGTATGACTATGAATTGTATCCACCCTTCTCTGAGGGTCAGATGCAAGCTTGTTCATTGTGTGAAACCTCCAGGTAGTGCTTCCCCATGGTTACCTACCCCCTGCTATAACCACATATTACATAAGCAGCCAAGCATATAAATCATGATTTGAAAAATTGGAGGGGCTAGGCGGGGACATGTGGCTAACAGCTTGTTTTCTGCTAAGTTGCAAAATAGCAAGGCTCCACTCAAAGAGTTGCAAGGTTCATCTGACTTCACAGCCTACTGTTAACTCATTCGGCCCCAGCTTCAGGAGCAAAGCCCAAGAAGGCTGCCCCCTGAACGCCTCACCCCTTTGCAGCAGAGGGAAAAGAATTGCACATATCATGTGGCTTCTGGTCTTATCCCATGGTTGACACCACGGTGAGTTGGAATGTTTTTGTACTCAAGCCTTTCCTCCAGTTCCCTGCAGATAGACAGGGGGATTCTTAAACCGTGAGGTGAAATGTATCTTGTAGGATAGAAGTCTGCCTAAATTTTTGGTAAATTTAGGTGGGGTAGTCATGTACTAAACTATCCCATCGAATGTTCAAGGTAACTAGCCCGCAACTGTACCTCGTGTCACTGTCTTGCTGTCTTTTGTTTGCTTTTGGAATGTTGAAGGGAATTGTTTCTTCATCTCTGTGGGAAAAGAAAAAGGGAACAGGAGAAAGTCCTCGCCTAACCCGGGAGGAAAGATTAAGGGACAGGATGGGATATGTTGAGCAAATATCTGTGAAGTTGCTTTCTGCTGAGAGAGTGTAATCCATGCTCAGCAGTGGCCCTGGAGGCAGGCACACGTCTGGGAGTCCCAACGTGGGGCCCCGTGGGTGACTCAGTGGCAGGGAGAAATAAGATGACAGAATGTCCATGGGTCTAGGGTTGAGACTGAATATAGAACAACATTAGAGAGAGTTGATTCATGGACGGCCATGGTCATTATGGGAACTTGGGAAGAAGATAAACATTCAGAGCCTTCCAACATGCCAAGGTACTTATTCTCCCAACAGTAGAGTAAGCTGTTATAAATATTAATAAATAAATATTCGTTGAGCCTCTCTGATATTCAGTGCGTTCTTCCCGGCACTGGAGGATTCCTAGCAAGTATCAGAGAAGTCAAGAGAGGCCGTGTGCGGAGCAGCTGTGGATATGTGCCTACGGGCTGGCCCCGGTGGAGGTCACAGCTGCGCTCTTACTTACTAGCTTAGTGCTCCCCAGATGAGCTGTCTAACGTCTCCATGACTCAGTCTCCTTGTCCATAACGAGCACAAAATGGAAGTCCCTGCATTGTGGGATTATTGTGAGGTCGTACTTTATGCATGTAACATTTTTACAGCACACTGGTAAGCACCCAACAGACGTTAGCTCTTTTATCAAGACTCTCGCTGATATTTAGTATTGTGGCTCTAAGGTCCGAGCCCCAGCTCCACCGTGAAACAGCTGCGTGGCTTCCAACAAGTCCCTCAACGTCTGCGTTTCTCTGAGACACAGCGCTCCTGGCAGTAGAATGAGGATTGCAATACTTGCCCCCTGGCTGAAGGGATACTTCCACAGATCTCCATAACCAACCCTCTGGTGAAAGTCCTTTGCCAAGCTATGAAGTTCTGGGCAAGGGCAAAGTCTCAGGAGTTCTTATTTTAATAAGGCATTTATTAAGAATAAGTTGTTATGGTCTAGTTGCAGAAATAAGGGATGCAGAAGAAAAGGTGATGGTGTCTCTAGGGTAGTCTGAATAGGGAATGAATGGAAGGGTGGAGGCGGTATCTCCCGAGTGGTCTGAGAGGATCATTGGGTGCGGTGGGGTTGGCACTGACCTGAAGGAAGGGGGGGCACCAGATCAGCTGATAGTCTAGTGGCCAGTTCCGTGAGAGAATGATCAGGGTGCTGAGCACAGAGTAGCCGCCCCTGGTCTCTCTGCAGCCCTTAGAGGTGCTGTGACATCTGCTCCCCAACGCACTCTTCTCCAATTCTCACGAACATACTCTCACAACTCCCATTTTACAGACGTGGAGAATAAGGCTCGGAAGGGTTAAGTTGCTTGCTGGAGTACATGTGGTTAACGAGCGGTGCTGATGGGATCCGGGGGCTCTTCTGCCTTCTGCCTGATTTGGGAGTGGAGGCTTTGAAGCATTGGGGCTCTGTCGCTTCCTCCGAAGAGGGGCAGACCTGGGACCGGCTGCTCTTGTGAAGGATAGTGCCGAGGGCTTTCTCACTTCTGGGTCTTCTCACCTATTGTTCCCACGGCCGGAAACATTCTCTGCCTTCACCCATTGGACTCTCTCCTGCTTCTTCAATTTTGTTTTTCTAGGAAGGCTTTTTTGATATTCTTCCTCCCCATTTCTGGGCCATGGGTCCCTCTGAACTTCCATACATAGCCCTTGTCACGTTGTTGCATCACACAGTTTCTCTGTTTTGAGCCTTCAGCTGGGCTGTGAGCCTGTGTGAGCAGAGACAGGGTCTGCAAAGAAGGGGGGAAGATGGAAAGAAGGGAGGAAGGAAGGAAGGAAGGAAGGAAGGAAGGAAGGAAGGAAGGAAGAAGGGAAATAGGGAAATAGGGAAAGAAGGAAGGGAGGGAGGGAGGGGAGAAGGAAGGAAGGAAAAGAAAGAGGGAGGATGTATATTAAAAGATAAACCTTGTAAATAGGGCTTTGGAATTTCAGATTGGAGAATAATTCTCAGAAGCCTCTTTAGTGCAGAATTCTTGTATCCCTCCCACTCCCCATACACGCATATGGGAAATGTATCATTCTTTCCCTTGAACCTGGAGCTCTCACAAGCCACCCATCAGAATGGGAGCCGGTCTTGTCTGCTCGCATCTCCTTCACCTGCCCAGCTAACATGTGGGCCCTATTGCTCAGAGCCATTGCAACCAATTTGGTCGATAATCTGCAAATTAAAAATTCAATAAGTAGTTCCCAGAATCATTTTCAAAAGCTGGGACATAGAAATTAACATGTTAATAATCGGTGCGCGATGGGGTGGGTTTTCTGCTGTGGATTGTCATTGCTTTACTTTGGCATTATAAAGAGTTCATGGGATGCGTTCCTTTAATTTTGCTGCACAGAGTGTAGGCTTTTAGGGGTGTTTGGTGAGTATTGATGTGGGTAATGATATTGCACATGGATTTTGTGGCAACTCAGGCAGGAAATAAATAGGGTTCAGTAGGATTCATCAGAATTTCCTTTAATAAGAAGGCCTTACCTCTATGTAGCACTTTTTGGCCCATCCTCAAATGGATCTCTCGTATGCTCCCAACCAGACTGCAGGGCAAGGCAGTAGCCGGCGTTTCTTCCCGGCCACACGCATGAGGAGAAGTGTCCGAAAGCACATGGACTCCCTCTGGCAGGTGGTGGGTGGTAAAGTGGGATGAGAAGCTAGCTGTGTCCATTCCTAGATGGAGAGTTTGCTGACCTACGCGTCGAGCCCCACGGTACTGACAAATTCACAGAAAGGTTGCCCTAGAGATTCAAGCATAAAAACCTGAAGCCAGGATACCTGGTCTAAGCCCGGCTCCGAGAGCAGCAAGGCTTTGACAGACAGCCCTGGGTTCAAGTCTCTGCTCTACCACGGGTTAGTCGCAAGACCTCAGACTTGTCACTTGAACTCTCTCCACTTTAGGTGCCTCATTTAAATGCTGGAGGTAATAATACCTACTTCTCAGAGTCACCATTAGGCTGAGAGGAGAGGGTGCGTGAGAATGGACTGAGTGGGTGCTTAGTGGGATCCCCGGCTCTTGAAATCGAAGATGCGTGTGACAAGGTATCTGACACGAAGACCTAGCAAGCGATCTTTGCTGTGCTGTCCCTAAGGTAGCCGCTAGCCCCGTGTGACTTTTCACATTTAAACGGATCGCACTTCGAATAAAACGTGAAATCTAGTTCCTCTCACTACCCACATGTCAAGCGTCCGGTAGCCACAGGGGGCCGGTGGCCACTATACCGCTGGGCAGAGAGGCAGACCCCTTCCGTCACTGCAGAAAGTTTGGTGGGACCTCGCTGCCTTTGGAGAAATGACCTCTCCGGAGAGACAGGCGGGGGGGTGCCCTGCGAGGTCTAGAGTCCACGTGGCCACAAGAGGAGGCCAGCATCGAGGCGTGGACCGGTGGGTGCCCACTTGCCGTTGTTCAACGACGTCGTTTCCACGGGGGCTGTGCAACCCGTGGGTAAGGCAGCCAGTGCGGTGCGTTGACTAGGCGCACTCCAGAACATGCTGCTGATAATTGTGTGCGGCGCTGCAAATGGCGGGTGATTTCCTCTCAGGTGCCCGCTGTACACGCCTGTGTGGCATGCTTTATTGCTGGGTGGATTTACACTCTGCATTTGCCATAAAAACTGTTTCCAAAAGAAACAAGAAGCATGGCAAGATAAAAAGCGATATAAAAAGGGTATTTTGTGATTTATTTATGTCAAATTTATGGAAGATGACAGGAGGCATTACAGTCCAAAATTAGTTGTCACAGTCAGGCTATAAATCCTGCAGGACGGGAGCTAAAGGGTTGGGTTGGGAACCAGGACCCCTGGGTCTATGAGGGGCCTGAGTGCAAACGAGGGAAGGGAGTTCGAAAAACCCTTCCCGGAGGGGCTTGGCCGGCCC
This sequence comes from Ursus americanus, assembly GCF_024610735.1. Lineage (NCBI taxonomy): Eukaryota > Metazoa > Chordata > Mammalia > Carnivora > Ursidae > Ursus > Ursus americanus. The sequence continues at coordinate 65,244,025 of NC_142134.1, forward strand.
TCGTGCTGAGAAGCTGGCACGTCATAGCTAATGAGTATTGGATGCTTGCTGTTTTAAGTGTATAATCTCATTTAATTCGCACGAGCTGTTTTACTCACCTTGCGGTTGTGGAAACTCAGTACGATGTGTCTGTACCAAGAGTTGCGTTGAATTGGGATGAATCCAGAGAAAGGGGAGGTTGACTTGAATGTACCTGTTATGCTTTCACTAAAGATTTAACTTCATTCATGGTGCCCAGGCATGGATTTAGCACGCCCTGTGTGTCAGACAGGGCACCAAGAATTAGGGGCACAGAGCTGATAAGATAACATGGCCCCTGCCATCAACGGATTTTTGGTCTAGCAAGTGATATACAAACAACTGTGGTATGAATCTGACTGAAAAAAACAGTGATGTGGTGTAGATATATAGAAAATTCTCCAGGGCTACGAGGGGACATGGCTCTAACACCAGCTGAAGTGCCTGGAAGGGTGCCATGGAGGAGACAGACTTGAGATGAAGAATGGCGGTGGTCTCTGAGTTGAATCTGAATCCTTGACAGTCAGGGATGGGGAGAAGGATGGGCCAGCTGACCTCCCCTTAGATCATGATGTGAGTTCTCTCATTTTCCCAGGAAATAAAGGAGCGCGGCACTAATCCGTCTATACTGTCTTTTAAATTCTTTGCATTTCATTGGGGAGTGGTATCCTAAAAAAGTAAGTAGAGGAAGCAGAAGTTTTGAAGCAGAAGACTATTGAAACCCTCTTCTCTCTTGGCTTCCATCAAGTATTCTCCTTCCTCAGCCACTCCTTCTTGTTCTCCTTTATGGGTTCTTGTGTGTTCAACCCTTAACAATTGATGTCCCCCGCTTCTTCACCAGAGGGATTTCCTTCTGCCTTCTTCCTTTCTCACCCCATACACTGGGAGTGTGACCTCCTCTACTCATATGACTCCAGTTCCCAAGTATTTTCTGATAATTCAGAAATCTATAACATATGTCCTAACGTCTTTCAGATCCATATATCCGCCTGTGTATTAACTATTGTGCCTGAATATTCTACAAATACATCAGACTTGCTCAACACGTCCCAACGTGCCTCTCTTTCCGTATTCCCTACCACTGTAAGAGATGCCACGGACCACCACTCAAGTCAAAACACCAGGAAGCAGCCTCAGATATCCCTTCTCCCATCATCCATACATCCTGTCATTCTTCAATACATCTTGAATCTGCCTTCATTCCTAACCTATGGCCTCATTGATGAACACTAGTTGCCATTAGCAGAAGAGCAATGTGGAGACAGTGTATGCATGTTTAAATTCTGGCTCCATTAAACTACTAATTCCCTCTGTACCTCAGTCCCCTTATCTGTGAAACGGAGGCAACATGTGAGATCTACTTCCAGAGTTGTTGTGAGGATTTGGTGAATTCTAGAAGAATGCCCAGCATACAAAAGCACTAGTTAAGTTTTTCTGAGTACAATTGAACATTTATTGTACTGAATATTGTGCTGAGCGATTTATATTTACCTTATAGAATCTCCACAACGCTATGGGGCTTTTCATCAGTTCCATTTTACAGGTACAAAAACTGAGTCTTGAAGAAGGGAAATAAATGGCCCGCGCGTCTGAGTCACAAAGCCAGCGTTCTAACTCATAACTGGCTGATAACCAAAACTCATGCCCCTAACTGCTATGCTTTTTGGATTCGCCCTAAAAAGACATCCGAACTGGCCTCCTGGCCTCCAGTTTTTCCTCCTTCCAGTGCCTCTTCCACATGGCTGCTAGACCCTGTTATAAAGAGCACTCGTTTTAAGAAGATTAAGGCATCCCAAACCTCACTATTTCCTCCCTGGCTGGCCTCACTCCAGCCCTGCTCCCACACCCTCATTTTCCATCCCTTTGGCCAACTTTCCAAGAGCCCCCAGGAGCGAATGCAGCCCTGCCAGGGTTCATAAATGCCATTATGTAGTTAGTGGGAACTTAATATTATGGCCACGTATTTATGAACAGTTAAGCTGCCTGGAGGGGGTTGGGAAATGTATTGAGCTCCCTCTAGGGCTTGAGTCATGACTCTGCCTCCATGTGGACCCGCAGTCCTCCCAGAATTTTCTCCACCTCTCCAGAGGTAAGACACCTCTTCTTTCAAATGGACTGTGAGGCTTAACTAATGATCATGAAGGACTTACAGGTGCTCGAAGACAAAGGCACTGCTTAAATACGCATGTAATATAAATCATATGTGGATAAAAAGAGACAAGTAAATTAGATCAACCAAAGGTCACTCATTTACTCAGCTGGGCACTCTAAAAGTTCATCCAGGATTGTTTCTTGCCAGGAGTGAATGGATTTGAAAGTAAAGATTTTCTATGGTATTTTGCTCACAAAAGGTTCCTGCAGTGGGTAAAGAATGATATTGCTCATGGTAATAGCAATGAGAGAGGCTAGTGAGGGAGAATAATTTGAAAAAATGAATGTCTCTTGCTATTTTCCTTTGACGAACAATCATAAAAGATCTTCCAGGTTTAATGCTAGGTCCCAGTTTCTTGAGCCTGTGTTTTAGAAACGGATTGATTGTGGTTTTTTACCGGGTCTCTGCTGCGTCCGCATCACCAAATGTCACTTTGCAGTTAGACGGCCCCCATCTGAAAGGCACCGAGAGATGCCAATTGCAATTCAAAAATCTCAATTTTCAAATATACCTTACAGCTTATTCCTGGTGAGAAACACTTTCCCCCCCTCTTGGGCATGGTAAGTGTTGTGCTGAGAAAAAAGGTGGAGAGTGTTCTTTTGAATGAAAGGAAATTTGCAGCTAGGAGCTCAAGTCCCTGGAGCTTAAGAGGCCTCCTTCTTCTTGGGCTTCTTGCTGGGCGGCTTTCCCGTGGGCTCGGGTGAGAGTCGAAGACAATTGAGACAGGGGAGGTAAAAGGCACAGACTAATGGCAGCTACGTCCATCCCCTCCTCTGCTGGGGCTTCTGTCAAGGTTATAATCTCTACGTGTAGGTGCCGAGGGGGCCCTGGGCTCTCAGTGGACCAAGTTCATGCAGTAAGCCTTCGGCAAACAGGATCCTTATATTGACATTTGGGATTGTTCTGACTCAGAAAAATATCTTCCTGGCTAGGAAGAGCCAACCCCAGGTCCCAACACCCAGTCTGGATTTGAGAGTTAGGAAGAGCTGATGCCTTTGCACTCCCAAATTGTCTTCGGCAGCTCGAGCAAGGAGAGGTTGGGCTCTGGGGAGGCGTCTCAGCAATGGACCTGTATAGTAGAATAGAGAGGGGAGGCCACAGGATGACGTGGGAAGGTCTGCTTCCTGGTGCTCTTACTTGAGAATTGTTTGAGCAAGACGTTCATGTTCTCTGTGCCTCGGCGTCCTCCTCTTCAAAACGAAGGTGTTGGGCCAGTGGCCTCGTAGCCCTAACATGCTCTCTTAAGTGATTGACCTCAGTTCTGTCCCTTGCAGTGACACTTTGCTCTCACGCACGATGGACAACAGAATTTGACAGTTATTGCTGAATGAATATTCAGACTTTTCTGTCTGCTCTATTTTATCTAGAAGAAAAACTGCCCCCTTGCTACCTCTGCTTTCTTTTTGGTGTTACTAAAAAAATATGAGAGGAGAGATTGTGGAAGATGGACCCATTTGGCCTTCTCAGCAGATTTGCTGTTTGATTTTTTTTTCCCCTCACCCTTTTCTTACTGGCCAGAAGGGTTTGATTTAGTTGGAAAAGTCGCCTAACAGTGCAAATGCTCATTATCTTTATTGGTCATGATCTTTAGGCCCATTTCTCTATCCAAAGTCCTCAAAACAGCCTATTAGTTAAAGTACTCACTTGGACACCTTTAGGGCTGGTGTCACCGTGCCGGGAGAAGGATGATTTCGGGAAGAGTCCTCTGCGATGAGCAGCTCATCACCGCATAACAAGCACGGGGGGTCTTGTGATAGGCAGAGGATGTGGCCACTTAATGCCTGTCCCAATTGCCACAGTTGAGAAAAGCTAGTTCTTACACCGTGTGCTTATAATGCAATAACAGGTGACATGGGAGGGTGGGAGATCCCGTGTCCTTGTCACATGTTGCTCTGGGAGCTGGATTCATGCTGAAAAGACTCACAAGTGTCCTAACGTTTCATAGGAAGGGTAATGCGGGGGTCAGCAAGGGAAATGGCCAGTCTCCCCAGTAGTTTCTGAAGATACAATTGAGCAGGCCGAGAACTTCCGGGTACCGTATAGTTCCTAGAGAAAGGATAAATCATGTCATATACTTGAGCTGCATTCCCGAAATCCTCCACCAGTGGGACTGCGGTGCCCTGGGCCTTGAGTTAGGAGAGTGTGACCTTTTTTCAAGTTTGATGAAATTTTGATCAGAGGGAAATTAAATCGAAATGACTCCTCTGTGATCAGAACTTCTGCTATGGTGGAAGATCTTTCATGGAGAGATAGTATCGTTACAAGATGAAAATAGTAAAATGGCATCACTGCCTCTTTCCTGACATTCTTATTGGCCGTCTAGTCATGTGATTATTTTTTAGAGAACTACCAGAAAAAATATACAGATACACCCACCCATGCTTTTAGCCATCTTTTTGCTTTTCCTGCCAATATGTAGACTTAACTAAATTAACACATAGAAGCATAATTAATGCAATGATGCATAGATTATTTCCTTGATAACTCTAAATGAGTGTGCTCATTGATCAGAGGGATTAATCTACCTTCCATTATTTTGCCATGTGTGTCTAAGTCCATTAGTCCATCAGATTCCCAGTGAAACCGGAAAGGCTTTAGCGATGCTTTATTTTGTTATGAATTTGGGCAGATTAAGTGGAGTTTGAAGCCTCAAGTGCTGTAACAACGTGATGACTTTCACTGTAGGTGGAGGTAATGGACCTAATTGAGCATGCTCGTTAAATCTTACCCATCTGCAGGACACATCGCACAATTCAAGATGATGAGGCTCTCTGCCAGAAATAATGATGATCTTACTCCTTTTTCATTTTAGTCATTTTCATAGGACAAATGCATTATGCTCAATAGGACTCCACACAGGATTTACTTGACCAAGTTGCTCCCAGTGGGGACTCAAGTAGACTCGGAGGTTTTGCCCTCTCCCGCCTCTCCAATTAGGAGCCCAAGGTTGCCAGCTCACTCGTTCTAGCTGTGATTTACCTACTTTGTATGTTCTAGGGAAGGATGTCTTGCTAATACTTTAGCATTGTTGAGATTTGGGGCCAGATCATTCTTTGGGGGGAAGGTGGAGGGACTGTGCTGTGTATTGTAGGAAGTTGAGGAGCATCTCTGTTCCCTCTGTAGCCACAACCAAAAATGTCTCCTGACGTTGCCAACTGTCCCCCAGGGGGACAAAATCGCTACTGCTCTGGAGATATTTCTGACACAAAGGGATGAGAATTTAGCCCTTCACATCTAAAATAGAGGCTGAATCTATCTGGCTACCTTATTGGGAGATTTCAAATCAGGTTTTAAAGGTTAGCCTAGATTGCTACCTGATTCAACTCAGCAGGAGAAATCATACCATGTTGCGTGTGAAGCGACTATAATTTATTAGCTCATTAGTCTGGCCTTGAAATCGCCATTTTGAGCCCTTGCCCAAGCTGACCAAGCTGAAGGCTGAGTTGCATTTTTTTACAGACTCAATGCTTCTCCTCTGCTCCTGGGCACTCATTACGGGAGCTCACTGAGTTTACCATGGCCTGCTGCACTCACTGATAAACAGCCTTTACTTGAGTATCCAACGGCTCAAAATCTTTTGCTGCCATCACTTCCCAGCCGATAGAGAAGTTCTGCTCTAGAAATGAGAAGGACAAAGAAAAGGTGATCAGGGAGCTAGGAAGGAGAAGGACTGACCTGTCACATTTATCCTTCTTCATAAGAGAGTCCAAGACCTCACATCACAGCCTCTTAAGGTTGAAAAGGGGAGCAAGAGTCTCTATGCTTCCTGTTGGCATCTTCCCAAATGGCCAAGATGAAGATAAGGCAAGTGGTTTCTCCCCAAGCTACACTGTGCTGGCATGTCCCCCAATGAAGAAACAGGGAGAATTCTCCATTTCTAATCTCTTACTCTGCTTACCATATCTTACCATCCCCTTCGGTAGAGTTAATGATCATACCAGGCAGTCGAGGAGGTTTTTCCATTCAGGGGCATGTCGTACACGTTCTGACACCACAATAATTACTGAAATATGCAAGAGGGGCACATTTCGTTTTACCTTGGATTTGATGCTTGCGAATAATTTGGAGACTGGGCAGCCAATTCAAATATCCTGATGGATTTTTATCTGACCAGGTGTTCACTTTGTTCTCTGCTTAGTTCTCTGTCAGCAAAGAGCCCCTCCTCGTGTTGACTCCATTGAGGAGGGCCATATGGTAGGCAAGACCTCCCCTCAATCAAGGTAGTTGCATTTACGTTCATGCTCTGATGAGACAGGAAAGGGGAGACTCCTCTCCCACGCCGAGAACGTTGTGCTTAGAGCAGAACTGAATGTAGAGGGATGGAGGCTTTTTTTTTTTAATGGTAAAAGCATCAAGGGTACTAGCTGAAGTCATTTAATTGCATACTGAAGTTCTAGGATGTGTTCCAAATTCCACTCCTTCTGTCAATATGAATAAACCATAAACCCTTTGGGGATAAATCATACTAATAAACATACACTTTAAGAAATTAAGAGAACTAGGATTCTATTTGGGTATATCTTCACTAACATTTTTTAGCCTTCCTTGGTAGGAAGGGCATATTAATCTATTTTTATTCTATTCCTTAGTCTACACTAAAGACAATTGTTTCATTAGTACACTTAAGCACTTTGTAGAAGTAATTTTACTATAAACATTATGAAAACATTATTTTCTATTAGCTCTCTTTCCATGAGCTGTACTTTATTTCTATGAACTATTTTCCTTTGGCCATGTTGTCTATAAGAAAACACATTTGTACAGGAAAACATATTTCATCGTTCTATATTTCTATGTGTTCTTATAGAAAGTGCAATGACTTATGTTCACAAAGATATCCACATAAGACCATTTATTTGAAAACTGCCCTGCACTTGAACAAAATTGATATCATTAAGTTAAATGAATTGTCAAAGTAGATTACAGCTGGTACAGGTATGTTTAATTAAGGGGAAGCAGAATTTCAAACAAGGTAAAGAAAATTCTGAGTTATGAACTTAGAAAGTATGTTTAGGCCCCTGGGTTTATACCTGTTTTTGCTATGAATTTGCGGTCAGTCCAAGTCAAGTTATCCGCTGTTTTTAATCTTTAATATATCAATTTACAAGTTTATCTTACTGGGGCTTTATGAAAATTCTGTAAGGATTTCAGGTTAAATTTTTTTCTACAGGTATCCTTATATTTTTATTGTAACTGTCATTCTATATACAATAAAAAATGACTGGCAAGTACAATGAAAAGTAAGGAAAATGATGATGATTGTTAAACTAATCCAGCGCTTGGAACTTAACTCAAACTTGAATTTAATAAAGTTAAGTCATTTGTGCTTTTCATATACAATGGAACAAGTATGACTTTCCTTTCTTCTAAAAGATAACTGTTTCTCAAACTATGGGAAATGGTTGTTTACCATTCCACCACTTTTCTTATTTGCAGTGTCCTTGTTTAAATGCACACCCAGGAACAGGCTGCTAGCAACTGATTATATCAATTGCAAAACTACTACGATTTGAAGGCCCCAAAGGGACAGTATCACCAACTAAACTCAGGTATCCCTCTGTCTTTTTGCCAACATTCCAGATTTCTGCCATATTGGTAGTACCGTTTTTTTTTTTTTTTAAGATTTCACTTATTTATTTGTCAGAGAGAGAGAGAGAGAGGACAAGCAGGGGGAGAGGCAGGCAGAGGGAGAAGCAGACTTCCCACTGAGCAAGGAGCCCAATGCGGGACTTGATCCCAGGACCCTGGGATCAAGACCTGAGCCGAAGGCCGACACTTAACGAACCGAGCCACCAGGCATCCCGACAGTACCTGTTTTTTTTTTTTTTTTAAAGATTTTATTTATTTATTCGACAGAGATAGAGACAGCCAGCGAGAGAGGGAACACAAGCAGGGGGAGTGGGAGAGGAAGAAGCAGGCTCATAGCGGAAGAGCCTGATGTGGGGCTCTATCCCATAACGCCGGGATCACGCCCTGAGCCGAAGGCAGACGCTTAACCGCTGTGCCACCCAGGCGCCCCTACCGACAGTACCTGTTTTTTAAAGACTGGTAGAACTGATTCTTACTTGCACAATATGAGTTGATTAATAAGATTATAAATATCACCTATAAATCTCTCTATTTTTATTTGTATGTGAATATCTGTTTGAAAGAGTGCTCCTTTAATTGATGTTTTGTTCTCTCTATGACAGTTATCACTGACCAACAGACTCTCTCATCAGACTGCAAAAAGCACAAAGGGAGTGATTTTGCTTTCCTTGTTATCATATGCTCAGGACCCAGAATCATGCCTGACATGTGGAAACTTAGTAAACATGGCAGTGAATGAATGAATGAATGAATGAATCCATGATGACTGCTGATGGGAACAATTTAGAACTTACCTGATTCAATCCCTTTCCTATACAGATGTGGAAATTAGGCCCAAGATGGTTTGTGAATTGATCCATTCACTTAGTACTCTGTCCTCTGGTTCATCCTTCAAATATTTATTCAACACCTACTACCTACAAAGCATAGTATTAACTGACGACGGTACCAGAACAGAATAAAACAGAGACCCCGCCTCAAGGGAGGTCAGCGTGAGTGGGGGAATCAGACACAGGAAAACAGTAATGACGCTGTGTGCATCTGCATTCCTTAGGGAGAGGAGCTGAGGATTTAGACAGGAGAAGAACACAAGAGATGATGGTGGTGGGAGGTTGTAGGCAGAGGGGGAGCAGCTGCAAAGGCTCACGACCAGAAATGACACAGCCCATGGTAGGGACCCTTAAGTGATTAAGTATGATGAGCACGCGAACTAACTTTGGAAGGGAATACGCCTTGGTGGTTAGGCTGTGGGCTGGAGTCAGAATCCTCACTCTATGGTTTATGAGCTCTATTGTTTACTAACCTCTTTATGTCTCAGTTTCCTTATCTATAAGATGGAGATAACAGGACTTACCTCATACAGTTGTCTGGAGCAAAGATGAAAAGAAATAGAGTTGTGCCTTATGCATAGTAAGAGCTGGACAAAAGTTTGGGGCTGTGGTTATTATAATAATTAGAAAATGTGCAAGACAAAATTGACGAAACTGGTTAGGTGAGATTGTGAAGGACTTAGCATTTAAATTATATTCTGTAGGCATTAGCCCACCACTGAGATGAGTGTTAGTCAGGGAGGGAAATATCTGGATGTTATTTTAGACAGCAAGAAGTCTCAGATCATCAAATAGAGGAAAGGGCTCCAAGAAACCTAGGATGTGAGACCATTGGGAGGATGTGACTGGGCAGTGGCATTGGAGATTGGAGCTGAAGAGGAGGCAGAGCCTCTAGAAAGAGAATTTAGAAGTGGAACAGTAATGATAGGGAAGGGGGCTCCAAGGTTCCCAGCTTGGAGAGCTGTGTACTTAAGAGAGGTTGTTAACCCAAACTCTGGATACGGGAGAATTAGCATCTTTAGAGATCGCCTAGGTAGCACCCTAGGGCACAGCTTTGTGCCTGGGAGTGTGGTTCACGGCCAACAACATCAACATCACCTGGGAGGTTGTTAGAGATTCCGAATTTCCAGACACCACCCCAGACCTCCTGAATCACGATACGCATTTGAACCAAATCCCCAGGTGACGTGCATGGACATTAAAGTTAGAAGAGCACCATTCAAGAGCCGATTTTTTGCAAACGTTAGCCCCCGGATCAAATCTGGCCCACTATCTGTTTTTGTTCTTAGCCTGTGTGCCAAGAATGGGTTTTACATTTTTACGTGGTTGAAGAAAGGTGAAGGAAGGATAAGATTTGGTGACACGTTAAAAATTATGTGAACTTCAGGGGCTTAGTCGGTTAAGCGTCTGCCTTCGGCTCAGGTCATGATCCCAGAGTCCTGGGATTGAGCCCCGCATTGGGCTCCCTGCTCAGCGGGGAGCCTGCTTCTCCCTCTCCTCCTTGCTCATGTTCTCTCTCGCTATCTCTGTCTCAAATAAAAAAAAAAAATCTTAAAAAAAAAATTATGTGAACTTCAAATTTCAGCATCCTTAAGCAAAATTTTGCTAGAACACAGCCACACTCATTCCTTGACCATCATCAATGGTCATTTTCACTCTATAATGGCAGACTGGTTGCTACAGAGAATGTATGACTCACTAAGCCAAAAATATTTACCATCTGGCTCTTTACAAAAAGTTACTTGGCCTCTGGTCTAGAGAAAGGACTTGGAAGTCGGGCAGCCCTAGGATCTCGTTGCTATTTACCAATACAGAGTGAGTGACTTAAAACTCTGTGCCTTGATTGTTCCCATCTACAAAATGAAGATGAAATTTCTATCCTGTGGGATCATAAGGCTATATAGGAATAATGCATCTGTTGTACTTATCCCAAAGACGTATGGAGTGCTCGCTACATTTTGGCCCTTATTACTCCATAAAAATGTTAATAAATGATCATGACACATCCCAGGTCTTTTGCTTTGATCCTGCATGTTTCTCACAGGTACAGATTTCTTTTTTGGCACATCTGACGATGCTATCCCTCTGAACATTCTCTCTTAAGTTACCTTGATTTCTGCCCTTGTTCAACTAAACCCGTTTTAGAGGAATGCCTAGTAATAATGAAAATTGCTCTTTTACCTCCGTAGTTAGGCCTGTCATGAATAATGACATTAATAACTAATAACCTACAATGTGGTGTAGATACTAGGGAGTAATTTATTCTGGTATTTTTATGCCATCATAATGAATTTGTTTGTTATTCATTGTAATTCTACTTTCAAGGCATAAATCAATGTTGTTTTATATTCTGGGCAGATGCTGTGTGCATTTCCAGAGGTTTTCTAGGGTAAAGAATTAACATTTATTAATAGTAACATAAGCATGGGGTGTTTTGAACACATTTTAAAAGCATCGATAAAGAAATCACCGCCATGGATTTCCGCCCCCCCCCCCCCCAATTTGAGGGAATGCTGCAAATAACCATGCTGGTATTTAATACTTGGACCTTGATTTGAACTTAAATTGAATGCAGATAAACATTTTGGTTATCTTGTCAATTGAAGTATAACTTTTCCTCGAAAGAAAGATACTGTTTCAAGAAAATGGAATGCTCCTGCCTTTTTACCTGGGCCTTTTTTTATTAGTTACGGTCTGATATCTCTTCTAGCAAATACTGATATCCAGGGACATTTAGTGCAAAGAGCAAGACAACAGCAGAGCCGAGAATTTATGTGCTGCTATTTCCTGGTTGTGAATAGAATATTTGGGCTGTGGTATTAAGTATCACATAATTTCCTTAGATCTTCAATTATTGTAAACATCTTTTCTTAGTACAGACGTTAAGAGTCAGGAAATAGAGAAACCAATTCACATTTCTAATAAGTTATAATCATCACAAATGAAAAAAATGAAATATTGCTCCAATATGAAACAATCTATTTCTTCTCAACTTTGTAGAGACAAATTCATATGCTTTCTATTTATATTCTTTTTCTCCATCTTATTGTGCTTTATTAATAAACATTGTATTTCCCATTGGCTTCTATTATAGTTCTGCTAAAATTACGTTATGTAATTATTGAGACTATTTCAAACTTTGACTTGAACTTCTTCATATTAAACATCTAAATGTATAAACTCTTTCCACAAGACCTTAAGTTGTAAAACAGTGTGAAAGAATTCTCTAGAGCTCTTTTAAATGTAAAAGAATATATATTACATGTAAGTTACAAAGAGTGCACAATTGTCCAAAAAGTCTTCGAAATGACCGTTGCTTAAAACAAATTTGTATTTGGTTACTAACATGTGCCTGGGACCAGCCTGGGAGAAAATGTGCAATCTGTGAAAACTCTAGATATCCCCATAGTTAGCATTGCTCAATGTTAGAGCAGAAGAACAAAGCAGGCTTATTTTCTGTACCACATTCAGTGTGGTTGAACTCGCTCTGAAGATCTCATTCTCCCTTGCCTTGCCTTTCCATCTTAGAAACGCTAACATAGTAATAAAAATTTGAACTTGGTTGGGAAAGGTAGCCAGCATTCATAAGCAGCTTAAACTCTGAAGTTGTAAAGTTGCTATGAACAGGTTAAAAACAAAAACAAAAGCAAAGAAAGGATAGGATAGGATAGGATAGGGAAGGGAAGAAAGGAAAGGAAAGGAAAGGAAAGGAAAGGAAAGGAAAGGAAAGGAAAGGAAAGGAAAGGAAAGGAAAGGAAAGGAAAGGAAAGGAAAAAAGGAAAGAAAAACAACAACAACAACTGACTGTTGGGGGTTAGGTAGTTAAGTGATGATATGGAGAAAAAAATAAAGCCATATTCCAAAGGAACTTTCACTGAATCTTTCTTACTGGACAGCATAGTCTTATACAAAATCTTTGTTACAATGAATGTACTGTTCTAATTTGAAGCACTTTTATCATATGAGGTGCCTGGAATACCATTGTGCATTTCCAGGTGTGACAATGTAGCCTTGTATTTTCTTCTTGGCATTGAGCTCTTCAAGTTTCTGACTTTGGAAGGTGAAGTTGTTTGACGACTTGAATCAATTATAAAATGGTCACCATTTCTTTTGTTACTGAGTATTTGTGGACATTAGTAATGACATGGTTCTGAAAATTGGAAAGAAATAACAGGTCATACAATATGCTATTGCAGGCATAACCTGAATGAGCTTTAAATTCTCAGGAAAATCAGGCTCTGGCCACTTTGCTGAGTATCTTACTCTATAATCTAATGACTGCATAATCTCTAATGCATACCCTGGATGTTACAGTAAAAGCAAGGGGCTGATCATTCAAACATCTGCTCCAGATACCTGCAGAATCCTGTACTCTGTGTGGTGAGAGCTGAACCAACATGGTTCCATAATACATTTCTTCTGTAACAAAATAATACTTTGTTCTGGATGGCTACTAAGTGGTTTACTCAAAAGGAGCAGCAGGGGGGTGATTCAGAAATGCTAGATAATGCATGGCAATTATAGCTTCTGAAAATCGAAGTTGACCGAACATGTCTTTGGAAAGATACCCTAATATTTCTTTTATGCATTCAATGAGCACAGACCCAATACATTTAGCTTGTAACCTGCTTGGAAAAGCTCATTAGAGAGTAAAGTATTTCCTTCTAGTCCTGTCTAGTTTTATTATTTCACTTCTGCTTTTGGAAAGAGAGAGGACTCAAAAGTTGGACTAAGTTATAGCAAACTTTAATGTCTCCCAGGTAGGTAGGCGATAGCGGAAGAAAACACAAGGTTGTCTGTTGCAGCTGCACGAAGTATGTTACAATAGACTTCTGCGCAAGGATTTCTGAGCAACACAGAATCTATACTGATTGTTTAAATGAAGGAACTTGAATGAAGGGGCTACTTCATGGAGGTGTAGCAAAATCACCTTTGTGACCTATTTTCTAATTCAGATGATGTAAATGTCGAATTTCACGTTTTGGACCCTTTTAGAGACCTCTGTGAACCCATGAATTATGGGGGGGAGGTTTCTAATGGTAGGTTCTGAGAAGAATAAAATAAAAGAGAGCATTAAAATTGTACTGCAGGCCTTGGTCTGTCTGACAGCCACTGTCAGAACAAGTAACAGAACACTGAGGCAACTGTGGGCCAGAGTGTCCCACGTGGTGACCCACGATGGGGACATGGAAGGAAATGACAATGAGTTATAAACAAAATTATTCAACCTACAGACACTTTCCAGATGAACAACTATCTTTCAGCCTGAGCTTTCATTAATAACTATTCAAATATTTACACATATCACTGATGATGGATACGTGTGTTAGACTCCTGAAGCCTTGTCTTGGGGATGAAGGTAATGGCTTTTCCGGTAGGGCAGAGGGGGACGAATTTACTTTTCATGAATGGGTTCTAGAGTGAGAGACTGCGAATGACTCAACGTAATCACTTGAGGAGATTGGAGCAGAATGGTTAAGCTCCACGTTTCCCTTTCTCAACTCTGAGAAAGTGTGTGTGTGTGTGTGTGTGTGTGTGTGTGTGTGTGTGTGCATGTGTGAATTTCAGTCAAAGGGAGTCAGCTTTTCAACCTCCCTTTGACCGTCGTCCCCATCGTTACACTATCTCGCTGTTCCTTATTTGGGTAATGGCTGCGTTCTTCAGAATCTATTGTAAGCCTGAGTTTTACAAACTGGACTGCAGTTTGCTTGTATATTTTGATCTTTATTTGAAGAAAAACTGTGAGATATATCGACGGAAAAGTCAAGAATCCTTTGATAATGCAAGGCACCATTTCTCCTATTCTTAGGTTATCTGTTTATCATACTGCCTGGCTTCATGTTCCAGACCTTGCTCTTTTATGTTTGTTTTCTAGTAAAAAGGGCCCACGTGTAGTTCCCTGTAAAGGTTTTGTGTGTGCTCTTCCCTTTGCCAGGCATACCGTTCCTGCTTCTGGTCACTCACCTAACTCCTATTCATCTTGACTCAGACCTGGCATCCCTTCCAGGGAATCATCCTCCAATCTCTGGGTCCCCTTGAATCATCATTCATGTATCACACAGTGCATCGACATTGGGTGTTTGACTCTGCTTCCTGGACCACTGGGCTTTCAGACTCAGGGACAGGGTCTAATTTCTCTTCGTATCCAGAGTGTGCAGGATCTGGCATGAAGCAGGTCATCAATAAGTATTTGTTGAACTGAACAATTGTATAATTATAAAATTTTCATTTCCCCCAAAGCAGGAAACACTATGTAATCCTCAAGGTAGCTCTAGTGTCCTAGTTAAACCTTAGTCCAATGTGTAAAATTTAATTATCTCTCTCTGATTAATTGGCTCCTGAGATGACTTTTGGATTTTCCCTGTGCTTGGGGTAAAATTAGACCAGTAAGTGTCTGCTTCATCACATGAAGCTACCTGAAGGAGTAAGTTGGGCTTCTTGTGAAGACTAAATTGCAGATTAGGTAATATCTTTTATGTGAAGTAGTAGAGCAGGGAACTAACCCTAATTATCACTACCATGCCAAGTCCACAGCGAATAGGATGGCAATGACAATGTCTGCTATCACCCCAGATCCTCACCCCCGACTCTGTCATGTGGAGAGAATAGGGATCCGATTGTCATGGTTTAGCCGGGAGAAGTCAAGGAATTTTCCCAAGGTCACCATGCTGGAGGAAACGGGATTTGAACCCTAGTCCTCCAGAGTCAGGTCCAGCACTTTCTATCCATTATTCCAGGATGTCTTTCAGCACGGAGAGAAGGCTCCATCACGATTAGAGATTATTTTTACTTTCATCTAACCACTACTCACTATGTTATATAGCGTTGATCAGGCTTTGGTCTCTCCTTAAAGGCTGTCTTGTGCATTGGGCAAATCAAGTACGTTTTCATCAATCTACTAAAAATTGGCTCGGACGGAGTCTATAGAAGGGAGAAGGGAGTCTATAGGAGACGTAGCTAAAGACATAGTAGAGATTGATGATGTATTGAATGTATAACTTTTCCTAGGGCAAGAACACAGACTCTTTTGAAGATAAGTTTCTCAGGGAAGATTTATGTCCGTATTCTTAAAGATGTATGGAATATATACCTTTCCAGGAAGTGGATTGGAAATCTACTTTGGGCCTGTGCCTATGATGAGTCAATTTGCCAATAAAGTGTTTTGGGGTTGGACTATTTGCTATCTACTTTTCTAAGTACCCGAGTGTTTTATACCTTGCCTGGCATCATCCATTTCAGAGGAGAGCACTTTTAAAATGGGTTTCTGTCTAAACTCAGTCACATTTTTAGTGCACGGTGAAATTCATTTGAATAATGGGCTTTATTTTCTATGTGCTTTCAGCAGAATTGTGAGCATGGAAAGAAAACAAGGCAGATTTGTAGGGTAGCTGCAAAGTGAAAAATAGGCATTTGAGTGAGTGACGGCATGTGATTGTTTTTAATTCCCCACCTCTTGTGGATACTTCCCCGGGGTGTCATGGATGGAGGGAAAGGGTGGCTCTTGTCCTTGAATTCACATCAGGACACTGTGATACTTTACAATATAGATTCTAGGGGAAAAACAAACAAACAAACAAACAAAAACGTCTCAAGGTTTGCAAAGTCTGGGGAGGTCCGGCAAAATGGAATCCATTTGCTTAAAATGGTAGGGAGTTTATTTACTGGATTAAGTGTGAAGTATGTTGATAACAGATGGAACAAGTGATCACATGACACATTTAAATAGTCTAAGGATAACCTCGATGTCCTGGTCAATGTTCCTTCTCTCGATTAACGCCAGTGCTAATTAACTGGCACAAGTGTTCCTAGCCATATGGGGGATGTTGCTGAAAGCCGGCTGGCAGCCTATATCCAGCCACTACCTGTACGTAATTTAGTGCTTTGTTTGGTGCTTTGGGACTTCCGTGATGGAACAGCCCAGCACAGAGAGAGTCAATGCTTGCAAGTGTCATGATATTTTTCCTTTGTTTCTTTTATGCACCTCCTTCCAAATGTGGTTGACAAATTAGAAATGGCGTTGATTTTTTCTGGGGTAAGTGAAGCTGTACCTGGTCCCTATCTGTATGAGGGCTCCTTGAGTTTCGGAGTGGTCTGTTAATGGAACTTTATTCAGATTTCCTAACAATGGGCAGTTAATTCAGAAATGATCTTCACTGAACCAGTGCCGTGCCATTCAGCTATCTATGGACTAAGAACTAGTTTAGGCCAGTGGAGAGTAATGTCATCCGCGAGTCAGGTTGTAAGTTCATGTCCAGCTGTCACTCTCTTAGGGAGGGAGTATGCTGGAGGAAAGGGCTCTGGATTTGGGGTGCATTCACTTGGGGAACGTCGCCAGTGTTTGGGGCCTGGCCGCTCCCCAGGGCTGGCTTGGGAAACAGAATCCTTAGCTCCAACAATGTCTACCGGTCTTCTCCAAGCCAACTCATATAAGAGTAAAGTTGAAGTAAAAATGGGATGATCATTTAAATTATTACCAAAGTAGAAGACTTGAAAGTGAAAAGAGGAATTTATAATAATTTTTCAGGGACCCTAGGCACAAAAAGGGACCATGCTGGACATAGTGGAATGTGTAATGTCTGTAAATCAGGGCAATGGGGTCGCTCTGTAGATGTGACTTCAGTACAAGCCACATGGAGCCCCCTATTCCAGCTGGATTTCAGCCCCGCTGACCCTGCCAGACAGAGCTCTTGAAGCCTCCGTTGTCTTGGAGAAGGTGTTGTTGAACCTCTCTGAACCTCAGGTAGCCATAAAATGGGGATTACTGTACTTGCTTCTCAGAACTGTAGAAGGGATTAAATGAGATGTGTGTAAAGCGGCTAAGATGGGAATTGTCACATAGGAGGTCTTCTTGTCTTCCGGCCTCCTCCCTCCCCCTCGTCCCTTCCCCGTGTGGACAACGGTCCTATATCGAAGAAAACTACTACACATTTTTAAAGATAGGAAGCACAGTTTTGCGTTGCCTACTCAATGCTGAACCCGTTGAAGTTAGCAGCAGTATTCTATTAATCATGTATCCTGACCACACGGTGCCTGGCATGGAGTAGTACTCAGCAAACATTTGTTCAATAGATGAATGAATTAAAGAGTAAAAGAATAGTAGAGGTTTTTCAGAGAGGAGGGTGGCCGCATTCTTGGCTGGTAAGAATTCAGGAAGCACGAGAACATACAGTGGCCATTCCCAAATGGAAGCTTAAGCTGGGTGGCAAAATCAGAAGGCTCTTCCCAAGGGTTTGTCACACCCGAGGACAAACTGGGCCCTCCTGGGTCCACTTGGCTCCCCAGTTCCTGCTGTGTTTCGGAGATGGAGAGGAAGATAGGGAGCCCGGCACAGCAGGGAGGGAGAAACACATGTAATTTCCCTCGCGCCCCCCTCTCTGCCGCCCACACAGGCAATTACAGAGCTCTCCTCTTCCAGGCTGTTCTAACAGGCCGCCGCACGCCCAGTGTGCGACCCACAGACCCTGGAGCCTGAGAGTGTCAGCTCCTCCGTTGGACCCGAGAGGGGATAGATCTCCGCGAGTAAGGTCTGTGCAATCTGATGGGCCGTGTCTCGACCCAGTGGCTTTTGCTTCCCATGTGCACTAAGGGGTTGGAAGCAAGCTCTGGGGAGTGGGCCATGAGCAGATGTTCCTGAGGAGGGTATGGATCTGAGTAGGGGACCGGAGTGCAGGCTCTGGGGTTGGACTGTCACACGGTAGTGCGTCCCTGGACAGATGGATCGAGCTCCTTAAGCCTTCGTTTCCCCAACGACTAAACAGCGATAGTAATTATATCTACTTTACGGTATATTTTGAAGGGAAAATGAGATAATCCACGTGAGGCATTTAGGACAGTGGTTGGCACAGAGTAGGACACGGTAATATTAGCGGCCATCTTTCGTATCAGTACGCGGAAGGTCATCATCGGCCTCGGTATTCGTGGGTTGTGAACCTGACCCTTTGTTATACCAAATTCTCTCAATGAGGTGAATGCTCCCCAGTTAACTGGCACTAGGGGACCTCCGGGGGGAAAGTAGATATTGTAAGACAGGGAATTGTCACATCAAGTATATTACATGCTTCAACAGCCAGGGGCTGATTAGTACAAATCGAATTTCGCACCAACCTGCCAGAGGCAGCGAGGGCACAATTGGGCTCTGTGAGTTCAGTCTGATTGTTGTAAGGAGATATTTACACCAGAGGTGTCATATGAATATTCAAAAATGCTATCTTTGTAGCAGCTAATAAGAGAGCAAAATACAGACACACATATATACATAGATATTAATTTTTTTTTAAACCTCCCCACCAGGAAAGAAATCTATGCACCTGAAAACGACTCTCAGCCTTGATCCTTGAAGGCCAGAATCTGCCGTGGGGTGGGGGGAGACCTAGAAAGGATCAAAAAAAGATCCAATCCCCTCTACTTTTGGAGCGGCTTTATTCGTGTCCTCTTCCAGTCCCGTTTGTCTGCGCTGCACTCTACCTGTTCTCTTCCTACTAATATTATTCTACTGTCAAGCCCCTGGCACACTAGTGCAGGAAAGATTTTATTTTTTTATTTATTTTTTTATTTTGAGCTTGAGCTGGGCCATGGGAAATCCTCCTGTGCTGGACTTGTAGCCGCTCCATGCCATTCTTCCAGCTGAAGACGGTCCACACCCGTGCGCTCGTGCGGCGGTATTTCGGCAATCGTGAGAGCCAGCCCCGCTTGGGCCGCCGAAGGGCTCCGCTTGGGCCGCCGAGGGGCTCCGCTTGATGGCGCCGAAAAGCGAATTTCTCCTTTGTGCTTCCATTCCGGGCTCTCTCGCGATGAAAATAGCACCTGCTTTAATCTTGCGGGGCCGACGAGGAGCTATCTCCCAGACTGCAAGTCAGCATTTGCCCACACAATTGTTTGGCAAAATCTATTTTTAAAAAGTCCATAAATTCTCCTGGTCGACAAGATGGGTAGTCCTTTTTGGGGGAATGGGAGAGAATATCTCCCCCACGATGTGCTGTCAGGGAATGAAGTGGAATCCGTTCCCGGCTTCACCCGCTCTCTGTCGGGGAGCACGGCCTCCTCAAGATACCCGTGCCAAGTCAGGCTATGGAGAGAGTCGGGTTTTGCCCCAGGGGGGAGGGAGGGTCTGGCCTGTCACTGTGACCGCCTCCAGCTGTGCTGGGTTGTGCCAGCTCTGCTTCGCCAGCCGCTTATGACTCACATCTGCAGGTCACATGAGGCTGACCCTCATGACATGTGCGTCACTGGCGTTGGAAACACAAACTCAGAAATCAGGTTAGTCTTCTTTCGGTCTTTTGTTCCTCTTTCTATGTAATGGGAGCCGATCAGGAAGGCTTGACGAGAGTTTCATTAATCAGGAAGGTTTAAAAAAAAAACAAAACCGTGGGGACTTGGGGACAGTTAAAGGACCCAGAGTGATGTAGATATAGATGGCAAGCTTTGTGCCTATCGCTCTGCCAGGCCCTAAGCTTCGCTAACCCTGTGCTTTTGCTCCCATGCTCCCTCCTGCTGGGACCACCCTTCCCGGCCTGCCTCATCCGTCCCCCAGTGGCTTCTCATCGGCTCATCCTTTCTTTTCTCTCAAGTCCCGTCCTGATGACGGCTTTTTCTTCACTTGGCTCTCATCAGAGATCATTTTAAGGCATCTAATATATTGCTTTACTGACTGGTCCTTCAACGTTTCCCTGGCTCTTTGTCCCTTGTCTCTTCAGCTACATTATTAATTATTTGGAAGACAGAACAACATCCTCTGCACCCTTGTTATGTATCATTGGTGTAGGTGCGTGTATGATCATCTGTTCTTATCAATCTTTTATTAATATTAATAAGCGCAATATAGTTTCATTATGAACAGGGACAAATAATAACTTTACATTTATTGAAAAACCACATCTTAAGATGGCAAGCACTGTTCACTCTAGGTTATAGCATCTAACATAGACATATTTTTTAATCACTTCATCTGGGGGATGGAGACACAAAGAGAGGAGGTAGGAGAGAGAAAAATGTGTTTTAAACATATTAACCCACGAGTCCTTGGAACAAACCTATAGGGTATGTGCAACGATCGTCTTTTTCCCAAAGATTAAGACACCGAGGCTCAGAGCTGTGAACTGACTTGTCCAAGGTCGGATCATTAAGATGTGATAGAACGCGCTATACACAGGGTTTTGTAACCTACTTTTTCTTTCTTTCATTTGACAACACAGTAATCCATCCATTTCTTTAGCAGGAAATTTATTAAGTACCTGCTATGTGTCATCCCTAGCGTTAGGAGAACTTTGCACAGAAGAAAATTAGTCTCTGCTCTCCTGAAGTGGGGAGGAGAGAGTCGAAAAGTCAAATCATGCGATCTGTGCCCTAGGATCAGAGCAGTTCGGGGTACCGTAGGGGCACAAGGCAACAGCTACCCTAATCTGGAAGTGGTGCCCATATTTATTTACCATCGCTGTTCATGACTGCATTCTCTCAAATCGCCTTTTTTTATTTTAGAATAGTTTTAGATTTATGGAAAAGTTGTAAAGCTAGTTCGAGAATTCCCACATACTTTATACCCAGTTTCACCTAATTTAGTATCTGATATGACTATGCATGCTTGTCACAACTAATGAACCAATATTGATACATTACTATTAACTAAACTTGGTTCTTTAATCGGATTTCATTAGTTTTTCCCTAATGTCCTTTTTCTGTTCCAGGATCCCATCCAGGATCCCACATCCCATTTAGTCCGTCATGTCTCCTTAGGCTTCTCTGGGCTGTGACAGTGGCTCAGACTCTCCGTGTTTTTGATGATCTTTGACAGTTTGGAAGACTGCTCGTCCGATATTTTATAGAACGGGCCTCAGCTGGGATTTGTCTGATGCCTTTCTCGTGGTTAGACTGTGGTGATGGGCTTTGGGGAGGAAGCCCACAGAGGTGAAGGGCCGTCCTCAACGTGTCATGTCAAGAATCCATGCCATCACCCTGACTTATGATGTTAATCTCGATTGCCTGGCTAAGGGGTGTGTGTCAGATTTCTCTGCTGTTTCGTTACTTCCTACGCACGTCTCATGCTGTGCTCTTTAGGAACAAGTCACTGAGTATAGCCCACACTTAAGAGCTGGGGAGTTATGTTCCACTTCCCTGCTCAGGGGGCACGATGGCGTATTTACACTCCATAGATGTTCCACAGCTGATTTCCTCAGCCCCCTATTGATGGACATGGAGGTTTTCCCATTTGTGGCAATTGCTAAAGCAATGCCACATGAGTGTCCTTTACAAATGTCCTTGAACCCCTCAAATTCTTTTCTTTAGGTTAACCTCCTCTATATACATACGGGCCAATGCAGAGGTGTTTTTTTTAAAGGTATTTAAATTTATATCGACAAATTACTTTCTATTGAAAGGTGATTCCTATTTTAGCTGCAGAGTGCTGGCTTCGGCACACCATAGCCATGTAGCTTATCACTCGTTTTATCTTTGATGATTTGATAAGCAGAGAATTTGAGCATTCAAGAGGGTAGACAGTTAAAAGAAGAATATCTAGTCAAAGGCCTAGTTCGACAGAAAAGTCATAGTCACTTTCTTATTTTACATGGAATAAACTGAAGTTGACTAAAAAGTTAATTCGGTGCATATTTGCTAGACCACGTCCTGGCTAGAGAGAGAGTTCCTGCTCCCAAGGATATTTCCGTCTAGGGATGGAAACAGAACAAAAACCAAAAGCAAGAACAAACAAACAAACAAAACAAACCCCAAAAACAACAACAAAACCCCTCAAAAGTTCCCTGCAATTGGTATAATACCAACAATTCAAATGGAACTTACGTTTATTCCATTAAGAATTCACAAAATACCTCCTTAGACTGTCTACATGACTTTTCATGCTGAAAAAATAGTGAAGATTGTTTGAAGTATTCCTGTAGTGCTAAAATTTATTTAACATGAAATTTAGAGACCTACGTAGATGGAGCAGTTATTGGTGCATGAAGGAACCTACGCTCCAAACAGAAATTGTTTATGTAAATATTGGACTCTGAATGGATCTTCACTGAGGAAACCTGCCTTTGTGAGTTCACAGATGCCAAATGGGAGGTGATTATGAAAGAATTATGAATTCCAAGATGTAGTGTTACATGCGCCTAAGTTTAGATTCCCAAAGGGACCAATTTACTAATACTGAGCGTATGAGCACTAAATGGGATACAGTGGAAACAGAGCTGCACAGATTCAATAAGTGTGGAAGCGAATTTTAAATAAATAGCAGCAATGTGGCTCTTTCAAAAGATTGAGATTTTGCTCCTAAACCCTATACTATTTGTGATGATCTTAATGGACTGTGTTCAGATTGCTTACCAGAGCAAAACAGAAAAATTCTGAGAGTATCAACAGCAGAACACTGGTTCTGTTGAATCTGACCACGTCAAATTGATAAGAAATTGGGAATCATTTAGATACAATCAAAGTCTAAATATTGATGTCAATTCCTTTCCCAAAGGGACATTTTCATCTGTTCTTCAGTGAATTCAATTACTTATTCCTCTCGCTGCCCGTTGGTTCCTTATTTATTCCGAGGAGACTTATGTTGTTGATGGTGCTGTTTTAGAATACATTTGATCAGCATGGCAAGGGGTGGAATTTGAAAATCACTTCATTAAGGTCAAAAATTCATGAAATTGTGATTCTTCTTTTTCTCTTTCTTTGCCTTCCTGTTTCTCTCCCTTTCTCTTCCTCCTCTCCCTCCTCTTCCACAAACTTCTCCTCCTCTTCTTCTTCTTCTCCTTGTTTCTCTTTTGCTTTTTGGAAATGCATTGTCCTCTGCAATGGGGTGACTGTATCTACTGATACACGTAATACTCTTAGATTGTTGATTTTAAGAGCTAAATTCTTTTCCCAGTTTAAACTAGGGAGGACAAAGAGCTCTTGCCATTCTCTGAAACAATGGTGGGTTTTTCCCTCTCCAAATCCAATTAAAATCATTCTTAGTAGTATAGGTAAACAGGGAAAGTAAAGATATCATAGCCATTCTTTATAATGTAATTGTAGTGGTGGCCAGCATTGTGGCTTGGGTTCATGCAGTGAGGTTTTTGTAGTGATGATGTCCAACATGTGTCCAGGGAAATAATACCTGAAAGGATCGATGCCTATGAAGCCCACTTAGCAGTGATACCGTGCCCTAGGACCGCATGGCCCCCATAAAGCTAGAACGGTCTTGCATCAGAATTCCTGCTCCAAAAAGCAACACTAGGTGCCCTCTGACATGGAAATCCGTCACCAGAGCCATTCTCCTTTCTAAAATGCGTATGTGTGAAATAGAATATATATCCTGTCTGTGGAGTTTCTAAGTCCCTTCGGGATGAGGTTAAAGGTGGGTCATTATTTCCATTTTCGAAGGTAATACTGAAATTCTTTATTTATATCAGTTGTCTCTCTGAGCTAGTCTGATGGGTATCACACTTTAATCTATGGGTTGGATCTTTACTTTCTTACAATGCCACGTGGATTGGTTAATTCATTTTAGACGGAAGACATTGAAAAAAATCCATTTTCCGTGATTCAGAGTTCTGGTTTTGCCAAGGTCTCTCTTTAACAAACATTAATTTTCTAAGACATTCTCACTGAAGCTAATGGTTTGGGGACACTACATCTGGGCCTTTAAAGTTCGTCTATTTCATACTGAGTTAAGTTGTGTTCTAGGGTCTGCCGGGGAAAATCTTATGCTGAAGCTTTTACGTAGCAAGCAACCAAGGAGCCAGGCAAATTAGAATTGGATTTTACAGGCTGACTCTTTGTGAGGCCAAAGTCTAGATTGTCAGAAAGCCCTAAAAATAAGGTGATTCCATGAACTAACTACAAAACAAAAACAAAAGCAAAACAACATGTGCGCGTGCACACACACACTTGAATTTATGAGATTAAAAACATCTTGTGGATTAATTTGGTTGATGTCATCTAGCTTCATAATGCTGCTACTACTGGCCATACAATTACTATTCATTTGATATTATCAGAAGCATGTAGAGTCAGTGAATCAGTGAAGGTCAGTGTTTCTTCTTTGCGTGTTTGTTTTTGGCATGAGAATGGGAACCATAGCACTTTCTCAAATGGAAATCTAGAATATGTTTTCCAACCTGTCCTCCACCCTTTGACAATTGCCTGTTGAGGTCACCTGAGAAAGTTCGACTCACCTTTTAAGACTTAAATGAAGTATCCCGTCCTTCTGGAAGTTTCCATGAAACTAATGGAAGTTTTGGCACTTTCTGTAGAATGTTCTATGTAGTACCTTCCATAGTTCTCTGTTATAAGATGGAATTGCTGCATGCTGCCACTATTTATTATATGTTCCTTGAATTCCTCAAGTCAAGGATGATATTCTTTTAGCCCTGTAGGTAAACAGAGGAGTGCATGACAAAAGAAGGCACTTAATACACATTTGGTAAATTAATTACTGAAGAGAGACTCACCCAGTGTTTCTAGGTTTTGGTAAATCACTGATTATATTTTAGAAATTTAGACCAATAAGGGGAGGCTTGAGAATGTGGAGTTCTAGGAAAGATTTTAGGGATGCCAGAGGATTAAAATTTTTTTCCCCTAATCCATCTGTTTATTATATGCAGATTCTGGCCACTTCCAAGGGAGGGAAGATGAGAAGAGATACCTTAAATTAATGAGTGGATTTTTTTTCCCCTTGTTAAGAGGTAACATACAATTTTTTAAAGATTTATTTGTTTACTTGAGAGAGAGAGAGACAGAGACAGTGCATGCGTGAGCGGGATGAAGGGCAGAGGGAGAGTCTTCAAGCAGACTCCCAGCTGAGCACAGAATCCAAGCTGGGGCTTGATCCCATGACCCATGAGATCATGACCTGAGCTGAAACCAAGAGTCCCATGCTTAATCATCTGAGCCACCGAGACGCCCCAACATGCAATTTTTTAAAGATCACTTTTTGGGGGTGCCTGGGTGCCTCTGTCGGTTAAGCATCTGCTTTTGGCTTGGATAGTGATCCCAGGGTTCTGGGATTGAGTGCCACATGGGCTACCTGCTCAGTGGGGAGCCTGCTTCTCCCTCTCCCTCTGCCTGCTGCTCCCCCTGCTTGTGCTCTCTCTGTCAAATAAATAAATAAAATCTTTAAAAAAAAATTAAGATCACTTTTTGAAGGCACTTCTTATATCCTTCTCTTATGAGTTATGTATCCTGGAGCCTCACTGTTCTCATAGGTAAAACTAGGGTAATATCAACTTCTGGAGTCATTGGGAAAGTTACATAATGATGTGGCATGTAAAGTTCCCGGCATTTGTGTCTGCATAGTTCGTTGAATGGTAACCATTATTAGTGTCGAAGTGAGAATCTCTCTAACTCCTAGGTCTGTGGCATTTATTAGTGAGCCCCTTTCTAATCCTTTCCCTATCTCTGATTTTCAAATGAGGCAGAAGTTCATGTCCCAGAGAATGTTCACCTGTAGGGCAAAGACAGCAAAATCTCTGAGAGTCCGTACCACCATAGAATACTATGACCATGGTAATATTTGAGATGGGCTTTGCATTTTTTAGGAGACTGTATAGAAATTAAAAAAGAAAAAAACCCAAACTCAGTTGCTATTTTTAAATGTTCTTTGACCTAGAGAACAGTAAGGTGAGACATACAGTTCTGAGGATGCTCATTGCATTTATACATTATTTTTGCCCATCTGTCAATGAATTAGTCTTTAATTTGGGCTGAGCCATTTTGGTATTGCAAAACAAACAGACATATTTTGAAACAGCACAGAAAAATGTCATTATGGATTTTAATATGTTTACTATGCTTTATTTTGGGGAATTTTGATATGCAAAATTCCTATTGAGATGCAGAGGACATTGCCACCATTGATTTGAGTACTAAAAATAAGATGTAGTCATCTTCTTCCCCCCTTTTTTTTTCCTTATTTGAGTAATTGTATGGTACAGAGCTAAATGACAAGGAAAACAGAATGCTAAAAAGTAATACTGAGTAAGCTGCCCCGGTCAGGCAATTATCACCATGGACCCCATCCAGCCCAAAATAGCCTCAATGAGCTTCTGAGCAAGAGCAGCTGTGGAGGTTTCTCCCTGACTCCAAGGGGGCACCTGCCCAGGCAGCCACAGGATGCCTCCTGGCCGCCAGAGGCTGACCTTTGCTGGGCGGCAGACACACAGTCTCCTTGCAGCTTTGACTTCTCCTACATGGAAATCATGTCCTAAAGGGCTGGAAGGAACATTTGCTTCCTCGACATGGTCTCTCACCGGTTCTCTGGCCTTTGTTTCTAACCTTCTTGCTCAAAATAACTTCCTTCCTTCCTTCCTTCCTTCCTTCCTTCCTTCCTTCCTTCCTTCCTCCCTCCCTTTTTTTCTTTCTGTGATGCTTACCTAATGAAACAGGCCGCAGTATTACCACTCTGGAAGTGCTCTTCTCTTACTCGTTTGCCTCTGGCACTTGCGTTCGTTGTTCATGGTGTTTTACACATCACATCTTCAAGGAGGCCTTCCTTGTCATCTCTAGAGTTAGTCATGTTCTCCTCTCTGCTCCCTTAGCTGTGCTGTTTAATCAGTCTTTTAGAGTCTGTCTTGCTGACTCTATTGCAAACTCCTTGAAAGCACGTCTTATTTGTCATTATACCCTCTAGTGACTCCCTGCTATAACATATGACATGTACTAAGTTTGCAAACATTTAATGAAAGAATGAATAAATGAATGATCTAGAGAGTTGTTGGGCCTGGAAAAGATGTGTTTCTTTGTAAATGATGAAGGGTCACTTGGTGCCTCTACCTTCCAAGGAGGGACTTTTCATGGTGCCTCAGACGTTCTCTGTAACAGTTCTTACTCAAGATGCTCAGAGGTGCTGAGACTAAACACAGCAAGAACCAGGAGTTGTATTTAGCAGAAACCTAATTTTTTTTTCCTGATTTTCCCATCTCTGTGCAACTCTTCTACTTCTTCAGGTCACTTATTTTTGTAACCTCTCTGGAGCCTTGATTCTAGATCTCGTAGAACCCAGTTTGGCCACTCGGAGCCTCCCATGGGTCACAACATCAGATGGTTTCTTTTGGACCTAACTCCAAACCCCATCGTGCTTATGCTTATTACCCTGACTTTGCAAAGTTCTACCAAGATGAATGGGATGTTTGTCAAGGTACTTCCCTTTGGGACATGTTGAAAAGGGACTAATCTTAAATAACAAGAAGTTGTATAATCGAATGGACTGTGATGATGAGGCAGAAAATATGACCACACAACAGCTCTGCTCTTCCTCCTGAGGAGAGAGAGGCAGGGAGATCATTTCTGCCTCTGGTAGAGATCTGTTAACTCTTCTGGTGTAGAATGGGATAATGAGTGAATTCATGCTCAATAATTGGATGGCTGGCAGTACTTTCCCACCTTTCTGGAGGAAGTAGACCTCTTGAGGACAGGCAGAAATTTAGCTTATTGAAATAGAAAAAATATAGAAGAGAGTCAATAAAGTTCATGTCTGGGTTCACTTTTTTTTTCCAGTGAAAAAAAATAAGGAGGTTGTGGACTTGGAATTGGGGCTCTTGGGTATGACCCACAATGCTACCTCTTGCTTAGTGCCAAGTTTCACATTGGAAAGAAACGGCGGAACTTTCTGATCCAATTTCCTGATTGGATACATTGCATGAGCACTCTATGTTGGTGGAATAAAGGCATTAAATAAACAAAGGATGAACTAACTGTTCTTGTAAAACTACCGCAGAGGCAAAAAATGTAGGATAAATCAGTAGAGGTGACATATGGACCTTGGGGATATTGTAATTTTATGGTATCTCCTGACTTCTCTTCCTCCGTTTTCTATGTGAAAAGAGATGTGATTGAAAGAGTTGCATTGTTCTGTAGATCATGAAGCTTGTGGTTTGTCGCTGTGGCAACCGCCCTTCACAGTATCACTCCTGGTTTTTGTTCTTCGTGGTGATTTTGCACAGTAAGTGCCTCCTCGTTCTTGGGTATTATCAAGAAGTCTATGCTTTTGATATCTAGTATCTAGTGGTTTACCTTGTCTGGGAGCCTTTTTCTTTCTTGTTTTTGTATGATTCCCCTTCTGGATTCCTGCTGCTATTGCTTTCCATGGCCTATTGATCCACCTCTTTGAGTCAGTAGAGTAGAACCCAGAACCAGACTGCCTCGTTCATATTCTGGCTCCTGAACATATCTGTGTAAAGCGGGACTAATTATAGTGCCTACATTATAAGGGTATTTTGAGGACGACACATGTTATGGAAATGACTTAAAACTGTACCTAACACGTGGTGGGTACTCAATACGGGCTAGCTTCTGTTATTAGCTCTTGAAATCATTTTGGTGGATCAGTTGTATTTGAAGGCTTTGTGATGATATTGGCTTATCCTTTAAGATTAAGTGAAATCAAACTTTTTCTGGATGTGGGCCCAAATTAATACGCACTGACTTGTTAATACTTAACTATTCTCTAACTTAAACGGATGTACTAAAAAGGTCTTCTATGGTAAGAGGACCAGAAAACTTAATCCGTTTGCTTTTTTGTCTTCATGAAAAAATAGAATTAAAGGTCTGGTTATTTATAGGGTCTAAGCAACTTTGCAGTTCTCTTTTAAAGGCTCACGACTAGCTCTTGTATTAGGGCATCAGTTAGGATAGTGAGATAGTTAATGACATGAGTGCTGGACTCAGATAATCCTGAGTTTGAATCCTCCTTCTGCAATTTACTAGTTGTGTTGCCGCAGGCAAATCATTTAGACTCTCAGTACCCACTGGTTTCCTTAACTGTAAAACAAGGATGCTGATGCCTACCACGTGGTTTGTCTTTATGATAAAATGAGATACTGCCTGGAAATCATTTTGGTGCCTGGCATAAGGGAAGTATTCAATAGAGACAGCCTTATTGCACACCTCTGGGGGGGGGGGGGCACTGATCACATTGTGTTCTATGGAAATGGCATCCCTTTGAATTGTTCAATAAGCAGCCCTGAAACAAGAATTGGTCTCTGCTGACATTATCATTATGATGATAGAGCTAGGAAAAGCACCTGTGAGCAAGAAATATATGATCATCTACTCTTCCTCGCCCAATGTGTAAGGAGATAAAAATGGCCAAAATTGGTCTATTAGATACTCCTGGATGTTGTCTCTCTTTAGTTTCACCAATTCATATTTGCGAGATTTCCTGAGCGTTTGTGGTATTTATCAATGATCAGATCAATGAAACTTAATGGGGGAAAGAGTGGGCATAAGCTTTTCTGGCTGGATGTTCTGTTGCTGGTTCTCGATTGTGATCCCAGGTACTGTAGACAGGCACGCAGGTATTACAGGCAGCTCTTCTGGGAGGTGGTACCAGGACACCAGTAGTATTTTGCAAGAAGGATCCTTGGGTTTGCCTGTGGAGCAGGGAATGTGATCCCTAGCTGAGAGCCAAACCACAAGCATGTGAGCAGAACCTCGAGCTTGGTTTCTGCCCAAGTACATGCAGGGGAGTGGAAAAGACAGGGGACCTTTGTGAAAATGAGTCTGCCTCACATGCAGAGACAGTTCCACAGTGTTTGGTGGGATATGTTTCACCTTTGTCCCAAAGGAGAGAAATTGTTTCTTTCTTGCCTAGAATCATCTCTATTAGACAGGAAACCTGCTCATCCACTTCCTGGGTCTGGGGTCTTAGGCAAACTCCTTGAGCTAAACGAGCCTCAGTCTCTTCCTCTAGAAATTGGGACTAATAATGATTTCTTTACCTCTTTCATAGTGTCTGGTCCAGAGCTGTTGCTCAGTCAGTATTTGTTGTAAATGCAGCCTATATAATTCACTCCACCAGCATGGGCCACGCACTTAATGTTTCTTATTATTGTTATTAATCAACGGAGTATCTTGGGTACCATTGTGGCAGGCAGTTGAAATTGCTCTCCCAAAGTTTCTTCATCATCTCACAGATCACAATCCTAATTGTTCAAAATAATGAGAGGCTTATTTAGTCCAGAAGGTTCAGCCTGGTGTTTTAAACACCAGGCTAGAGCTGGCGGGACAAGTGGGTGCCTTTTTTTTTTTTTTTTTTTTTAGCAACACCGCTCCTTCTGCTGCGACCACACGGGGTCACTGTTGAATGGTGATCCTGCATAGCACTGTGGGGGCTAGTCCTCTACCCAGAAGGGGCTTTGTTGCCGCGGATCCCCATACAGACCCAAAGACATCCCCTGGCTTGGGCTCTGGTTTGCCACTGGTTTTCATCCCCCTCACACGTTAAGTAAATGCTCCTCATAGCATCATACCAAGATAGGGTGGCAGGCTTTGGTTGGATTTCCAGTCTCAGCGAAGTCCATCCTTCCCCTTGCTACCTAGTTAGGCTCCGTATCCTTCTTATGGGCCCTCCTTGGGACCTTAGTGGGGACTGCCTCACTATACTGGAAAGAGTCCAATAACACCAAATATCAAATGAGACCTTCCAAACTTTCTTTCCGGGAGTCTCCTTATCCCCTGTGACAGTGTGTTCACCTCTCTGCAATGGACAGTTCTGCGTAGCAGGGAATATCTGGAGACATTTTTGTTGGGCCACATGGGATACATTACCTCATTCTTGGAAGGAGCTTGTGCTTGTGGGCCTCATCTTTACATAACTCCAGAAAGACTTGCCCTGCCCATCCCTGGCAGATGAGAGGCCAGCACCTGCCGGGACCCAGTGTCACAGGAATGATTAAGTAATGGAGCGAAACTGGCTTCTGAACTAAAGCACTCTATATAAAAGCAAGCCATTATGACTATTATCAAATAGGTGGGCTGATTTATACACTTCGCACAGCCGAGGCTAGCACTCACCAACTACACGTGATGGCCAGAATGCCGTCTGAAATAAAATGCTTTCTAGTGCCTCAGAGAATGCTGGGCCAGTAGGCTCTTTTCCTTGGAATCATGTTTCTTCTTTTTCTCCCGTTGTCTATTTTCCTCTATCATCCATTCTTATATTAGTCTCTCCTGCTTAAACTTCATAAGCCTCCAATTAGTGTGAGGTGAATGGGTCCAATCAACAGATCAAACTTGAGCATGGGGGCCAGGTCAGGAGAGGAAGCTGCAAACACATGCTTCTAGAAGCAAGGAGAGAATAATAGTATTAATAACTTAAAAGAGTAGTATTAATAACTTACAGGTGCATCTCAACTATCTATCTCATTTAATCCTCAAAACAACCCTGACGACTTTCTTTTTCTATCTGAGAAAATGAGACTGTGGTAGCGAGTTTCAGGGACAGGCCCAAGCCACGGAGCTCTCAAGTGGCACGAGAGGGAGGCTGACCTGATCATCTGTGTGGTTTTCTGTTCTAGCACATCACTTGGCCTCAGGAAAGGGAATGGCCCCACTATCAAAAAAAAAAAAAAAAAAAATCACAGAGCTTTGAGAAATGTTGGCACCAGAGTAATTGGGAAGAGACTCCAGGCAGTGGCTCTGAGTCCTTTCTGCTGAGCTGCACCTCCCCTTGGGGGTCTTTCAACTTTTATCCCACTGGTAGCGAACAGCGTGCCTACTCGGCCAACGCAAGTGTTCTTTCTCGAAGCACCTGCCTGATGTGAGCAGCCTACAACCAGCAAGACCCGGAGTCCTAGACCCCATGTGTTGGTGGTGTTCCTTTCCGCCAAGCAAATTGCTATGGGCCTTTGTCAGGGAGTCTTAGAACATGCGGTGCCCTGAATAATCAGACGTGGGTACGTTAACAGGAAAGCTCAAGCTTTTCTTTCTTTCCCATCGGAATTCTTCCTACTTAGCTCCAGGAAATTCTGGCTTCTTCAATTTCTCTTCAGTAAGATGTCTTTCTACTAAATACAATTGCTATTTCTCATTTTTAACATTTTTATGGTGTCAAAATACTGTTTGTGTCTATTTAAAAACAGCGGTGATTTTCTTTTCTATTTCCCTCGGTGTAACACAGCAATTTTCCTCTGAGACCATTTATTACCATTCATTTAGCTGCTAAGGTTTCTCGACTTACGTGGAATTTTTGCCGTGCTTCCTCTTATCCACCTATCTTTTTAAAAGAGAAGAATGGGGAGAAGAATGGGGTGCTAGCTCCAGGGTAGGCCCCCTTATGTTATCTATTAACTGTGTGATCTTCGAAAAGTCATCACAGATCTCTGAGCTTCCATCTGTAAAGTGGGAAGGAGAATGTATTGCCTCCCTGAAAGCAGGAAGGTGGGCAAGGTCATTTCCAACTACACGGAGAATGATGAGTCCCCCTCACAACATTCTTTAATGTTCTCTGTCTTCTGAGGTATTTGTGTCCTTTTAGAACCTTTCTATCATTAGTGACCATTATCTTTAATTTTTAGTTGTCTATTCCCTGAGCCTTTGTATAAGCATTACTTTTACCTGCCCTTCTTGCGATTTCCGTTTGCTGAATAGATGGATGGATTTGCTTTTTTCTAAACACCTGCCTACCTACCTATCTACCACCACCTCCAGCACCATTACAAGTCCTGTGCCTGTTGGCTGACTACCCACTATGTGCCTGACTTTGTGCCACATGTTAAACATTACTTCCAGAATTCCTTCTGACAGTTGGGTCTTGTTGTTCCCATTTTATGGATAAGGATACTGAAGCCCAACAAGGTGAAATAACTTGCCTGAAGTCACGTGCTAAGACGTGGTGGAGGCAGAATTTGGGGAGCTCTGACTCCAAAGAACATTGCAGCGTCTGCAGCTTCCCAGTAGCTACCATGTATCTGGCACCTGCCCCGTCGGCCAGGTAGCCGACATCACCTGTTTCCATCCTCGCAGCAGTATTGGAAAGTAATATTATTCCATTTCACTGCGGAGAATAAGAAAGCTTAGAGAGAGATGTCAGGTGAGTTCATCAGAGGCACACGGCCAATAAATTCTCTCAAACCCCATGTCAGGTGCCCCCTACTCCTTCCTTTCTGCTGCTTTGTGAAGGAAGCCGTGAGTGGATGGGGCACGTTCCTTGCTCCCTCTTTTTCACTATACTATGCTTCTTTTATTCTTCTTCTTGGGAGAAAAAAAAAAAAAGGAAGATATGAGTTTCTTTTTCAAATTAAGAATCTAAAACATGCTGTAGGAAAAGGGGGTGGGGGGCCCCAGAAGAACACAAGTAAAACAGAGCCAGTCCACAATAACCTTCCACCCAGAGGTTACGGCTTTCCTTCCTTCCTTCCCCCCCCCCCCTTCCGCTCCTGCCCTTGCCTTCGCGTCCTCTGAGCCAAGAGTCACATTCCTTCTCTACCTCTTCCAGCACAAACTCCCTTCGGGGGTCCGACTTTCCCCACTGCAGCGCTTGGCATAACGTGCAACACACACATTTGCAAAACTAATCAAGTGTGGAAGGGACAGGGAGTCCCAGCACAGCTCAGAAAGGCGGCGGCTGCCACGGAGCAGATTCCCTTCCTGGGGCCCCCGGGGTGGGGGTGAGCTGGCGACCGCCTCTCTCCGAGCCCCAGCTGCCTCTCTCACCCGGACTGTGAAGCAACAGAGGCCCTAGCAACGGAAAATGCCACCGGACACTCCGGGCTGCGGCATGTGCGGGGCGGCCTCTGGGAGGCTTTCGTTCTAAGCCAAAGTTCAGCTGAAGGGCAGTAGTCAAGCCAGAAAGTCATGTGGCTCTCATGTTGGTTAGTGTGTCACTTTGAACAGCGCTTATCTGATATTATTATGACTAACCCGGTGCTGACAGCATGGGACAGATTATAAGGGCCATGTGACAATTATTTAAGGCATCACTGGGGGCACTAGGCTACTTCTGTTAACCCATTCTTTCCAGGATCGCTTTCCTACACGAGTGGATTCCCCTGGGAGTCTTGGGGAGGGAGGGGAAGGAAAAGAAGCAAAAGTGTCCGCTGGACCTCAAAGGGTCTTAACTGGTTCCCATTTGGGTGGCCTCTTAGCAACAATGTATTTTTGTCCCCAGAGCTCGAGTGGTAATATGCTCTTATGGCTTCAAAAAAAAAAAAAAAATCAATGATGGCGGTTGTTCATATTGCAAAACCTTTCTTTTCTTACACCTTGTACCGATAAAGTCCTATGCCTTTGTTGTTGTTGTTCTGAGGTTGATCTTTAAGATATTAGAGAACGGCGTTGAAGTCCTAGCTAGAGGAATAGTCCTTCAACGTTGTACCTAAATGTCAACAGTGAGAAGGTGTTACTCGCCCCAAGATGATTGGCATCTTGGATGGTGCAAAGCAAACATAAGAAATGCTCTTATTTATTATTTACATGCTGCCCTGGGTGTTTGCGGAACGGCACGGTGCTAGGCAGCTACGCAAGGCCCTGCTGCAGCAAAAGTCAAATTCAGAGCCACTTGTGTGCTGGAGAGGGATTTTGTCCTGCTTGAAGCCCTGTGAAACAGTGCAAATGATCTTTATGTTGGAGTGAAAAAGGAATTTCAAACCCTGTTTGGGGACTTAAAAGTAAAGAAAACAGAGCGTTAGGATCAGAATTCACATGACATCATCTAAAAGATGTCCCAGGGGCTAAAATAGAAATATGTTCAGTGGGAGACGCTGGAAGACACACAGCGGGGTCTGCAAACCCATAGGATGTGTTGGACAGCAGCCAAGTTTTGAGGATTTCCTTGGTGAGTTCATGCCCTGTTAACATTCAGCTGTAACATAGAATAATAATAGTACCTTCCTCATAGGGTTGTTAACAAGATTTAATGAGAAGAGGCTTAGAAAGGCTTAGCCTGGGGCATGAGTGCTCAGTGGAAGGTGGCAGGTGTTATTCTAGTTATTATTATTTTTTGCATGCTCGGTAGCAGAAAGCAGAACACTTTGAACGCAGACTTGAAATGTGGACTTCCACAGGTGACTTCAACCTCTTCCTGCTGAGGGTGAGGCCACTACCCACCTCCCCGCCCCGATCCCCCACGCTCACGATGAGAGCCACACTTCCTCCTCTCTATAAAGTGTCTGCTGCTGCTTCCATCACTCTTCACGTGTTGTTACTGCAGAGAGGCCAGGACCATCTCCCGAAAAATGAGAGAGCAAGACCCCTAATTGCCCAAGCAATTCAGCTCTGCCCCCAAACTTGCATATGGCACTCCAGCATTCCAAAGGCCTGTGGGTATCTGGGCCTACATCCTTAGCTGGAGGCTGAAGGAACATTTATTATGATGTGAACACATTCGGGGGTTTCATTCTTCCATCGCAAGCAACTGATCAGTTTTCCTTCCTCCGCATAGAGCACAGTCTGTCTCATTTTCTCTATCTACCACAGCGCTTTCGCACCCTTTATGGATTGTTGCTCTGTGTACTTCCCCAGCTAGCCTAACATTTCATCCAGCTTTGGTGAGCCCTTGATTCATTTATTGAACAGTACTTATTGAGGGGCTGTTTTGTGCTGGATACATTTCTAGAGCTTGGAGATACAGGAGAGAAAGAGCCTAGAAGCCCAGAATAATTTTGCTGCTTCCATTCTTCCACCAGAAATGGTGGATTTTCCCTCTAAAGATTCTACCCAGTGGCAGCTTTCCAAGGATGAGGACCCTTGGGAGGGGAAGACCTCAAACCCTGAGAATAGGCCAGACCCTTTTTCCCAATACCTTGATTCTGATGGATCAGATCAGAGTTGATATTCTGCTGATATTATGGCAATATCAGTTGTCAAAATACTGAAATGCTAGTGGTGAAATACTGCTGGAGCCCTCTGAGTGCCCATGCCCCTGGCACCATGGCTTCTGCTCTTAGATCCCCTTGGCTGCCTCATGATCCAGGAACCAAGGTATGCATTGTTACAGCAGGGGCCACCTGGACACATTCTGATTGGTTGTTGCCCATTTCCCTATTGGCTCTTATGATGACAAATGCTTTTGAGTTGTCGCACAATGCTGTCCCACTCTGTGGAAGTCAATCACTGTGAGCTGAATTTTGATGGAGGGCAGCATAGTAGACAATTGAAGAACCTGGGTTGCATCAAGACTCCATTCCTTCCGATTCATGTGGCTTTAGATAAACTACTCCAAATGCTTTAGTTTCCCTTTGTGTAGATGGGGAGAATAGTAATACCTAGACCCCAGTCTGCCTAGGGCTACTGCAAGGGTAAATTAA
The DNA here is from genome assembly GCF_024610735.1 of Ursus americanus. Classification (NCBI taxonomy): domain Eukaryota; kingdom Metazoa; phylum Chordata; class Mammalia; order Carnivora; family Ursidae; genus Ursus; species Ursus americanus. The sequence goes on from NC_142134.1 coordinate 65,280,612, forward strand.
TTCAGACCTCTAAAGAACCTAGAGCCATGTTTCAACCCGGTAAGTGCTCAGCAAGGATTACTATTTAGTATTGTTGTTAGTAGAAATCTTGCAAAACTCGTGCTCAAATTTGATTGATTTTAAGAAAAGGTGAAACAGCTCCAATTGCCCTCTTCACTAACTGCAGCACAGAGCAAAACCAAGGAAGAAGCCATAAAACTTTTCAGGATGACATGAAGTAAATGTATGTGAAGTTGTTATTTTACTGACAGGATACAATGATAGTGTCTCGAAGATATCTAGGTGTTGGGTGTATGCGTCTAAGAGTTTTGGTGAGAGAGAACGGGTGTTCAACAATTGCTTCTTGTTGTCTATGTGGTGGATACAGAGGTGAATAGCAGAGAACCCCAGCATCAATGAGCTCATTGTCAACTGGAAAAACAGGTAGATAAACCGGTGAGTAGAATGTGCTGGGTGCAGTAGTAGACAAGTACACCAGGCACTTGGGGAGTCCTGAGCAGAAGGACCTAACTTACCCTCAAGGGGTCAGCGAGACCTCCTGGGAGAGCCGACATCTTAGCTGATTCTGAGAGGATGAAGAGGTATCAGATAAAGAAAGAAGGCCCGGAAGGAGATTTCAGGGAGAGCTTGAGCAAAAGCATGAGAGAAGGCACTCTTTTGGAAGCTGGAAGCAGGGAATGATAAGAAGTCAGGCTAGGGGTGTGGGCAGGGGCCAGTCAGAGACGACTTCCCTGCCATGTTGAAGCCTTCCCACTAGGTCGGTGTGGAGGCCCTGGAATGATGCACACACCAGTGGAGTGTGGCCAGACTTGTATTTTGGAGAGACCCCGGGGTGAGGTTGATGAGGACCTGACGCCAGGAACTGAGAGCGGAATGGAAAAGAAAATAACAGGTTGAAGCCTTATGAGGAATGAGAAGAGGGCTCCCTATTTTTGGCTGAGTGAAACTTGCTGCTAGTTTACCAGTGATACAAAAAGCAGGGACAGAGGAGCATCTGGATTGGGTGGGGAGGTCCATTTTGTGACCTTTGACCTTCCCTAGAGCTGCAGGCCATTGGTGGTTGGCAGGCAGCTGATGTGGAGACTGGGAGGGGGCATCGGGGCCGGGGACACGGAGACGGGAATCATTACTACAGTGAAGGTAGGGAACACCTCGAAGGCGGTGCCATCATCCGAGGGACAGTGAGCAGCACAAGCAGCGTGAGCAGAGAACGGAATCACGGCGAGCACCAGCCCTGAAAGGAGGGAACCCTGAGAATAGCATTTAGAAAGGCAGGAAGCCAGAAAATGCAAGAGGACAGAGATAAATTTTAGGAGGGTCGGTAGACATGCAATCACGCACAACTACGACTACTCTCTTACCATACTTCTCTCATCCCATTCTGTGGTAACACTTTCGGTTGAAATTTTAGGGGAACTGTCTCAACTGCCTTGACTGGAGATTTATTGTGTTTTTTTGTTTTTTGGGGGGTTTTTTGCTTTTTGTTTCCTGGTTGTTTTGGTTTTGTTTTGTCTTCGTATTTTCCTTAAGTATTATTTTTCACTCCAGGTAACTATTAAGCATTAAACTGATTTTTTCTTCTTTTTGCCTGTAGACTGAAACCAAAGTGTAAAGTGGGACATAAAAATGATCCTCCTCTGTCCCCTCCTGCCTCACCTTTTCCAATGACAACTACCTCATAAAACCTTTCGTTTGAGTCCTGGACTGAGTTCAGGTCAATTCTTCTTTTTAACTGACTCTATTCCATTTTCTCTCATCATCCTCAAAATATTTCCCTTCACTGCTTCTCACATCCTTTTATGAAATGTTTGTCCTAAATCTCTTTTATTTTGAGTGGCACTTATGAACCAGACCCCAGCATGGAACAGATGTATTCATTTAATAGTTCGCTTTCATGGCTCCTTTAAGAGGCTTTATAATCTTTCTATTTTACCATTGGGTTTGGAATTTTATGCTCCTTTAACAGGTGTATTACCTTCATCAGATGGTTTCATTTTAAGCTGTTGACTTATAAACACATGGCCTGTGGGGACTGATGTGCAGAAAATGTATTCACTTACAGACTTATTCTCCTCTCCATGCTGGTATTTGTGCAGGAGTATGCAGAGAACCTTAGACTGATAATGACAGTTCATTGTTAAAAAATGACTCTTTCAATGACCAAAATAATGGTTTCCTCTAGTTGACAATGGGTCAGTGAAAGCTCACTTGTGTTGAGAGGATTTTTAGAAAAGTTAATTAAAAACAGAAAGCGCTCCGGCTCTTGTTTAGTTGTCCAGGTTTGCATTTTAGGAGAAAATTGTGCTTACGCATCTCTTCTGAGGACACTTGCAGGTTTGTCTTTTAAACAATTTAATTGTTCACGTAGTTCATACTTTTCAAGACAAAAATGTGTCTTGCAGGCAATTGATGTGTTGTGGTCTGATCTTATGACCACAACCCCACCATACTCCCGTGCAAGATAGGAAAGGGGAGAAAACCGTCCTTCTGTTTCTGTACGAAAGAGGAAGGAACAAGAGGGAGCAGGAGTTTGTGTGACCAAAGGGCTGTGACAGATGGCCACACACTTTATCTAGTCCTGTCTAAGAAAAGAAATGGAATAAAAAACTCTTCCTTTAATTTTTTAGAGCCTTGAACATCTACTAATGACATTAAAACTGAACAACCCTTTCTCCAAATAGCACTAACAGACCTTGAGAGTAGAGTAGAGAATCTCAGAGGAGAGTTAGGGCAACACATTCATCTGTCTACACAGAAGGAGGCTAAGGAGTTTAAGAGCGGCCCATGTGGTGTCCAACCTGTTTTGCAGTATTATGAAATGAAGTTGATGGTCACAATCAAGTCTCCTGTGACTGATGGTCTGCATCATAAAACCACCATAAGCGATTCCACGTAGTTTGGTATCATTTTCTACCTGTGCCCAGGAGAGGCCAGGACTGAGCCAGCATGGAAATGGAATGACTCTTGCTTCCCAGACTCAGAAATGACATCCTTCCTTAATAAAGGATGAGAGTGTAGGCCAGCCCCGGAACAGTTGGGGATCCTCTCAAAGGAAACCACGTGGCTTCAACAAGAGCATGAAGAAGGTGTTGAGGGCAGGAATAGAGTTAAGAAAAACGAAATGGGCAAATGATTTCAAGAGTGAACTTTTCTGGATATGTCATATTTCAGGGGAAAGGCGGAGGAGGGTATAATGCCTCTCTCATCTCAGAAGGGCAAGATAAAATTTTGCTTCGGTACAAGCGGAGTATTTTGGGAATCTCTAAATAGATGCAGATCAGGTTATACTTCCTTCCTCTTTATTGGGACAGTTCTTTGATGCACTTCTTGTCTGCTAGTAATTTTTCTTTCTTTCTTTCTTTCTTTCTTTCTTTCTTTCTTTCTTTCTTTCTTTCTTTCTTTCCTTCCTTCCTTCTTTCTTTCTTTCTTTCTTTCTTTCTTTCTTTCTTTCTTTCTTTCTTTCTTTCTTTCTTTCTTTCTTTCTTTCTTTCTTTCTTTCTCCCTTCTGTCCTTCCTTCCTTCTTTCCTTTCTTCCTTCCTTCTTCTTTCTTTCTTTCTTTCTTTCTTTCTTTCTTTCTTTCTTTCTCTCTCTCTCTCTCTCTCTCTCTCTCTCTCTCTCTCTCTCTTTCTTTCTTTCCAACAAGGTACTTGTCGGCATGCATTTTCCCTCCTGGACTGTGAATCCCTTATGAGGAGTATCCCTATCTTACTCACATTTGTCTGTCACTAACATCCCACGATTACATAGAATCTTTCTCTTACTAAGTGCTCATTTGTTGAATGAATGAACAAGTGAATACATGAATGAATGAGTGAACAAGTGAAGGAGTTACAACAGGAACAGACACTAGAATAGGATTGTTTCTAAGTGGGTGAGTGCAGTGTTCTGTTGGCCTATATACAATTTTAAGGCTCTCAGCTTAATTCCATACTTCAGTCTGCCCATCCATCCGGGGTCTCCAAAAATACTTCTCTCACACTCAGAACCATGGTGAGACACTCCGTTGTTAGAGGCAAGGAGCCTGGATAGCCCTCTGCCAAAAAAAAACCCTCCCCGTGCTGGAGGCTCTATTGCTTTCAGAAGAAATAACCGGCCGTGGTACAGCACAGAGGAGTTCACAGCAGCCAACAAAATGAAAACCAAAAGCTCCTGGGGAAAAGTCAAGAACTAGAAAACGCAATAGTTAGCTGATAAAATGTCTGCTTCAGTTTCGGCCAACTTCCTTGAACCTTGCCCCCTTGCGGTGGCCCCCAGTTGAAGTGGCCAAGAGGTGTCAGTGATAAATCACCCTGCCACGAAACAGCACCAACTTTAGTAAATTACATGTGGAAGCCCGAGTGGGTCTAACAATGGTGCAGAACAGGGGCAAGCCAGCGGGCCTCTGGTGGGGTTGAATATTTATCCCTCCTTAGCCATGGGATGCCTTCTGTTCACTCATAGATGGAAAATGAGTTGGGCGTTTTTCACTGAAGCATTCCACTGTCTCTGCCAGGAGTAAACCAAGCAAACACAGAGCGAGCAGCACGGCTGGCCGACGCCTCCACCTCGGACCTGGAGCGTCCGTGCCTCCCCGTGAACTACGGAAATAAACTGCCTTTACTCTTGGCTTGTTTTCAACCCTAACGACAAAACAAAGAAAAGTGAACCAACTGAACTAATAAAGCTTATCCTCCTAAAACATGACAGAGTTTAAAAGAAAAAAAAATGAAGCTTACCTATTGTGTGAACACGTCTTCTCCCCCGCTGTTCCTGGAGGAGAGAGAGCAAGAAAACCTCGCTCCCTATAGAAATTCAGCCCACACGTGGATGTGTACCTGCATATCTTGGCAAGAAAGTGAAGTTGTCTTAGAGATGCTCCTTTCTGGATGTGATGGGATGTTGAGGGCTCCCCGTCTTCTGTTGGGTACCAAAGCCAAGCAATACACTTTGCTTTGGCTGGAATCAATTTCTTTTGGAGTGCCAGACACCCGGTCCTTTAGGGCCCGTTTCTGAACATGCTTCACATTTTTCCCTTGCACTGGAGAATCTTTGGTGTTTGTGAATCATTTCCCCTATGAGACTGCTTGATTCCCTAAGGGCAAACTCCTGCCCTGGTGATCTGGGTATCCTTCGTTGCTCTGCCCATCTTCTAGTTCGGTAGGGGCATTTCATCCACACTGGGGATAGTCAACATTGATGGAAGGAATGGATGCTATTACTTTCCCGTTGATGGGTAACGAGGAAGGCTCAAATGTGAAGAAAGTGTTCTCTCACATTTCTAGCACTACATTATAATCTGGGGGCCAGCAGAGTTGAATGCCATATTTTTCTTGTAGCCACAGACCTCTTTATTATTTTTCCTTTCAGGTTGAGTTTCCCTTTGAAAGCAGAGTCCAAATAACTTTCCCTCCCAACTAATCCACAAACTTGCCCCGGTAAAATCTCACTTGCATTCCATTGGCTCCGTGTGCCTTTTACCAAAAATTCCAGAAGAGCCCTGCACAAAGTGCGCTTATCTTGTTAACCCCTCCCTAGCCACCTGCCTGAGCTTGATGGGATCTGAGTGCTTTCGGATGGTTCTGTGGTCGCCAGTGAAATGTCACACAAATCAGCATTCCCCGGGGGCTTTGCCCGAGAAGCTGCCTGGCATCCCGGAGTCTGCCGTGCTGTGCAGTGCATTTGGTAACGTCAGGGCAGCCAAATCAAATCCCACGCCTGGCCTGGCTCGGGCTGAGTCCTGGAGAAGCCGAGGGAAACACAGTTTTAAATTACAAGGTGTTTTCACTCACGTGTGCTTCTCTTTGTGGCGACTTTCTCAGAAGTTAAAGAATCCCTCCTCATTCAATTCAATTCCGTACTCTCTGCACCGCCCCAACTCTCTCTCTCTCTTTCTCTCTCTCTCTCTCTCTCTCTCTCACACACACACACACACACACACACACACACACACACACTGTTGGTTATCTGAGGACAAGAGTTGGGTTGTTTACTCTTTTCCCAGAGTACAAAGTCTTGAAGAGTTTAATTGTGAATGTAATCTGAAGAATCAAAGTCAGCCCCATTCCTCAGAAGAATGTGACAGTGGGAGAGAGAGGAATTGTCCCTTTGCCCGGTGCTCAAAGTGGTGTATCCCACTCTTTTCCCTTTGAGATGGGTGGTAGGAAGGAGGTGGGTGGGTGATGTGGGGAACTCAATTGTCCTTTTTATAGAAGAATCCCCAGTCCTCTGGGCTGGGCCCTCCTGGCTCCTTGCGGTTCACTTGGTGGGCAAGCCCAGGCTGGGTGGTGTGGCTGGTCTATCCTCAGCGGAGACTGAATTCCGGCTCTGGCTGGGGCAGGCTCCCCGTTGCTGGAACTGGTTTGAAGAAAGGGAGGAACCTCGTTGTTTTTTTCCAAACAGGAACCTGATTCTGGCCTGGCTCTGGTCATTTCAATAGGAGGACAAGCAGGAACGGGGATTCTGGGAGCTGAGTGATGACACCATAGGGTCAGGGAGAACACATAAAAGAAATCCAGCAAAATTTGACCCAATTTCCCTTTGCTGAGGTCAGCGAGGATTGGGATTGGAAAATTGGGAGGAGGAAAGTTGATATGGGAAGACAAAGAGACAAGAGGAATAATTTCAGCATTCTTCCTAGACAAGTTTAGGGTTTCAGGGTAGGTGAAGCTTTGGTTTATCCACAGATTACTTAAACCAAAGGGTTATGATATTTACGAGGGAGTCAAATTAGCCAGGGGCAGGAGGCATCGTTTGCCCCCCTGTGGGTCCCATTCCCTTGATGGACTGCCAAGCTGCTGGCCAGGACGTGTTTCCTGCTCTTGAGTAGTTTAGTGCTAATGCTAAGGGATGGCAGATTGAAGCCTTGACGACAATACCGTATGAACAAACTACCATTATGACAACTAGTAGAGACACTGCCCTTGGCTCCATTTTTTTTTTTTTTTTTTTTAACTTTAGATAGATCAAGTCATAGTAGCCAGAGGCTCCTTTCTAGGTAAAAGAGCTGATAGATCACTGAGTGAGTTCACCACCTGCCACAGCAGAATACAGCCCCACCGATAGAAGCTTCTCTGCACTTGATGTTAACCCGTGCTATTATATTTATGATGCTCCTTTGAACATTTTATGTTTTATCTTTTAAAATCAATAGATGGTTTTTTCACAGATTGTGATGGGATTTCTTTATGCATATCACTCTTCTGGCTGAGTTAAAAATTATAGGCTCTCAAATGATTTCATTTACATTTGATCTTATGTGGAACTCAAGGGTCAAACCGAGCAAGTCAGACTTTTGGATCTTCGCTCTTTTCTTAACCTCTCACCCACCACTAGTGATTCTTGCTTTCCTGTTCTCATTGTCTTGCCGAATATGTTGGCTTCTGTTATATCCTCTTAGCAGGGTCTCTTATTAGCAAGAACCTTGCAGTGCTGCCTTGATCCTTCCAATCTGACCCGTTGCAGGTACTTTTTCTTTGTCCTCCCTGCGTTCTCTCTCTCTGTGCTCTGCAAAGCTACTTTATCAGTGTTTGAAAAGGGAGAACATTCTGTCAATAACAATATTTTATCTAGGGCTCCTGACCAATTAGTGTAAGGGCCATCACTCAGATCCTATTTTCTATTAGTAAGAGGGTGGACTTTTTAAGGGCTGAAGCAAGAGGAGAGAATCACCATTCATTTATTGGGAACTTAGAAGAGTGAGGGAGTGAAAACTGAACTGCTGGCCTCTCAAGAGAATTCACAATTCACTCCTTTTTTGAAGAAGAAAAACTCTTGTTTTTACTAGATGAAAAGAGAGATTTCAAACTGCAAACGTCCTCCCCGAGGCACAGTCTCTTCTAAGATACGTAGACTCATCAAACATTAGGTTGATTTGGGACCTTTAAGATTTTCTGTTGCTACCTCTCTAGATTCAAGATGGGGAAACTGAGGCCCAAAAGAGTGACATAAATTAATCCACAGTCACGCAGGGAGATACACGAAGAACTAGTGTATGAAGTCAGGTTTTCAGGGCTCTGAGCCCGAGTCTTTTCTCATGCAATCATACAAAAAGTTAGTTGGGGAGAATTTGTGATAGAGTCAGCAGTGTTCTTCCTGCTGTTGAGGCTAAAAAGGGTGAGGATAAAAGGTTGCTGTCCTCATGGAGCGTTATGACTTTGCTCTTAAAAGCAAAACATATCCAAACGAAGAAATTGGAGAAGGGGGGAAACTGGACATACTATCAAGGGCTAGGTGGTGCGTCTGGATGAGCGCAATTCTCATTATTGTCTATGTTGGGTCATTGTTTATAAAATACATGGGTCCTCAGATAACTCACGAAGAACCAGTAGAACAGAGTTATTCAGAAAGAATAGCACAGGACAGAGGAGTAGGGTCAGTATGAAACACCAAATGGGAGTAGCGAATCCTTGACGCACGGGCCATTTGCCCCCCGCCCCATTCATGGCAGACATCACTCATTGGTTGCAGAACTTTTCCCAGAATCCAGACATAGTTGAATATTTTTTAAATGATGAAATCCTGATAGTTATTTTGAAGTAGTTGGAACAGGCAGAAGACAATGAAATCTGTTTGCTAACCTCCATGTTCGACTAGAAAGCTATCTCTGGTTGGAGTGATGATTTACTCTTAATATTGGGAGATAAAAATATAGAAGCCAACCTTTGATAGTCATGAGTAATATTTGTCATAATGATCCCCTGTTAAGAGACCCGAAATGCCTATGTGTAATCTATCTGCATTTAAATAATTATTTTTGTGTCATGTCAGACCTAAGCCAGTCCTTACTGCAGTGTCTGGTACACTTTGAGCATGCAGTAAATATTTGTTGAATGAATGAAACTCACAGAGAAGTTAATTGTAGCCTTGAACAGGTCAAAGGCCAGAGTTTTATAAGCTGAATCCGTCTGACTCATGCTGGGACCTGAGCCAGGAAGAAGTATATCTGTAAAATATCTCAATGTACAAACCACCTTCTTCTGTAAAATTGGTATCAGCAGGGCCCTCTGTTTCTTGCCATGCCCATTTGCTCTAAGTCACAACATTAATTAATAGAGAAAAAATTTATTATTTAAAAAAAACAAGCAAACGAGTAGCAATTCAAAATTACTTGTTTTCAGGCACTTGGATGCCCTACCCAACTATGTCCTGCTGGAAATAATATGGTGGGTTTTATTTTCAGAGGATATGTTGGCACTTTTATTTTAATTTCAGTTATTAATCAATGAAATTATAAAATTCATGAGATCAAGAACTTCAGATATTTTTTAAACCACCTTTACCCACACACGAGCACCATTTATTAAGCATCTACTCTTATATGGCATTTTATTAGATAAAGACACTATGGAAAAGGATAGGACTTTGTTCATAATCTCGAGGAACTCTGAATATAGGAGGAGCAATGATGGGAATGAATATACCCGCACAACCGCCAAGTACAACGTGTGTGTCTCACATGGTAGCTACTCAGTGAGTACTCGGTGTGGCGATCTTACTTTTCTCATGCTTTCTATCCTCAACGTGGGGTTAGCAAACACATTGCATCTCTCCTGCCTCTTCTGACTGTTACATAATGGTTACTTGGGAGTTCATTGTCAGAAAAGATTCTGAGGCCACGGGCAGGTTCTGAAAGCGACGACAGCTTGAGCGCTATCCGTCTATGAGCCAAGGAGAGGGAGCCGGTGGTCTGTGCTGGGAAGAGGAACACAGTCTCTGTGCTGAGAGCCAGACCCTTGGGAATATTCCCCACCACCTTCCCCCAGTTCTGACTTAGCAGTTCATGTTTTTCCTGTGCAGGTGTGGCATCCCGGCATGTCATGCTTCTTGAGTGATGGTGTGAATACAATTAGATCGGAACATCGTTCCCAGGGAGTTAAAGAAATAGTGAAGGAAGACCTTTCTGGGGTTTAATGGCGATGTCTAGATATTTATTTTAAAAATAATGGTGATGATAGCTAACATTTGTATATTACTTTGTAGTTTACAAAGCACTTTCACAAATTGGAAACAACCTAACTGTCTGTGAATGGAGTATTGGCTAAATAAATCAAGGCACTTGCATACAATGGAATAGTAGGCAGCTCTTATATAGAATGATGTCGATCTTTATTTGCTGATATCAGATAACACCCATGATGAGTTTTTAAAAAGCAGGTTTCAGAGCAGTATATTACATGTGTCTAGCTCTGTTTAAAAATTAGATTTTCGCAAACACATACATATCCACATGGGGATCTACCACAGCAAGAAGTCTGGAAATCTATACAAGAAAAGGCTAGTCATGGTTGTCACGGTTTACTGGGATATATAGGATTTTTACTTTTTATTTTCCATCTTTCTGCATTTTCTGAAAAACTTATGATGAACATACACTACTTTCATGAAAATAAAAAATAAGTCACCCACTAAAAACATATATTAAGATCGCTTGATCCTTATGACTACAACAAGGGGAGTTGTTATCTGTGTTTTACAACAAGGGGCACAAATTCTGATTAACTCAGTACTTAATATTACCACATGGCGGGCAATGTTCTGATTGATTTTCATAAACTCATGTAATTCTCACCATAATCCTTTAAGGTAGGTTCTGTCATTATCCGCGTTTTACAGATGAAGAAATGAAGACACAGAGAGGCTGAGTAGATTGTCAAAGGTCACACAGCGTATGAGTGTGCAGAGGCAGGATTTAAAACCAGCTTGCCCAACTCCAGGCTCTGCGTGTTTCACAGTCATGCCACGCTGCTTGATTGAAGGCACAGGGTGGGGGGAGGTGGCCTTGGTAGCTGAATTTAGCTCTTCTGGCCCCAAATTTTGTGCCCTGTCACTGCACATTCACCTGTGCCTTTTATCTTATGCTTATTATGGATTGTTAGGCCATTAACGGCCCACTCCAGCACAGCCTCATAGCCCAGGGTAATTTGATTAGGGCACTTCATGAAAAGGTTCTACTGGAATTCCGTATTGAAAATAAAATCACTCTTGATCGCATTTATATAGCTCAGAGAATGGACACCTAGCCTTTTCTGGAAGGGATTAATTCATTCATCCAGGCATTCATTTCTTAAGTGAATCTTTATTAAGGTGGACTCTGAGCCAAGCACAGATAAAATAGTGAACAACAACAACAACAGAAACGTAAAGAATCCTGTCCTCATGAGCCTTACATTCCTATTTCTTCTTCTTCTTCTTTTAATTGCGTTATAGTTGACACACAATGTCACATTATTTGCAGGTGTACAGGATAGTAATTCCAGAGGTCTCTACACTACGCTGTGCTCACTACAAATGTAGCTACGCTCTGACACGTACAGCACTATGACAACACCACCGACTGTAGTCCCTACGCTGTGCCTTTTATCCCCATGACTTAGTCCTTCCATGACTGGAAGCCTGTGTCTCCCTCTCCCCTTGGCCCATTTTGCCCATCCCGCCTCCTCTCCTCTGGCAACCGTCCGTTCGTTCTCTGTATTTATAGGTCTGTTTCTGAGCCTTAGGTTCTAGTGGGAGGGGACAGAAAATAAGCAACAGATAAAGAATTAGGAAATTGATCAATGCTATGGAGGAAAATACAGACGGAACACGGGTACTAATAGATGGGCCCTGGGAGTGGAACTAGAGAAGCCAGGAAAGTACTGTCTCCTTTTGTTAAATAATGAATACTTATTTAACCCAACATATTTTGATTTTTGTCAGAACAGCCAGGAAACTCAGAGCTAAATTCAGAAGTGAGTTACAAAAAAAAGTAATTCATTCGAGTCTATACGAGCATTACTTCCTTGTTCTTTTTAACCTGATTTGATCTGGTTTTCATTCTTATTGCTTTGTTTCATGTATCTAACTCTGTCTGTAGTCTGTAATCTATTTTGGAAATGGATAGGATACACATTTTAAACATAAAAAAAAAAAATGAGTGGAGTCCATGAGAAGTACAAAAGAGAGTAAACAGCCCATTTTCCTTTAACCAGAGGAATCACTCCTTTTTACCCATGTTGACTGTTGCATAATCTCCTCTCTGATCTGATTGGGGGCTCTTTCTGTCCTTTGTTGCTTTCCCCCCACTTGTACCATGCACACGTGCACACACACGTACGCGTTCTCTCTCTCTCCTAATTTTTACTTCCAAAAAAATCTAGATTTGTGTTTCCTGGATAGAATGGGCCTCGTTTTCTTTTCTCTAATGTACAAAAATCTTTACTCCCTCATTGCTGTAAACATTTCCAGTGACTGTGGAACTTCCTAGGACCACGTTGATACTTAGCAGAAGTCGTGAATGTTGATGGATGTGGTAGTTCTCTCCAGTAATTAAAACCACAGTTATTTATAAGGTTCTACTTAGAATTGTTGCAATCTATAGTTGCTGTTAATTGATGACAGATTCATGCTGTTTATCAATAATGTATGATATTTATATCCACGTCTTCTGTTGCTGTGCTCACAGTTTAAAGCATTGAAATCTTTTTTTTTTTTTTTCTTTAGGAAAAAAGCAAATGATTGAGTCAGGGGGTTGGGGGCAGCAGTAGGGAGAATCCCAAGCAGGCTCCACCATGCCCAGCACAGAACTGGACGTGGGGCTCGATCTCATGACCTGAGCCAAAATCAACACTTGGATGTTTAACCGACTGAGCCACCCAGGCGCCCCAAGCGTCAGGATCTTGAGAACAGTGTGTTATACTAGTGTTAGTGCCTACAAGGTAGTTGAAAACAATGGTGTGGCCTGACATCCTGGGTATCTGTGCTAACTAGGCTCAGACCATGTTGACCTACAGTTGTCTAGTCCTTAGTCACAAAAAAAGAGTTCTGCTTTCAAAAATAATTTTGAAGCTCTTTCTCGCATGTTAGTGGTATTTCATTTTGGTTATTTTCCTTGTAAGAAGAGAGGACACTCTCAGCACATTTCTGTTGGTTGTGTTCAAAGTCGTATTCTCCAGTTCTCGGGAAATCTTGGAGATGGCACACTTAAGCGATGACAGGGCCTTTGCGAGACTGTGGGAGTCATACAGTCTGAGATTGTGGCTGTTTGTGGGTATGTCTGTCTCTTTTGGTAGATTTAAGGGCAGAGATAATGTGTTGATCAAATTCGTGCCTAACAGTGTGCCTTTTAGGTATAGGTGGTCAATAAGTCTTTAAAGAGTTAATATGTGAATTTGTGCCTGTATAATCATCTAACAGGAAAGGATATGGAAAATACATACCCTATTCCCCAGTGGTATGAGGAGAGGCAGTAGATAAATGGGAACAGCCTAGACCAATGCCGGAAACAGTAAGCACTCAATAAATTGTAGCCGTCATTATTATTTATGGCACTCTGACCAGACCCAGGATGTAACATCGTGCTTGGCATAGAGTTCATCCCCATAAAGATTCATTTTGGGAATGAGTGCATGCGTGAGTGAATGAATGAATGCCTTCCAGAAAAGGTTAGGTGTCCATGCTCTGAGGCTCCCGAGCACCTTCTGCGTTCCTTTACTCCAGCATATTCTACTAACATCATTGCCCTTGTTTATTCATCTGCTCACTTCCTAGGCTGCGCTGCTCCAAAGGGAAGACTTCTGTTTTCTTTGTCTCTACACTCTGAAGCCTGGCACCGTCTCTAGAAAGAGCAGTGCATGTTCTGTGAATGGACGGATCCAGAGAGGGATGAGTAAATACTTGCTTTCTCCATGATGCTCCGTTAGCTCAGAAGTAAAAGTGTTTGGGTTGATATGAAGCAACAGGAGACAATTTCCTACCTTTCTCTCCACAGCTGTGGAGTTCCAGCATTCATTCACTTTCAGCACGTCTTTTAAGTCGTTCCGTCACCATTTTAGACCTGTGAACAAAATTCTGAACAAGTCAATTTTCTTGTCTTCATGGGGATTATGTTCTAAATGTCTTTAAGCCTCATTTTATTTGCATTTCCTCTCTTTTGAGAGTCCTACATTTATCTTTGAAATCACATGAAAAATTACATTCCTGGGGTTTTAGATGTTTCACCAGTTGGTTTACTACTAAAATGAAGGACCTACTTTCGTATGCTTATTTGTTACATGGGGGCAAGATGGGGAAGAGAGAGAGAACTTTGAATAAATTGGCCCACATGATTTTGAGGGCTAGCAAGACTGCAATCTGTAGATCTATGGAGTAGGCTAGTTGGCTGGAAACTTGGGCAAGATTTCTAAGTTATCTTATTCTTATATCTTAAGAAATCTGATTCTAGGGGCGCCTGGGTGGCTCAGTCGTTAAGCATCTGCCTTCGGCTCAGGGCGTGATCCCGGCGTTCTGGGATCGAGTCCCACATCAGGCTCCTCCGCTGGGAGCCTGCTTCTTCCTCTCCCACTCCCCCTGCTTGTGTTTCCTCTCTTGCTGGCTGTCTCTCTGTCAAATAAATAAAATAAAATCTTAAAAAAAAAAAAAGAAATCTGATTCTAAGGCAAGAATCAAGAGATTCTTGAGGCAGAATCTCTTCTTAGGGCAACATCTGTTTTTGGTTGTATGAGCTTCAACTGATTGAATGAGGCCCACCCACATTTTGGGGGGTCATCTGCTTTACTTAAAGTCAACTGATTATAGATGTTAATGATATTTACAAAACAGACCTTTACAGCAACACCTTAGTTAGTGTTTGAGCAAACAACCAGGGCACCATAGCCTAACCAAGTTGACGCATAAGCAATCGGATGTTTTATCTTTTATGATCCTTATTGAGTCCTAGTAAGACCTAAGAAAAGAGCACAGTGAGCCCAGTTTCATAGCTAAGGAAACTAAGACATAGAGAGCCTTCATACCATTCCATGTGGCTATGAGCCAAGGTCAGCATCAGAGTCAAGGGTATGAGGTTCTGCTCTGTACCTTGCTGTCTCTCAGCCTGGCCTAGTATACCAAGAACACGCTTTTTTTTTTTTTTTTTTTTTAATTTTATTTATTTATTTGACAGAGAGAGAGAGACAGCCAGCAAGAGAGAGAACACAAGCAGGGGGAGTGGGAGAGGAAGAAGCAGGCTCCCAGCAGAGCAGGGAGCCCAATGTGGGGCTCGATCCCAGGACCCTGGGACCACGCCCTGAGCCAAAGGCAGAAGCTTAATGACTGAGCCACCAGGGCACCCCCAAGAACATGCTTTTGAAAGCACCATCTTTTCACCTGGAATTCTCTCTCTCTTTTTAGAAATACCCTAAGACATTTTTCCTACTTAAAAAAAACTAATTTCTCCCACTGGATATCTTTTCAAGCTTAATTCTAATGACCTCTGTGTGGTTAGTCTTCCATTTTGTGATTGGTCAGTTTGTAATTAGTTACAGTTGGGACTATGAAGTTCCTGAACAGCCTCTAGGATTTCATTTCCTTAAAAATAGATGCTTTTTAGAAGCTATCAAAATGCATTTTAGTATATATTTCTTGACAAAATAATTGATAGTTATCTATCATCATTTCTCCAGTTCATGGTAGGTAGTATCAACTTTTTGTCCAGTTGGAAAGTTATTAACTAATTATAATTTAATTTGTGTTTCTTGGTTAAGTTCATGGTCATTGATTTCAGTTTATCTCCAATTAACAGCAGGTACTGGCAGATTGATAGCCTATGAGGAAGGTCATCAGGTAACTCTCAGAATTTGTTTTTTTTTATAATCATATTTTTTTTTATTATACTATGTTAGTCACCATACAGTATATCCCTGGTTTTTGATGTAAAGTTCGATGATTCATTAGTTGTGTATAACACCCAGTGCACCATGCAACACGTGCCCTCCTTACTACCCATCACCAGCCTATCCCATTCCAGAATTTGTTTTGATTACATCGGGATTCTTACTGTGTACCATGGTTCCATTCTCGAGATTCCATGTCATTGCCACAAATCATGCAAACTCCTATCAGAATTATTTGAGTCCATCCGTGTCTCTGTGTAAACTCCTGGAGAGGATGTATTGTATTTTATTCATACTTCTGAGTAAGAGCAGTGGAAAATATCATTATCTTGAGAATCCGAAGATGACAAAGGCAATTATTTCCACCGAGGGCTCCCCACACTCTGCTGGGCACACATAGAATGACTTCAAAGAAGGGGAGATGGGAGAAGGGCTCTGCTCCATAACACTTATTTCTCCTTTCCCTGCTCTTGCAGGCAGCCTGGAGTTCTCTGTTCTCTGTGTTCCAGTCACTGTGTTCTGCAGGTTCCTCTGTTGCTCCAGACTCACAGATTCCATTAAATCTAGTCAACTGTGGCCTCTGTGGGACCAGGAGCCCAATCTAATTCAACTGTGTTGTTGTAGGGCTTCACTCAACTGTAGTTAGTAAAGATTCAAAACTACAGGAGCTGGCAGTAGGAGGCAGTCTGGTGGAGGGGTTAAGGGCATGTACCCTGAAATCAGGCAGCCCGGTTCAAGGCCACGCCTGACCACTTATTATCTGTGCAGTCTTGGGCATGTTACTTAACTTTCTTTGTGTGTACTTCTCCATCTGAAAACAAGAATACGGGAGATAGCAATAACATCTATTTCATGAGACAATATGTATAAAACACTTAAAATAGTAGTGATGGGTGCCTAGGTGGTGAGTCATGGGATTGAGCCCCTCATTGGACTCCATGCAGAGTCTGCTCGGGATTCTCTCCCTCTTCCTCTGCCCCTCCCCCTTGCTCTCTTTCTCTTTAAAATAAATAAATAAATCTTTTTTTAAAACAAAAAGAATAGTAGGGTGTACATGGTGGACATTGTATGTTGGAGTGTACTTTTAAAAAATCACCTACTTCCATTTTAAAGTTTTTGATTTTGTATCTGTGGTCTTCTAGTGACTTCCTGGAATTCTGTGAGTTAAAGACCCATCTTCAGTAACATCACATAAGCGGCTACATCCCACCATCTAGTTGAGAGCCCGGTCTTGGCTCTCACTACTTTTCACATGTCTTTATATTTCCCTTAGCAGCTAACACTGGACTTTGTATGATTCATCATTTGGAACCAGGACTTTTTATTTTCCAGTCTCTTAGTATTGAATAAAACTAACATTTACCAAATATCTACCAGCTGCCAAGCTAGATATCTGATCCTTACATTCTCCATAAGGATAGTAATATCATCTCTATTTTAGGGAGACCCAAGGAGGTTAAGCACCTTCGCCCATTTCAACAAATCAGGAAGTGTCAGAACCTGGTTCTCCCCCAAGTTGGTCTTATTCCAAAGAGAATGCTGTCTCTCTTTCATTATCCTTCCTCATTCTGCCTCTTCTTCTTCTGGGAGCCCAGCAGTCACCCCCAAAGCTAGAAAATATCCATATGCTCTTTTCCAGCCAAGTATGCTTCTTGTAACACTTTGTTCTGGACCCCAGAACTTCTATTGGAGGCCCCATGAATGGGTAGGCAAGGTCCTAGCAAGCCACATCTCTGCTTTTCTTTATTCGTATGTTGGCACCCACAGAGGACCGCCCAATATTACACTAAATGAGTAGGTAGCCCCCAGCAAAACAGAGCACCCATGCAGGAGCACTCAAACTTTTCCTTTGAAAGGCTATTATGTTGGATCCTTTAAAGTAAACATTGAAGTGCCCATTACAACAGAGATTAGAACTCCGTTGGGCTTCTCTATATAACTGGGTAATGAGTCTAGTTTTTATATGGAATTACATATGGGGCAGGGGCCTCTCAAAGTCTCCAGAGGGCCTGACTGGCATTCTCATCCTAGGCTGTTTATAAGGTTAATTAGATATGTTTTCACACCCCTAACGATCCCTATCTTTTCTCCCTCGACACACTTGCTATTGTTCTGTTCACATGTGGGCAGGTTGGTGGTGAATCTGGCCTCCACTCACTCTTCCACGGTGAGCACTTTCAGGGCAGGAAGACATAAAATCTTAACATAGGGACGCCCGGGGGGCTCAGTAGGTTGGGCATCTGCCCTCAGCTCAGGTCATGATCCCAGGGTCCTGGGATGGAGCCCCACATTGGGCTCCCTGCTCAGCGGGGAGCCTGCTTCTCGCTCTGCCTCTCCCCCTGCTTATGTGTGCTCTCTCTCCCTCTTTCAAAAAAATAAATAAAATCGTTAAAAAAAATTCAACATAGCTTAAGCAACTGGCATGCTGGGGGCCCATCTTCTACATCATAGTAGACTCCTATCGATTTATGGGCTCTTAACGGGTGGTTCCTTGTCCTCGTATCTTGTTTTCTTTGGAAGTCTTTTAGCCAAGATTTTTTATTTTAATTTTTAGGACCAGCCTTATTTACCTTTACAAGGTAGGAAGACTGTGCATGGTTAATATTAGCTAGGCAGAATCCATGCACACAAGAAGGAAGTACATTCCACACCTTTTGACAAGTCTGAAGTTACTGTCTGCGGCTATAAATAACAACAGTAGACATGAATTGGAGAGATAGATTCTTTGTGGATAATTTTCCAAGCAGTATGGTATTTTCTTTCCAGCGGTGTCGGTTATTGATAATATTTAGAAAAAGAATATATGGATTTTGACAATATATTTCTTTTCTCCTACATCACCCATTTAATGTATTTTAATTTTTTAAAGCTGTAGGCATTTCTAGAGTGTTTTATGATGCAGACATTCAAAGAAAGCTTCAGTACGTATGAATAATCTAGCTTTAAGATTTTCCTCAGTAATTTTTTTTATCTATGTGGGAAATTCCTGAATTTCACATATTTTGAGTTTTCAAAATTTTGATTTTTCATATTCCGTCCTTGATAGTTTTGCCTTTAAATACCTAAAGAGACTCTTGGGTTGGAAAGTGGAGACATTGTCTGTCACTGGTTCTTTTAAAGAAAGTTCCACTTACTGGCAATTCACACTACATCTTTACTCAAACATTTGCCCAAACTTGCAGTGACTAAGCATTGGCAATAAATCCAAATATTAATTTTTTTCCCTTTGCAAAGTTTTCAAGATTTTTCTTTCACACAAATCTTTGATGTTTAAAAATGCCTCCTTACACATTCCATTGAGGCTCACTTTATGCTCCTAGCAGAGCTGTTGTTTCTTCTCCCTTCTATACGTGGGCAAGACACCTGCAGAGAGGGAAGGACAAGCCCTATTTCCCACACACATTTGTCACGTTAATCACAATGTCCATTCCATGGAATAAAAATGCAGAAGTCTTATAGCATATATTTTATTTTAAACTATTCTAGGAAGATAGGAGAGGCTGGGAGGACAGAGAAATAGTTGCAGCTGAGAAACGTGAACAATGCAGGAAATGGGCATTTATGTACCATCCACCGCAAATGAGGCATCCTGCAAGGCCCCTCACCCACATCCCTTCAGCTCTTCCTGTGGAATCCCCGTGATAAGCCAGTGAGGTGGGTATCATCCCCCATTTTCTAAGTGGAAAACAAAGACTCATAGATATTAAGCAGCTCAACTGGTGGTATTGAGCTTGAGTTTATTCGCTGAGGTAGAGTATACTCAGAGTATGTTCGTGTTCCTGGTACTTTTAGCTGAGGCCATAGCCTCCACAGCCAATGTATTTATTCTGTGTCCCTCTAAGTTCTGAATCTGCTTTGGAGTGTTTGTTCCAAGCAGCATAATTTGCATACCTAGAAAAGGATCCTGAATGTGAATTTGGCTTGCTGCTTTTTTGGAAAGTGAATTTCTTTTTTCAAGAGTATTAACTCCGGACCAAAGGTATGCAACTTCCAAAACAACCAAAAAAAAAAACAACAAAAAAACAAAAAAAAAAAACCGAAAACAAAAAACAATAACAACAACAAAAAAACAATGACACAAAGCTTCCATTCCCACCCAATAATAAACAGTGTGGTTTTGATTTTTTAAATAAACAGTGTGGTAGTGTTGATGGCTATGAGAAGGTCAGAATTAATAATTGCATGGCTACCGCCTCAAATAGTCACAAGCCATCCCTGTTTGCCTTTGTTCTTCTAGGTTGCAGAAAGTATGAGGGTATCAGAGGAAGCAGCTGATTGTGGCTTTGTATTCTGGGCCATTTACTTTAGAAGCTGCCCTATTGAATGATGGCCCTTCAGTTGGCCAGATAAGCTGAATACTTTGGACCTCAGTTATACTTGTCTCAAGACCAGAGCCAAAAGGTTCTCAAGAACTATGTTTTTTGGAAATACATTTCATGGAGTTTATTTATATTTCTGAAATCAGAGGAGATTGGAAAACCACATATTTTAGCCCCACTTTCCAAAAACTTGTACCACAGTGAATTTTGAATGGCTGTAACTCATGTGATCTTTTCACATTTGCCCACACTTCCAAGCAAGGGCTATAAAATATATATTGGAAGTTGATTCAATTATTGGTGTCAAGAGTCAAGAGTTCAATAGAGTTAAAATCTATTTGTTGAGTTCTGGTCTAGAGTGAAATAAACATAATATATGTACTTCGTCACATAGACTTGCATGGACACACATCTGTAGCATGGAAAACATATCTTCGTAATACGGTTTGCCATGTGGTCTTAAGGTATGTTTTAATCTGGCCTTTATTTGCAATTGCCATCTTCAAAAGAATTTCATTTAGGGAAAGAAGTGGCTTTATATAAGGGCTTCTTCTCCTCTGGGAGTGTTCTTCAATGATCTGAATCAGACACCCCAAGTTAACTTTAGAGATTGGTCTACAAAGAAAGGTGCTTTCTTTTAAATGATACGCCAGATCACATTCAAAGACACTTGTGGTTTGGCTTCTTTTGACCAGAGCAGGGTGCCATGTATTGGTTGTGTTCCTGTTTGAGTCATGCCTTTTCTTAATTTCCCTTGTTTTGACTAGATGCTTGTGGTGTTTTTACTTTCCATCAGAACGTGAAGCTATGGTTCCCTTCTGATTTGTGGGGAGACTCCTAGATGTCAAAGTCACCAGATCATTGGGCTCAAACAAAAATTTTGGAAGTCAGACAACGGGACCTTCCCATCCCATGTCTCCCCCAGACCAACTTTTTGTCTTTGGAAAAGTTACTTAATCTCTCGAGGCTTCAGCGAGCGGAGCCCTCGAGTCGGAGGAGCATCATGGGAGTACTGGCTCCTACTGGCAGTGCAAGAAGGAAATGAGATATTGTACATAGCCGCTCTGCACAGTGGTTGCCACACAGTGAATATTCACCAAATGCTGGATATCATTTCTTTATTGCTATCGTGCTTTATTGCTAGCTCAAGTAGCTCTGAACTGTGATGTTTAGAGGATTAGAGAAGACCCTGTTGTTTGAAAGTTGGAGGAGGATGGGGAAAGCAGGAGTACCTTGCCTCATTTCTCATGCTTCAGACTTGTTTATTACAGTGGCAGGTTGCCATGGAAACTTTCCGGATTAAGATGGCATTATTGAGTTAAGCATTCAACGAACACCTCAGGAAAGGAAAGCTATAGCATGTGGGCTCACCGTAAGTAGTTTTCAAGCGAGAGGGTAATTTGGGGGTGAAGAGGGGATGGCAGTTGCTGACTTGCTCGTCTCCCAGAGCTTCCTGAATTCTCGCCGAGTATTGTGATCCCGGGTTGAAACTGTGAGCATCACCCTGCGTTTGCCCCTTTGTGGACCATTCCCGAAGTCGTCCAGCAGTTATAAGCCAGAATTTCGAAATGGGAAGCCGCTCTTTACGTGGCAGGGAGTGTGGCTTTTCAAAATAGATTCTGAAGTCGAAAAGAACTCCGAGTGTTTTTTGAGAAGGGCTGACCTCCTTTCATGCCACTTACTGTGAATTAAAGCTGTGAGGGAGAACCAGTTTGGGCATGCGGTGCGGCCCGGAGAGCCGCCGCTGCCAGGGAACGAGATTTGTGTTTCTAAGGAGATACAACAAAAAGGAGAATGCTTTAAGAGCCAGCGGCTGTCAGAGTGTAAAAGTATCTACGTTCAGAAAGGGAAATAGAAGTTGAATTAAGTAATTTTATACACACGTTACAGGGTGCCCTTCTGCGAGTAATTCTTAAATGCAAAAGCAAATAGTTGTGGCCACAGAGGGCTTAGTACATCTCAGCTGATTTTAGTTCTCAGACTTAAACTGGATCTGGTTGGTATGGACCTGCTCTGTGCATGTGATTTTTAAGATGATCTGACTCTCGTCTGTCATTTCTTTGGGTTGTATTAGTAACAGGGGACAAAGGGTGACATATCCCAGCAGAGGGTTGGGCAGTCACTTGACAATCTATTTGGAACCCGTGAGAGGAGGAGAAAGTTGTACCAACTGGGGCAGCAAACAGTATCTTCGATGCCAGCTGCAGCCCGTTTGCAAATGCACTGTCCGTTATTAGTGTAGAAGAATGTCCTGAATGGGTTCATTGGATAAAGTCTCATCACAGGACAGAAATCACAGGGAGAGTGCACCAAGGAAAAATTACAGTACAGCTATATTTACTTAGTGTCTCTGCAACAGGGTTTTATTTTCCACAGTTGGAAAGGGAACCACCTGTCTCTACTGCTGATGTCAGAGAGCTCCCTCGAGACACAGGGCTGTTGGAAAGCACATGATACTGTATATATTTGCTCTTACGTCCATATCTGGCTCAGATTGGGTTTCAGATTTGTGCCCTATTGTGGAGTTCATTGAGCAGTGAGTCCGAGATGCCCTCCCACGTCACCATGCCCTTGTGAATTAAAAAGTAGCTCGTGCAAGCCCCCGTCGCGAGTGTTCCCTCGGCTTGCGATGCAAGTATTTACACTGCAGTAAAATGAATGACATGCGTCTCGGGGTTATCAGCTATGGATTCAGATTTGAAAGTGAGTATCAAGAGGCATTATATCTGCACCTAGAAGCCAATATGCTGCTGGTGTTTGGGCTTTTGTTTTATTTCTCTTGATCAGGAATTAAAAAAAATATATATGTGTATATCAGGTTTGGAGGTTTTATGTGTAGAATGCTAAAGAGACCAAAAAAAAACCCCCCCAAGAAAACAGAATAGTATGTGCTTTTTTCTTTTTTGCTGGTAGCATGTCAGTATGGAGAAATTGTTGTAGAGTGAATGAAATGCTTAATGCCTAATTTGGAAAGACTGGTTATTATGACCATGCATTTCAAAGGACCTATTGCATTGTTACTATTTAATTTTTTTTTTTTCAAAAAGTTGTACAATCGTTGTTCTAGCTCTTTGTGCTGGGGGGAGATGAAGCCTTTTAAATAGTGTTCCCTAAGGAAATGCGAGGGCCACTGCAATGCACAACTCCAGGGGGCACCGTTTATGTCACAGTGAGGACTCATGCTTGAACTATCCCACTGACTATATGTCCAATCCCAGAAAATATGATGCTATCAACATTACTCAAACATTACATAAAAATAGAATTGTTACCAACAATTGCAGAAGGCTTGCTATTAGTGAAATTGTTCATTATTTTAATAGTGCCATGCATCTCAATTCGAATATCTTTACCAACTTGCAAATTATATGGCTGTTACACAAAATAGGTGGAAAACGGAGTCTCAGAGAGTGTAAATTACATTCTTGGGCCACATCAAATCAATGTCCTATTAGGGATAAGAACCAGAGTTCTTAATTCCCAGCTTTTCCTTGATGCACACCTTCAATTAAATTAATATTTGAAATGATGCTTGGTATCTTTTCTCAAATCCTAAAAATAGAGTAAATAGGATGGGCTAAGACCCCTTGGTTCATCTAATCTTTCCCCCAGTGTAGGATTTTCCTCCGAACCATTAAAAGTGTTATAATATATGATTGATATTAATTAGTTTTCTGTAAAGTACTGCACTCCTTAACATGAACTGAACTAGAAATAAATATATTACCATGAATTAAGATTTTATTAGTTGCGAAGAAGAATTGGATGAAGGCACCTATGTGAAATCCTAAGTACAGGCGTCAAATTGAATTAATGCCAGCACTGCCTTGAGATTAATTTGAGTACTGAATAAGAAATAGTATACCATAACATAACTGTGTTTACTGAATCATTTTTGGCATCAAAAACTAAAGCTACATTACAGATGCAACAACAGGCTTTTCTCCCTTGGAAGAGAGAGGCGGGTGCATTTTGTAATTAAAGTGGATGTTACCCTCTGAAAAATGCCTCTAGTCTCCAGGAAGAAAACTGTCTTCTTGAGAACATTGCATCTCAGTGTATATCTCAGCCTTTGCATACTTTCTGTTGCTCTGGACTTCCCCTGCATCCTATGAGGATTTTATAATATGATCAGCTCTATTTTCTACCCTCCCCCAGTCCAGAGTACTGGGTAGACCTCACTTTATAAATTTGCATCTCATTATTATGTATATGTTTTGGAGAATTGTGGAAAGTGTTGAAAAGATGTATGGGGTTGCCTCAGGGATGTTCTAGAAGGGATTCCTGATTATGTAGGGAGGATGGATTATACAGCATATAATAGCGGTGCAAGCAGAAGGCTGTAAAGCTCCAGTGAGCCCTCTTCACAGCCTGCGATGTGAGGGGCGCCCCCTAGAGTTGTGCACTTCTGTGACGCTGCTCTCCTACCCCAGATTTATTGCAAAATTCCCTGATGCTGTAATTCGCTGATTTTATTTACACGTACAGTATCACTTACTTGAGGGAAGGTGCAAAACTTGAGACCAGGGCTGTCAAATGGGACGTTTCTGCACCTTATATATGCAATTTTGAATTTTCTAGTAGCCACATTAAGAAAAAAGTAAATTTAATTTTACTAATATCTTTCATTTTCCCCAACACATCCAAAATATCATATTAACATATAGCCAATAGAAATAATAATTTTCCATTTGATTTTTCGTGCTAACACATTTAGAAATGTTATGCATAGTTTACATTTATAGCACATCTTAATTTTGACTAGATATATTTCAGGTGCTTCGCAGCCGTATGTGGGCAGTGGCTACTGGATTGGGCAGCACAGTTAATTTATATGCCAACTTTTTGGCATTTGGTCACACAGAAAAATGACTTGCAAGAAAAAAAATCCTTACATATCTAAGAGAAAATATAACATATCCTTTATGTCATTTTATCAATTTAAAAATGATTATATGATTGATCACTTGTTTTCGGGAAGAGTCTGAATTCTAACACCATTTAGTGGAGAGGTCACTGGTGGCAAAATTGACTTGCTATTGAATTATTTTGCTCCTGTGCCTTTGTTTTCCGGTCTTCCCCCATAGATATCATCATTTTAAAACACGATTTGATACTTTGTGTCTCTTCTCACCTTTGCAAACCCCTGGTATCTTGTCAGTTTCCATGCACCATATGGATGTCTTGTTTCTTAACAGAGACTTCACAGACTTTTGGCTCAAATAACTTTGGTGGCCAGCACAATGGAAACAAACACTGTTTCCTGCACTTGCTGCTTCTGGTCTCTTTGGGGGTAGAGCCAGGTCAGGACCAGTATGAGGCTGGTTTTACTTTTCTTCAGGTAAACAGAGAAACCAGCAGACACTTGGCATCCCTACAACTGAGGTGGCGATTCTGTGTGCACTCTCATGGAAAGTCAGCTTAATGTAAGACTTCAAAAGAAAGTGCTCTCTCTGCTTTGTTTCTAGACTTTTTGTTTTGTTTTGTTTTGTTTAGATGAGGAAGTCAGGCAAAGAGCAAAGTTATGCATCTACCGTAATGTGGCTTGATGTTAAATTGAGTTTGAAGTATTCGTATGTGACTATAAGGTGTCATCATTGGGTACTTATTATATGTTAAGCGCTGGGTTCATAGACATCTCATTTAACCCTAACACCAACCATGAAAAATAGGTATTTATATTGCCGTTTTCATTGTTGAGAATATGAGGTCAGGTCGTTGAGCTACCTCACCTGGGATCACATAGATAGCCCCTAAGTGGCAGATCCGTGCTGACTGACCCCCAAGATCTTGTTCTCTGAGAATGGGACCATGTTTTCAAACCAAGTCAGCGATACCTTTCAATGATGAGTTTTGTACCAAAGGCAAAATACTACAGTTTTAGAGTTGGAGGTTTCCCTCACTTGATTTATTTAAGAAATACATTGAGAGATTGCCTAATCCTATCCCATCTTTTGACAGAAAATATATCTAGAAAGCTGAAGGGGCTTTGTCCAAGGGCAGGCAAACACACTTGGACATCAGACCACTTGATTCCTACTCCACTGTGGTTTGTCTATGTAGGTTAATGGTTCTTTTGAGAAGATAAGTTGAACATTTAGAATTTTTTTTTAACAGAAAGGTAGCCTTCTTTGGAACTTTGTATTATTAGAGGAAGACTCCTTTTTCTTTCTTCTTTATATGTTTTAGACTTTTTATTGAAGAATAATACAAATACTGAAAAAGTGCGTGTATCCTAGGTGTTCAGCTTTATGAATTTTCACTAACTGAACTTACCCGGGGAACCAGCACTGACAGCAAGAAATAAACCATAACTAGCTTTCTGGAGCCCCTTCACACAGCCCATGTCCCCAGCTCCCCACCATTACCAAAGGCAACATCTATTCAGACTTCCAGATGCATAAATCAGTCACATCTGATTCTGTACTTATTTACATAGAACAGGATAAGGTAGGCACTCTTTTTTTTTGGCGTGTCTGGCTTCTTTTGCTTCACGTTATGTTTCTGGGGACTTATCTATATTTTGATGTGTCCTAGAAGTTCATTCATTCTCATTGATGTACTTGGCTATACTTGGAAGGCTAAGAGCCCCCACAACCTTAATATTGTAAGTGGAATTAATAAAGGTATTGAACATTGATAGCATTTCAGTTGCTTTTCTCCAGAACATCATCATCCATAGTTTCATTTGATTCGATCTAAAACACAATAACAAATAATAAGTCTAAATAAGTACACAAATAAAAACAGTCCATAAATCTAAATAATGAATCCAAAACACAGCAGCAGAGCACTCTCGTCCTGGGTTTTTATGCGCTCATCAACATAGGGTAATATCATGGAGAGGACAGAGGGCACAGTCTGCAAATACCCGCGGGAGAGCGCCGAGCTGGAGTTCCCACTAAGTTGCTTCGCACGGCTGTGCAGACGGTTAGGCGTGGCCTATTTTTAGGTGCCCTACGTGGAAGTGGATCCACTAAGATGGAGGGTGGAAAGTTAACACCTTAGGAGCTGTCAGAGATTTTTGCTTGGAAAAGAGGCAGGAAAAGAATCTTTTCTGATCATCTGCGTGGGGCAGAGTCCAACCTGGTCTCCTTAAAGCATAATAAGGCTTTTGACCTGTTAAAAGGGGAAACGCTTGCAAACTGCCTTTTGGAGATTATTTCCCAGGCACACAAATCAAGCTTTCTCCTGTTAGTTTTCTTGCCGTTTCTCTCCTGTGGGTGTAGGGACGCGTGAAGTACGGCATGCTGGTGAATTCTCTGCGGACGCCCAGCCTTGCAGGAAAATAGCGTGGTTTATCGAGGCTTTGTTCTTCCTCAGGTTTATTATTTACCTGGTCTTACTTTGCTTGCTCCCTGGTCACCAGGGTTCTCTTCAAATGTCCTATTAGGGAATTTAGCGTGTCTGCGGCTACTCAGCCCTAAAGGAAAATCTCCAGCTGGGAGGCATTAGATGGCTCTGAAGCACAGATCTTCCACCTCCTGCTAAGTTGGGTTGTATGTGCAAAGAAAACAGCTGACCAGGAGACTTTATTAACTCCCAATGAGACAGCAACTACCCTGCGATACAGCCTTGGTTCAGTACATCTGCTAATAATGCCATGATAACATATTTTAGGCACATGACCTTTTCTCCCTCCACACCCTGCAGTAATATCTCAGGTGATTTCCTCCAAATTAAAAAAGGGGTAAGGTCTCCTTTGACCAATGTAATGAGGTTTTCATTTGGGGAGGGAGGAGGGAAGGGGGGAAAAGGGAGGACGGGGAGGGGGAAGTGTTCTGGTTTGAGGAGGCAGAAGGATTACTTTAAACTCGTATTTCCTTAGATGCTGGAGACCTTATTCCTACATACAAAACCCTAAGTTCAGGATCCCTCCTCTCTTCTAAATTTTCTCTCTCCTGGTAACATCTTTTCTTACCTGTAGTAAAACCAAAGCACTTGTTAGTGGGTTAAATTGCATCTATAGGCAGGCATAAGTAAACAGTTACTGTCACACCAGTTTCATTTTTATTGTACAAGTAGGGACTTGGTCTCACACACATGACTCGTGCCTCTTCATAGAATTCATGATAAACAAGATGGAAACTTGCTGTTTCTCTGGGGCCACTGCTGGGCTTTGTAAGAAACTCAGGTCTGTAGAAGCCGGTTTTCTCGTAGTCAGTATGAGTGAAAGTGGTATAGTTTCTAAGTTCTCCTGTATTCCTTTCCTGGAATGGTTAGGAAGTTAAATATCCATGTAGCAAGGGAAGTGACGAAGCTGTGCTCTTTCAGCAAAGTTGAGCACAGTGACTTTTCTTGCATAGCCTTCCTGAGTCCAGTATGTGTGTGCAATGAAACATTTGGATTTGCTCTGTGCAAAGAGGTCTTCCCAAGTTACCTGTCTTCGTCAAGGCAGACGTATCATTGCAGTTGAAAGGTGGCAGGGATCCGAGATGTAGTTGAATCTGGCCATCTTCTTTGACAGATAAGGAAACTGAGGCTCAGATCCATGAAGTGAACTGCCCGAAGCTTAACTGTGGGCTAGTGACATAGCTGAATGAGGGCCCATGTTCTTTTCACCATCCTTTTCCTTCCGTTTTGAGCTAAATCAAGAGCCACAAAGTCCCTCTACTTCTCATATAGACTTAGCCACATGTAATCACTTTTTTTTTAATTTTGTTTTTATTTGAGTATATCTGACATACAAATGTTACATTAGTTTCAGGTGTACGACATAGTAATTCAACAAGTTTAAATATTATGCTATGCTCACCACAGGCATGGCTACCATCTGTCACCGTAAAAGGCTATTACAGCACCATCGACTATATTCCTTTTGCTGTGCCTTTTATTCCCGTGACTATAAATCTCATGAACTTGGCCTTGGAGCCAGCCTCATTACCCCTTTTCTCACGAAAATTCTAAATCGTCAAAATAATGATCACCCAAGTGTAGGAAGAGTGATTTGCAGAAAAGGCCCATGAAACTGTGCAAACACTAACTCCAAGGGGCTAACGGTAAGGTTCTCATTCCTGTGGAGATAGTGAGCTTTCCTGGGGAAAGAGCAATAGTCAACCTCCCCAGGATATTTGGAGGGTCTAGAACGAGCTTCCTGCCCCAACAGGGCAGGCACACAGTGACTGCGTATTTAGGACCATGTCTCACAAGTTCACTTGCAAGTCACTGGTTTGCAACTTGGACGACATTTTGCTCACCCCGTCCATTTAGGTTGTCTCAGGAAGAAGTCACGTCTACAACAACTCTTCCCTTACCTTCCAGGACTGCCCCTTCCAGCTCCCTAGGTGCGAAACTCTCTTCCTGAGAAATCTGCTTCATGGAGGAGTCACACCATTCTGAAAACATTTATTTTTCTTTTTCTTGGTATGAGCCTCTGACTTCTGATAGATGCCGTCAAGGAAGAAAAAAATATGTCTAACAGATAGACGCATTTGTATATGTCACTGACATCCCCTTTACCCTACCAAGGAGAATTACGTTTCTGAACCGAAAGTTTATTTAACTTAATTGATGAAATTTCAGATTGAGAAACAAAGTGAAGGTGCTAAGGGCGTCTGGATGTCAGAGAGTTGGGGCCCCGTGAGGTAAGCGAATAAGAGTTGAGAGCTCTCTTTACCCTATAGTTCAGGGCTCAGAGGCTTTTTCCAAGCGCCAAGGAGTGGCTTCTCCCAGTTGCTCATGAGGTTGACTCCTGAGTGGAGTGTCGGTTACACTTGGTGTGATAGACAGAAATGGCTTCCTTTTAAACATGTGATGAATATTTGAGACTTATATTTGATGTCAGGGCTATTTCTATTTGCTACATTTCCTGTTCGTTAAGAAGGCATAGCTGTAAGCCTGAATCTCTTTCTTTGAAAAAGGAATAGTTTCATTTTAATTTTGAATATAGAACTTATACATGTTTATCACAGAAAATTTAAAAATTACAGAAAGACATACACACACACACACACACAAAGAAATTGAAAAAGAACTTACAATGTCATCAGCCACTGGTTAACACCTTGGTACGTGTTCTCCTGGTGCTCCTTCCTCTTTTCTTTTTGAGTGTATATGTTAATATGTAAATTGTTGTGATTATAGTTTTTTCAAACATTATTTTAAATCTTAATGTATTTTGAACATTTTCTCATTTGCCATTAAATGTATTTTGCAACAGTTTTTAATGTTAGCATTGAATATACATATATATAATGAATATATATATAAATATATGAATGAATGTCTATATATAGTGCTGTATAATTTAACTAGACGATTACTGTTGGATATTCACCCTGCTTTCAAGTTCTCAGTGATATAAATAACGTAACATTGGCTCTCCTCACACCAAAAATCTTTGCACACATCCCCCCCTGGTGTGTCCTTAAGATGAATTTCTAGAAGTAGAATTTGTGGGTTTCTGGAGATGCCCATTTTTAATATTTCTGATACATATTGCCTACTTGTCCTCTAGAAAAATTTGTACCCATTTATAATCCTACCAGTAGTATCTGACATCTACTTTTGATTGAGCTGCTAAATGTGGAGGTCAGTCTTAGAAATGTTCTTCTTGGTTAAGAAAGTTTTCTCAAAAATCCTGTGTGCAGTGGGGCAAGCAAATATAAAGTAAGATTTTATGTAAGTCATTACAAAATTTAGCTTAGGCCTTAAGCTAATTGCTTTTTTTAAGATGGGAATTTATTTCCTGTCAACATCCCCACATTTTTAGGATATATATTAGCTCTGCTAGAATTAAATTCAAATATTAAAACACTGGAAAGATCTACAGCAGAAACAAAAGCAAAATCACCAAACCTTTCCAAGGCTTGTCTGATGGGATTTAAAAAAAGAAGAGGAAGAAAAAAGACAGAAACAAACAAACAAACAAAAACAAAAACCACACTTCACTTATTTAATTCTTCCAATTTGAGACTAGTTGAGAAATACAATTTACTTCCCTAAAATCAAGAAAAGTTAAGCTCATTAGGACCCAAGCTCTAGAAAAAAGTACCAGGGGGGAACTGTTGGACTAACAAATATTTTTTCTTCAATTTAATAATTTGCATGCCCAGTTTTCCCTGGCCCTCACTAAGTTTCTTAGGGATTAAAAGAATCTTCCTGAGTGAACTGTTGTGTTAGTGAAGCTCAGGAGCACTTTAAATTCTTAAATAGTATCAAATTTAATAAAATAGGATGTGCTTTATTTTCATTTTCAGTAAAAAAAAAAATGCTAAATAATCCTATTGCGTATTTCTTGTTTATATAATCAATAACTCACTGCATTATAGATGAATTAACCTGAAATAATTAAGGTAAATGAAAATGTCTGTCGAGGCACAAATACGGCAGAATTAAATAGACAAAAGCAGATTTTCACTATCCTTTTATTCTCTCTTATCTGTGGACCTAATAAGCATACTTTTTGCTTTAGTTTAGATCAGTCCAACTGACTGCAGTTCACATTAATTTTCACATTATTTTTTGTTCTAATGTGAAAAATGGAGAGAGCGGATTTTGAGGTCTTTGTTAAAATATAGGCTGACTCATTTGCATCGAGCTGTTGTGCAGAAGGTTTTATTGGGGATAAAAGGTGTGTTGCTGAGGTTGTCTATCACCTTCAGTTTATTTGGGGAAAAAAATAAATAAATGAACGCAAGGAGGCATTAAAGCTGTCCACTGACTTTCTTCTATTTGTTTCCCCAAAGGTGCTTTGTTCACGTTGACATTATTGTGGCAGTTTTGTGCAAAATAAGACTTGATTTGAAAGTGTTTATGGGCTAGAGGTCTCTGATATACCCTGCCCTGCCACCAACTTTTGTGCCCTGCACGGCCTAAGCTTCAGACATGTCCCGGAGGCTCAGAGCCTGTGCTCAGGAGCTGATTTGGGGTATCAGAAGCAATTAGTCCCTCTAGGAATTAAAAGCAAGCAATTGAATGCCTGTTAGCAATGATTAACTTTAAAAATATTAACAATTCTGGGCAGATCCCTTTCCTTTCTGGAAGAGTGCTCTAGGCAGGCAGTATTCCCAGGAATGTTGGTTTCCAGCTAGGTAGACACTGTCTTGGATCTAAAGTTCTGCAGGGGTCTTTGCTGTGCTTTTGATTTGGGAATGAATATTTTTCTATGTATGAAACTTAATTTTTCCTAGAAGGGTTTTCAGAGATCTATATGCCCTTTTCAGCCGCTACCTAAACCCTTGGCTTAAAAAACAAAAAATCAAAAAAAAAAAAAAAAAGTTTTCTCAGTTATAAAATGAGTACACAGATAATCTTTATTGAGTTGTTTTGAGGACCAAAATTGATTGAAATTTGCTATAGAAAATGTTGATCTTAATGTCGAGCTCATGTAAGCCTGTTATGTATGTTTTCTTCTCCATTTTTCTTTCTGTACAAGTTCAGCGTTAAATTTGTCTTTATATGTCTATTTAAGTTTATAAAAACAAATGGGCAAAGGCATTTATACTAGCAGCTCTTCACTTCTGAGTTCTTACCTATATGCAATAATGACATCAGAGCAAATTGTCTTTGCTGTTGTCTGCTGGGGGCTTTGAGTTTGATTGTGTGTGTGTGTGTGTGTGTGTGTGTGTGTGTGTTTATTTATTTATTTTTAAGTGGCAATTATCTGAAATAGAGAGAGTGGCAAAAGCCTGCAGTTTGGGACAGCAGTGGGGAAATGTTGCATAGTTCATCAAATGTTTTTGTTATAGAGTGGAATTATCCTCTTGAAGGTGTATTTTCTCCTTTGTTATCAACTGAAGCTAGATCTCTTGCCTTGACTAATGTTGGAGTCTTGGGAAACGTTAACAGAACTAGTGGGGGGAGAAATTCCATTGAGGATGGAATCTAGGCTCTGTGAAGATATGGAACATTATGGGCACTCAACAGATGTTAATAAATACCTCTTTCTATTGTTGGGACAAAGGGGGTTGATTTGGGTGTGAATTGTAATGGTTAGTGAAAGGACCTTGTACTTAAAAAGGGTGTGTTTTAAGGGGAAGAGGAATCTGGATATTGAGCAAAGTAGCATTGTTTTTTCATATCAAAATTTTCTTTGTTTTTAAGGGCTGTCATCCCCCTAAAATTGTCAGCTCCCTTGTGTCCATGTCATATGCCTTCTTGGCAGGCCTTGCAATACGTTGCTGTGGACACAGTAAGATTTCAATAGGTCCTTGTTGATTGAAACCAAACATTTGGAAATCTTAGAGGCAGAGTTGACGAAGAGGTACGAGGAGGGCTGCAGGGAGAGAGGAAGAGAAAAAACAGTCAAGGCAGAGAGAGAATTAAATATAGAAACCTCCTGGGAAGCCAGAAAAGAGCAAGGTTGGTGAGCAACTAACAATTTACGTTCTCCTGAGAAAAGAAAAAAACTGGACAGGAGAGAATTTTTAATCTGAAGAGCTAATTAACCAAATTATAAGACCTCAAAAATATCCCTCTTGTTAGAGTTGTAATTTTGAGACTTAACAAAAAAAATGGTGGAAGTTACTCTAATTCGTCCCAAGAACCTATTTAAACTTTAAATCGTACAGTAACAGAAATTTGAGGGGAAAAATGCAGTATGTTGTAGTTTATAAATCATTTCGGTGTTTTGACTTCTAACTAACCCTCTTTGTGATGGTGAAGGGAAAAAAAATGTATAAAAAAACCACCTGTGGTTTCAGTGAATGTGCTGATTTGATTAAGAAAAAGTGGAATTAGGTGGCAAAAAGACCAATAAGAAAACTCCAACAACACCATGTTGAGGATGTTAAAATATCAAAAACAATTAATACAAAATGTTCCAGTGTAAAGAACTTCTCCAAAATGTGTGAACATGATCTAAAAATATATATATTTATCAATATCCTATATATAAAAATATTTTTTATAAGTATATAAATACATATTATAAATATATACATAATGGATGCCTAGCATTCAATGAACACAATTAAGAGTATCAGAGAAAAGTCACCACAGGGATCACCTGATAATAATTAGTAAACATCAACTCTTCTTGGTCAAGTGACCAATATTATTTCACAGTTGACTGCGTTGAGGGCTGAGCCCGTAACCTTTGCCCTGAATTTTAATAATTTACTGTAGTTTTACATTAAATCGGAATATAATTGGGAAGAAAATTAGTGTTTCTTTGTGGGGAGTGCAGAGTAATGCCACTAATTGCATGTATAAAAGCCTTCCCGAGGTTGTATTTTCCTGTTCTTTCTTGATTTAGAAAATTAAAACTACAGTAATTTTCCGCTATTTGTAAGAGGGAAAAGTGTGCCAGTGAAATGTGTTCAGCTAACTTAAAATGTCAAAGCTTTGGGCCATCTTTTTATGTCCAGTAATGACAAACTGTCAATTTCATCACATGGTTTAGAAATTTACTGGCAACTTGTTGCAGATATCAGAGTCGAAAAGCACCTTATAACACATGTGGTCTGAAAGAAGAAACAGTCTGATTTTTGTTTGATTTTCCTTCCTTTCACTTTAATATTTGAGCAACTTTACATCTAAAATGTGTTAGAGAGCAAATCACCATTTCTTTTTTCTTTAGAAAGAGATGGACAAGAGAACACATTAAATTAACCTTAGTAGAAGAGGAGATTAAATTAATAGTGCTTTAAAATTATTTTTAGATACCTGGGGGATTTTTTTCAGAGAAGTTATTATCAAGTAAAAGAATTGAGCTGAGCTGATTTTTAAAAGTATATTGGGTTTAAAATTTTTTGAAAAACATATATATTCACAAATATATCTGCCGTGTGTGCCTCTCCCTGGAACCTGGAAGGGTTAAATCAGACCACTGTGGTGTTATGGGAAGTGTTTTTCGGTGACATCTAGTACCTTGAGTTTGTTATGTATTCAATATGTATGTTATCATAAAACAGTGCACCTGCGTTAGCCTTCATTGTCTCAGGGTAGAAGCTGGGAAATAAGAAAAAAAAATTAAAAAGCTCCAGAAAGGAATATTTCTGCTACTAGCATGTCAGTATTTTTCCCTTACTCCACGGACATTCTTGGTCTCAAATGCAAACTGCACAACCCAGACACTAGGGTTGGAATCCAGTGTTTATTCAAAAAGGCACCCTAAGGCAGCTGGAGTGGGAACGCTACATGTATGAAAAAAGGCAGCCGGGAAACTCAGCTGATCTGGGTACAGCAGCAGCAACTGTATTTACTAACACTTGTTTTCTGGGAGCCTATGAAAGAAATGGAAATAATTAGAAGGAACCTTGAAAGGGTGGTATTTTGTTCCTTGTTTTCCTTATAAGGAGCAAAGCAAATTGCAGTAACACTTAGGGAGCCGGTATTCCCTACTGCCACAGGGACAGCCGATTTCTGGGGGGAGGAGTTTGTTTATACCTTAACAAATACAGACTGTTTTGTTGATTAAATAGCAAAAAAAAAAAAAAAAAAAAAAAAAAAGCTTGCCCCATTCTCTGCTTTCAAACACTTCCCCCAATTAGAAAATGTCTCATAAAAATGCATCGTGTGATAAGCTCTTGCTTTAGTCCCAAACCGAGCTAGAGTCCACTGGAGGTCTTAGAATTTGAATCCTGAGGGAGTACACGTTTTTAGTGAAGAGTATAGTTACTCTGTCATGAAACAGGCAGCTTTGCCACTTGCTTGTTTTGGAAGGAAAATAAATTAAAAAAAGATTGCAGGGGATTTTAGTTATTATATGGCCAGGGCTCCGTTTAGAGTCTGTGGCATTCAAAGCTGGCTTTAATCACAGCATGATGCTTGAAGCTTCCAAAAGTCCAAGTGTTTCCTTTCTTTCTTCTTTCCGTTTTTTTTTTTTTTCAAGCGTTACTTCACTGAGGCAGAGGGCTGCCTTTGAGTGACGTCACGAGTTTGAGCAGCAAGCTGCACAGGAGAAGGGAGGCTGGGTGAGTGACAGCCCAGCCTACTTTTTAATAGCTTTGTCATGTGACTGGGGACTGTAGTAAGACAGGTGCCTTCAGTTCACTCTCAGTAAGGGGCTGGTTGCCTGCATGAGTGTGTGCTCTGTGTCACTGTGGATTGGAGTTGAAAAAGCTTGACTGGCGTCATTCAGGAGCTGGATGGCGTGGGACATGTGCAACCAGGACTCTGTATGGAGTGACATCGAGGTGAGCTGGGGCTGGGCTGGGCATTGCAGCCAGGAGCTTCCCTCCCTCCCGATGCATTGATTCCTGTAAGGGGGGAAGGGCTTGGACAAGGAGAAGAGGCAGAGAAGTAGCCGGGCAGGAGCTTTTGGAAGGGAATCTCAATCTT
Source organism: Ursus americanus (assembly GCF_024610735.1). Lineage (NCBI taxonomy): Eukaryota > Metazoa > Chordata > Mammalia > Carnivora > Ursidae > Ursus > Ursus americanus. Next base: position 65,316,758 of record NC_142134.1, read on the forward strand.
ATCTTAACTCCAATAAGTTTGCTATTTTAAGGTGGCTCTGAGATCCCTTGAGCAAATCAAAGCTTAGCTGCTGTCACCCATATCTGTTGCAGTTGGAAACTCTTTCCATGTGCCTTTGGCTCTGTTTCTACTCATATGCAATATTTATGCTCTAAGATATTGATATGAATCAGAAGCTGAAGTCTTTCCAGTGGTGTTTAGTGGCCCGGTTGGAAAAATGCCATTTCTATTTATAATAAGATGAAGATAAAAATATTAAAATGGATGTGCTCAAATAGAGTCAGTTTTGACTCTAGTCCGGATTTTTTTTTTCTTTCCCCCCTCTCTCTCTCTGTTCATCAGACAGAGAACTCACAAAATCCTAAATAATCCTGCTAGGCTATTTTAGATTGCTTTCCCCACAGCACACAAAACAACGCAGCCGATTCCCTTAAAACACCTCTATGTGGTCGAAAGATTTGGTCAGCAAATAAAAAATACATCTCTGCCTTACCATGCAAGGTTTTCCATTAGCGTCGGTGGCAGGGACGCCAATGGTTAAATCTCTCTGTACCACGGAGAGCTGCCTGAAGCCGGAGAGAGGAGTTTATGCAGGGCTGTGTGTGGGGCTGCTCGCCGCTTGTGTAAAAATAGACGGCAATACATCAATTCCACAGTCTCTGCTGGCCACAATTCATACAGGGGGAGAAAAGCAAGCCGTTTCCTCATAATCTCTGGAGCCTACAGTGACTAACAGGGGGACGGAGGACCGCGGCGTGTTTGCATTCAGCACAATGGAATGTTCTCGGAAAGTTTGGGCAACTTGGGGAAAGAAGCTAAACTTTGTGTGGACCGCGATGAGATGGAGCCCAGTTGCATTGCACGGGGGATCGGAGCTGCTAACAATGACTCTGGCAGAGGACTGCTAGTGCTTCCTCTGGGTAGCTGGGGGCACGTAGGGTGAGGGGGAGGATCGAGTGCCACACGTGATTTGATTAAATAAGATGTCCATGTGGTGCAGTGATACACATCTAAAGTGAAAATAATTTGGCCAGGGCCATCTGCGAACGCATTTCTCCTATCTAGCGAGCCATGCCCTGCGTTCTTAACTCTTTACCGGATTTGCACATGTGGGCTCGGCTTGCCCTCTCCTGCCTTGGCAGATGTCCTTGCGGATCCTGATTGTCCTTATCTTGTCGTGATTTCTTGGTAAGGGGGAAGAGATCTGGATGATTCGTCTGTCCTGTCGCTCGTAGGAGTCAGGGTTGTAAGTGGCTCCAAAGTCCTAATTGTCTTGGAGTAGCTGGAGCGTCCTGGGGCTGGTTGTCTGGCTGGCGGTGTAGGACTCAGCTGCTATAGTTTCATTTTTCCATCATGTATTATCCTGATGCTGTTGGGAGTTGATATGGAAATATGGAGGATTTGTTTTAATCACTGGGATTCCTGCCGTCGTTTTCAAGGAAGCGTCAGAACCATTTAGAACAGTGGCCCTTTTATGTTTTTCTGAAGGAGGTGAGTTCCCGGGCTAAGCGTCCAGCCGTGGATTGAGTTGTCGGTCGGCTGAGACTGGCCAGTCGCCTCTCTGTTGCACTGTAGGCAGCTAGCTGCGAGAAGCCCTACCTTCGCGGCGGCAGCTCTGGGAATCGCCTCGGCCGGTCTAACATATTACGAGCAGCAGGTAGCAGAGACAGCTTTCATTTTTTGAATCATTAATGTTTGCTGTCATCCTAAAACGTATTATGCCCTTTTGCACATAATGACAGGACAGCACAGTGGTTAATAAAGGCCTGTATGGCTAGAGCTACTCAGTCTCCAGTGTTTCACAGTTTAATGAAGGTGATGTACAATAAGGTTACCAAGATGGATAGAGACAATTCACATGACACGCACTCCACTAAGACTGTCATTCTTTACTGCCCTCCGCCCTGCTCCCTATTCCCCGTCCTCACTAATTTTTTTCATGAGAAGTAGGAATTCTTTTTTCATTAATATAATTAATGTGGCCAAGTCCACTCTTTCTTCTCTCTCTCTTTAAAATTTACCATCAATGGCACAAAAACCTCCAAAAGGTTAATGGAGAATTATACTTAATTATGATGATTCATTATCATCAGTGCAGTTAAGCTAATTTATTGTCTGCTCCTTAACTAAGAGAAAAGTCTGTTGGGGTGAAAAAACGTACAATAATTAGCCTTTTGTGTTTAGTGACTGCTTTATCCTCTTAAATCTTATTATAAAATTAAGGCTACGGTTGGGAAATAGCTGTCATAGTTGCAAAGAGGCAGTAGAATGTGTCTCTAATTGCGATAAAGCACACCTGTTACAGATGTATAGGGAAGCAGTAAATATCAGCATGTCAGATGAGGACAGTTACAGGGCTCGGACTGTTAAGTCTGGCATCATCCAAAGGCCAAATATAAATTAATAACAGGAACACCTGCTACCACTAATGTGTTTTAGATTATCAGGATAATGCCACATGCAGAAACCCTGATTTTATTAGCATGTCAACATTGGCAAGAGCACATGCACATTTTCAACCATAACATAGGAGCAAAAATGAGAGGGAAAGAGAGGAAAGAAAAGAAGCGTGTGAATTACAGCCCAGCAAAATGCCAGAAATCGATCTGGTATTTTTAATGGTTTTCAAAAGTTTCTAAAAAATGCATGTTCCCGAAAGGGTGAAGGGTTTTGAACAAGCCATGCCTGGAGAAGGCAGCGAAGGAGAGAGACAGCAAGAAGTTGTTCACCAATCAGCAGGGCACTTCGGCATTCCAAAGCACGGCTCCTAAGTTATGCTCTCCATGACAGGAACTAAGGCCAGACAGAGAGCTCCTGTGTTTTCTACCTTCGTTTAATTTTTTGTTGCTGTTTTCGTGGTTTATGCTTTTCTGGTTAAGGACTATCCCTCAATGAAATCCTGGTGGGTTTGGCACCATTGAAAAAGTTATCTCTGGTCTCTGGATTGATCTTGTTGTGGAAGAGTTAACGTTGTGTGTTTGTCCTCGGAGGATAAGCAATGTGGGCATGTATGGAGCCTGAGAAGTGTTACACCCATGACAAAATGGGAACATTGTACCAGAACAAAATCTTCTCCCCAGCCTGCCCCCCCTCCCCCGCTTACTTATAAACCTAGTCAAGTATACCGATCTGCAACTTTGGGCTACCTCGGATAATAAAAACGGAATGACCAATAAAATGATAAGGAAAGAGTTTAGGTGGAGCGGATTGCCCTTTATTTTTGGCATTAGTTCTGTGCCCGCAGTTCGGGATCCCACGGGGGCCTGGCGGTCTTAGGGAAGAATCACAGTCATCTTCAGGCTGCTCGCAGCCTCCCCTTACCAACTGCTGACTCCATTACCCAGTACCTACTTCTCAGTGTGGTGCTTATGATCGTGCTGCTGCATATGACCCGTGTAATGTAGCCTGCCAGGGATGACAGGGGTGTTCGAGAAAAAAATCTGCATAAAACTTATTTTATTCAAAACCTAAATGTCAAGCGGGATCTTCAGCTTCGTGCCCAACTGCTGCCTGGATGTGAGCAACTCCACAGCATCCCTCCTGACCTTGGAAGGTAGGGCCGTGAGGGCGCCACTTCCGAGTGTGTGCCTGCTGATTTAGACACCTTGGCTTGCAGGTGGCTAAGTCCTGCAGCTCCGGCATCCCCAGACCTCTGCAGTAGGAAACTTCCGCAGGGTTCTTCACAGTACGCAGTGAGGAAATCAGCCGTCAGATGGCCAGTTTGAGGTTAGAAGACTACCTCTTCGATCAAGTGGTCCACTTTTTTTTCACAGTGTGTCCCACAGCGTGGGACAACTGAAAGGCCACCTACTCCACGCAAGGAAGTGAAAGGCTATTCTGACCTGAGATAGGCTTGCTGACAAGCAGCCCAGCCATAGTGTGGGCTATATTAAACCTCTCCATAGATTGAAGTCGTGTGAAAACTCCAAAGCAAAAGAGTTCTTCTGAATTCACTTAGAGCATAGTTTAGGAATATATATGGGGCGCCTGGGTGGCTCAGTCGTTGGGCATCTGCCTTTGGCTCAGGACGTGATCCCAGGGTTCTGGGATCGAGCCCCACGTTGGGCTCCCTGCTCTGCTGGGAGCCTGCTTCTTCCTCTCCCACTCCCCCTGCTTGTGTTCCCTCTCTCACTGGCTGTCTCTCTCTCTGTCAAATAAATAAATAAAATCTTTAAAAAAAAAAAAAAGGAATACATAAATGATGAAAAAAATATAATTGTGGGGTGCTGTAGTAGTTTTCCTGCGTAGATGTCAGGCAATCCAAATCGTACATCTGTACACACACACACACACACACACACACCCCAACACACATGACTTCCAACTTAAACATAGTAAAAGATGTTAACGATCATATAGAAAAAGTTAGGACTTTTGTCCCTATCTCAAGGTACTTGGTTTTGACCTGTTCGAAATGATGTGCTAAAACTCATGAAAAGTCAAATTGAGAGTAAAAGATTAAAATAACAATTCAAGAGAACCATAGATAAATTAAAGGGCTTGCATCATTTTTTGCTAAAGGAATTAGTGGATTATAATGGTTAAAGGGGCAAAAATGGGTAAAGTTTTCCTGGTAGAGTTCTTAATACTTTTGTATTTCATTTAGTTTATTTTGTTTCTCTTATGTGTGATGGCAAATCCAAGGTAAAATCAAATTTGTATCTTTCCCTCAAGAGATTATACTCAGGGTAGAGTAAAATTTTGCATATGGTTAACCGGAAAACATCTTGAAACTCATTAAGTGTTCACCATCAAAAAGGTACAAATTCAGGAGATTTCTAACTGGAAGAATCAGAGAGAGCTCCAGGGACACATGGCACTTACCATGAATCCGGAGGCAGAATTTTATATGGAATAGGTCAGGCACAGGATCCTTTAAGAGCAAAGTAAGTCAAGGAATTTAGGATTTTTTTTTTTTTTTTTTCTGGTGACTAAAACCCTGGAAACCAGCTTTGGTGGTGTGGTTGAATTAACCAGGCTTAATTCCTATCACATGCTATTGCAGTATAATAAATTCCTGCAGTTAATGAAAGCTTTTTTTTCCCCCCTGCCTCCTACAGTGTGCTGCTCTGGTTGGTGAAGACCAGCCTCTTTGCCCAGATCTTCCTGAACTTGACCTTTCTGAACTAGACGTGAACGACTTGGATACAGACAGCTTTCTGGGCGGACTCAAGTGGTGCAGTGACCAATCAGAAATAATATCCAATCAGTACAACAATGAGCCTTCAAACATATTTGAGGTAAGGGTGTCCCTTGGTGAAAATTAATTTCTCATTAAACTTGGCTTGGGCCGCAATATGATTATTGGCCTGAAAGCATAACGGGTTCTTACTTTGCAGTCATCAAAAGACTTTTTATCACAGGCAGGCACTTCCGATTGTGTGGGAAAACAATGTTTGCAAAATAAATGGATTTTGTTGTTTTGAGAATTAAGGGGCTAAGGGCCCCCAACAGAGTGCATTAAACTGTGTTGGAATACTAAGGGGGTTGTGAAAGAATTAGTGACAGAGAAGAACAAAAGTCTAAACCTGTTTATTCCTGTCTATTTCCCACAGAAAAGGGCCTAATGTAAATTAATGTGAAATGTTAAAGACTGCGTTGTTTTTTTTATCCAAGAGATCAGACGTCTACCTTTATTTGCATCACAAAGTGAGCAGTTACTCTTATTGTTATTTTGTGATCATATCTCTGATTTCTCTCTGTCATAGAAACTTCTAAATCCAGCTACTCTAATATTTACTTATAAATTAGTAAAAATTCGCTTACCTTTCAATAGTGAAAATTACCTCCCAGGCTCCAGACTCTTATTATAAGCCTACCCTATAATAAGGAATGTTAATCTACTCCTATTAAAGTGTTACTTTGAAAAAAGAAGTTCTTTCTCACAAGAGCAGCACTCGTTTACTTGAAAATAAATGGTTTCTTGTAGGGACAGACATTGAGCGCTCTGGCACACAAGTTGAATAAAGATCGTCCAATCAACCACTTTCCAATATCACAGCCACCCACACCTCCATCATCATCTGACTTCTTCTCCCTAGTATGTGCCAGGCTCCATGCAAAGCACCTGAAGTGTATTTTTTAATCCCACCAGCAGAGACATTTCTTAAACCTCAGTGTATTTGGTTGAAATCTGGAGTCATTAAGAAAGCCAATTTTACAATATTTATTGAGTTTTTCCAGCACCCAGCACATAAAAGGCACTGAATAAATTATTGAGTCATTAAGAAAACCAATTTTACAATATTTACTGGGGTTTTTCAGCACCCAGCACACAGAAGGTGTTGAATAAATGTGTGTTGACTAAAGAGTGAATAGTGACTATGGTAGTATTAATAACAGTAATCATTAATGATAACAACAGTGGCCAACACTTGGAGACCCCCGTGCTCTATAGGTTTCTTCTCACATCTCCCTCAAAACAGCCTATTTTTCAGGTGCCCTGAGGGTCATTCCCACTTTGCCTACGCAGACACCAAGTCTCAGAGAGGTCAAGTGATTTTCCCCAAGGCGCACAGTTGACCAATAAAGATCAGGGAATTGAACCCCAAAAGGATCCGACTTCCCAGTCTCTATCACTGATAGAAAATAGAGTAACAGTGAGGTTGGGTGACAACCATCCTTTGCAAAGACGTATCAAGCTGCTGCTTTGCTGAATATATTTAAAAATAGAACAGACTCGTTCCTTTCAGTGTTGGTTGGTTGGTTGACATGGAAGCAGGGATCGCCGGCGGGGCTGGGGGGTGGGGGCGTGGTGAGTAGCTGGGGTGGCTGTAGGTTCTGGCCAAGGCGAAGATTTTCTAAGATGTCTGAACAGAGTCTTAGAAGAGCATTCAAGGCGATGGAGTCAGGGCTGCGGAGAAGACGCCCTGAAGGTCTGTGGTTAGTTACACTTCCCAGGCTTCTCAGCCGGGTCTTAGAAAGTTCATGTGAGGACTTGGCTAGTTAGAACTGGTAAATTGAACATTCCTCATTCAGTACACTTGTCAGGCGACAGGCCCGTTTTAAGTCATGCTGCATTAAATAAACAGTACTTTAAAAAATGTTCATCTCTATGGACCTCTTATCTAAAAATCGGCTATTCCCTGTTGGGTGAATGCCATGCATTTTGCAAATGACGGCTAGGGAATTACTAATAGACATGGGGGGTGGGGCATGAGCGAGTCAGTGCCTCTCTGGTGGGCTAGTTTCAAAAATTCCCTTCTCTACGACCTCGTGTCCCCATGTTCCGTGTTGTGGCATCTGCGTGGGGCACTTCTCATTTACACCTTTAGGAGACTTGGTTCACCAACTGGTTATATATAGATGCTTTGATCTATGCAAAGACACCCCTTTTGCTTCCCTGTATAACTTTCTACCACTGATAGAATTGTTTTCAATGCTCTCAAACACAAGGTTCATTTAATTTAATTTCTCATTAGCTCATTTTAAACCAGTGACTCTCAACTCAGAGCCGTTTTGCCCCCCAAGGGACGTTTAGCAGCGTCTGGGGATAGGTTTGAGTTTTAGGACTGAAGGCAAGAGGCTGCTGCTGGCGTTTCGTGGGTGGAGACGAGGGTTGTTGCTCACTGTCCCACAGGGCACGGGACAGCTTCCCACAGCAAAGAACTATTTGGCCCTAAAATGACAGTAGCGCTGAGGTTGCGAACCCTTAAAAAAAAGAAAGAAGTCACTGAAATTCCCTTTTATGAAACACCTAAGATGAACTGGTCAGCTTTCAGAGAGAAGATACAGTACCGTTAAGAGACTGGATATGAAGAATCAGAAGCCACCTAAAATTATGGAGATTCCCAGGGCCCTGGGACTGAGATGTCAGGAATTCTCTTAGTGACAGCGAAAGTGACCGTTTAGATAACCTGTAACAGTTTTCTCTGATGTCACAAAACTCACTCTTCTTTGTCTGTGCAAAGAGTAAGGCCATATGTGGCAACACTGTGACACAGGCTGCCTTCCCCAGCATTTGCATACAGCCAAGATGCCTCTACTCTTTGCCCTCTAGCGTTAAACTCAGACATCTCTGCTCTAACAGGGAAAAAAAATGTGTGTGTGGAGCATAGGTGGAATTTGCAAATCGTCTCTCCCTGCGAGGGAGGTCCAGAGGCAGGACGGTAACCCTTGATGGGCCACAGCTTTGCGGTGTTTCCTCCAAAGCTGCCTTTTCCCCAGAGCCCTTCCCGGAGCCTGTGCCTTTAAGCCTCTCCCCGTGGACTTTACCCGTGCTCACTTTCTTCCAGTTCTCAAAGCCCTGCCTCATCACATTTGTGAAGGCCTTGTACTTGAGCAAGCCAAACAGTCACGGTTTCCGCCACCCCGATCTGCCAATAACAAGCGTGATCTACCTCCGATTCCCAGAATAAAATGAGGCACCGAGCAGTTCAACACTTTCCCTGACTCAAGCAGCGCATCGATGACTCCCCTGGAAACTGGCCACAGGATTTCTGAATTCTAATCAAAGCAGAGAGGAAGGGGTATTTAGAGATACAGATAGGATATAGATAGTCTATGAAGAGTATAGCCAAATGTTAAAACCTTGGGAGTAAATGGAAATTTCTTCCTTTGGCCTCTTTCGTACATTTGAATCTAAGTTTAATTTTTATTTGACGTTATTATTTTTTTTAGGATTTATTTATTTATTTTAGAGAGAGCGTGCACAAGCAGGGGTAGGGGCCCAGAGAGAGGGAAAGAATCCAAAGCAGATTCCCTGCTGAGCACGGAGCCTGACGCCCCTGGGATCCAGGTCACGCCCTGAACCGAAATCAAGAGCCGGTCACTTTAAGTGACTGAGCCACCCAGGCGCCCCTCTTTTTATTTGACTTCAAAAGAAAAGAAGGACATAACTGAACGTCCCACTTTGGGAAAGAGTTAATTCCTCAGTGGGAGCAAGGGGGTGCCGAGACGCAGTTGTCCACATTGGTTGAGAAACTGGACACACAACCAACAGTCTCTGCTTGCAAAGCCAATGTTGGGTGTATAAATGCGGTGACCAGGTTTGATTCAGAAGCCACTTAGGAAAACAGGACGCAGGCTTTTATAGGGGCAGCGTCCAGCGAATCTGATCCGTGTGTCAGGAAAACAGGATGCTGTCTCTGGACCGGTTGGTAGCAAGATTTATATTTCAGAATATTGCAACATAACTTCCTTTCCTCGCTTGCCTTTGTGCATTGTTTGAAGAAGGAGAAGAAAGGAGTGCTTTTACAGCATGGCAGTATGTAAGGATGGGTGGCCCGGGATGAGCTTAAAGAGCACACTGGCCCTTCTTCTGGTCACCATGGGCCACCTTGTCCCTGCTTCATTCAAACATCTGCTTTCCATGCCTCCTTGACACTACTGAAGGAGCATCTTCCATTCCTTCGTCTGCTACATCTGAATACAGCCACTTGAGGTTCTTTAGAACATGGCAAGTGAGAGCGTAGTTGTCTCGAGGTCATGACTCATAATATGTTCTGAAGCCTGCCTTTGCTAAGGGGGGGAGAAGGGCCCACAGCTGCAGCCAACATTCATGTCCGCTGATCACGGGGATGCTCAGGAAGGTCTGATACTGTGGACTTTTGTGGGAGACAAGGCGCAGGGTGGTTTCCCGTTGTCTATAAGGTGTGCTGTCATGCCAACAAGGGAGTGGTGGTTGGAAGCTTTCAAGAATACCTGGTTATTCTGAGGGGAATGCAAGTGATTTGATACTTCTTTTGACTTTTAATTGTAGTCTCATTTTTTTCTAAAATGGGCATATAGTATGTACTTATGAAAAAGTTTCAAAAACCTTGGCTATTCAAGTGACTGTGAGCATTTGGGGAGCAGGGCACTTGCTTGTCTTGTTCACTGAAGTTTTTCTAGATGTTTTGTTAGAAAACAACAGAAAGTAAGTACTCAAAAAATATTTGCAACAAAAGGAATAAATTGACCATCATATATTTAGTGATGGCGTGAATTGCATTAGGATATATATAATTACATATAAAGCACAAAGGATCTGTTTCCTAAAGAACCTTAAACCTAGTTTCGGAGGTCAAATGAAGAAATGTGAAACAATTAGCAAACAATGGAAGACTGCGTATACACGTGTACATATATAGAGGTTTATTAGCAATTAAAAATAATGTAACACTGTATATTCATGTGTATGTGTACATGTCTATTTATATACTCAGGGTTTATATATATATATCTATTAGCAAGTGCAAGACTGTGTGTATGCATATAGACATGTATACATGAATGTGTATGTGCGTGTGTATCCCAGCTAAGGGGGGAAACAGCAAGAATCACATCACCAAGGCTGATACAAGAATAAGAGTGAAGTGTTTTCAAAGAAGGGTTATGAAGGTAAGGAGCTCAATTTACCCAAAGCGAAATATGTACTGATGGGAACGTAGGGATAGGAGAAGCAGGTTGGGCTTTAGGGAGGGTACGAAATTACAGCAGACTGTGAGAACGCAATTGGGACTGTTTAGAATTGGCACAGTAGGAATTAGGGGGCCAGTGAAGGTTTTTAGCAGGAGAGCAATATGATGGAGATCGTATTTAAGCGTATGTAAATTCCCATAGTTGTAAATACTGCGGGCAAGCAGAAAGCGGAAGAAATTGGACAGCAGGCCCTGCTGCATTCTGAACCCCATGCAATGCAGGTACAGGGAAGGGACAAGGTGACAGTAGAGGGGATGGTGTCCAGGGAACAAAGACTTGAAGCACCTCGAAGGAAAATTCCATCAGCCCTGATGAATATGAGTGAGGTTAGGGAGGGAGGTGACAAAGAATGCTAACTCAGAAATATTCCAAAGAGAATCAGAACTTCATGGATATCTTCTGGTTGCGTTTCTGTTCACCTTTAGAAGCTGAAATACTTTCTTAAAACTTGTGAGTCATTTTACAAAGGGGCTCTCCGTCTCTCTGCTGCCTCGGGGACCGAACATATTTAACCCAATCCACAAATTTACGTGGTGTCTGCTTTTTTTCACTTGTCTCCTTGGAGGAAATTCTGCAGCCTTCCATGGTAATGAATTCCTGCTCCTGACTGTGCCTGTGGTCAGACAGACTTTTCTATGAATGGCAAACCTCTTGGAATTTTAACAGAACAACAGAGACAGAAATCTGTATGAAAACAACCCCACCTCAATTTAAGCATCAGGAGAATAAATTCTCCTTTGTTATTTCGGAGACACTGGATTTGTTTACAATAATCACTTCTTCGAGATTTCTGGAATTTCCAATTTGCAATCAATAAATATTTGTCATTTGAATTAAATTTACAGCTCCCAACCAGATTTTTGCCACACTTGGCAATGACACTTAACGGAGAACATCGACTTCAAGGAAGAAAATAATAGCCATTTAAGTGGGGAGATAATTGGCTGTAACATAAGAACAGTGAAAAATGTTGAAACTCATGGAGACTTATGGAGTATTTTAAAAATTTATGTTGTACTTATCTTTGCATTTGTAGTCTACCACAAAATTCCAAATTCCGGGTATAAATCAGATGTTCATCTTGGAGAGTCACAAATCAGGAAGCAACAATCTGACCCAGCCTGTGTGCTGTTTTATTTTCAGCCTCCACTGTCGGCTTATCTTGTAGCGGGACTAAATAGTGTTGTTGTGTGTGTGTGTGTGTGTGGTCATCTACACACCTCAGTTAAAGACTATTTTAGACTTCTTGCTTTGATAACATCTGCCTTATCTTGGGAACATCTGGTTTATCACCCTATTTCCTCCCTGCCATTATGCTGACCACTGGAAAAATAGGGCTCAGGAGTTCTGACCCACAGGGTTATGTCTACCGGAATCAACCCCCGCTAATAAATAGTAAGTCACAGGTGCTGGTTACATGACCACCTTCCACCATCACCAACTTTCCTTGGGTTTACTTTTGTTAATGTAAGTTGTGGTTACAAGACATGGATCGGCTGCTGTTTTTCATGGAAGTCGATCCGGTTCTTTGCCATTTGCAATTTGGAAAGTGAGAATCTATATGTTTAATTAGGCACAATGATTGTAGAATGTAGCGTTTTGTGGGTTTTTTTGTTTTGTTGTTTGTTTTTTTGTTTTTTGTTTTTTGTTTTTTTAAGTAGAGACCAATTATTTCATGCCAGATACTTTAGGTGCTCCGAGATGTAGGTGAACCATTTTATGGGCATAGCTTGGGTTTTTCCCTCCTTCTGGATTCTCTAGGGGGTCATTTACCTACAAATGACCCTGCCGGATTTCTTTGGGGCCAGAAAAGTGGAGACCCACATTCACAAGGAGGAAAACCGAGAGAGGAATCAGGAAAAAGTGGCTCATTGCCTCTTAGATTTACTTGAAAGATATAAATGTAGGTTAAAGTAATCAGGGTTCAGGATGCTGGATTGGACAAACTGTCTATTTGTACAGCGACGGTGTGTGCTTGTCTAGCAGCCTTACACATATGTCGTGTCTGTTTGTCCATGTCCCCCTGTCTATATGAAATGTCTCGGAGACACAGCCCAGCAGATGGCTCACCTCTGAATGAGATCAACACACAAAGCAGATAAAAAGCTGAACTTTCAAGACTGCATTGTTAAACAGAGAGCCAAATTGTTCTTCTACTCTTCCCTACCCCAGACTTCACATTTTTAACAAGGTTAATTTGTCCCTATAATTATGGGCCTATTCTTTTAGCAATGAAAACTTTTATTGTGGGTTTTATAAAACGAATTGCCTGCGATGTAAAGCAATTTTGTAAGGTGTTTTTTTTTTTCCTTCTTCTCTAACCTGTGAGGTTACTTTCAAAATTGTGCTCTCTCACATATAGTTTTGAAAGCAAAGCAGGATACTGTATTTTACTGTAGCCTGCCAAAGTTGCTGAATTACAAGTAGCTAGAATGCGAGCTCGGGAAAGGGGAAGAGAGGTATAAAGGAAATAAATACACACCCTCATTCTTGGCAAGGGCAAAATTTTATGAAGAGAAATGGCTTCTTATCCGTTACGCCATTTGTCCCAAAACAATGATCGGAGATACTTTTGTGCCTTTTCTGTTCCCAAGTGATAGAATGATTTGCATAGTTGGAGACTCTAAACACTATTACCTTGTAGATCTGCCCATCTCCGTTACTACTGCAAGTTATTCATTCAGGGTTTGCGGCCGGATGGGTTAATGAATGACCAGATCTTGCGTAAAATGACTTGGCCTGACTTTTAAACGACTACTTTTTTTTTTTTTTTTTTTTGGCCAGTCTTGTGATGGGTGTTAATTGGCTCTAGAGACCAAGCCTCCTATAGAGTTTTTTTCTTTTTCTTTTTTTCCCCCAGAAGTAGCTTTGTTCCGTCGTCCCCCCCCTTCCCCTTTTACATTCTCTTCCAAACTGAAGCTCAGAGACAGTTCAAGGAGCTGCATGCAGGCGATAGGGCAGGGAGGAGGGAGGACACTCAGTAGCCAAATCCTTGGTGGCTGATGCCCGTCCTTGTGCCAAATCAGCATGATTTATCAGAGCCGTGTCTTCAGTAGGACTAAGTTTAGCGTGAGTTCCTTGGTGTTCCTCACACAATATGCAGAGCTGGAGCTCTGAACTTTGAAGGAAAGCCTCAGAGCAGTTTGCAAAGTGTTGGTGCTTAGTGAATACTAAATTACATTTAGGAAATAGTCTGCTGCTACCAGTTATACTTCATTTTTATTCCTGACACAGACACCTAAATCAGAGAACAGTAACATTTCAGAGATTATGGAAGCAGTTTGGGTATGTTCCAACACTATAATAGGATCAGAATTTTAAGGCCTTTTGTATTATTACCAATAGTCACTTAGTTTCTGCTGCAGTGTACTTTGTAGGGAATTACAGCTTTTACTAAAAAGATTAAAATGCTATTATGCAAATGATTGCAGTATGTTATTATGTTTACAAATTAACATCCATGGCTCAACACACAAATTAAGTAACTCTTCTATCTATGTTATTAAGGATTTAATAAAGTAACTGTTAATAAAAATGGGTAGCTTGGAACACTTACTAGGAAACAATTGTGATTTAACACAGAACTGGAGCCTCGTGTTTCATGTTCTAGGTGATAGAATGGTAGAGTCAAGTTGCACAAAGCACACGGAAGACCCGGGACCGTGTGAACTGCAGCGCTGCTCGTCCGAGATGCTGACGACCACGAACTAAGTAGCTTCAGGCTACAATGTACAGTGGGTGCACATCAATAAATCTAAGCAATGAACACAAACCATTTTCTATTAATAAATAGTTCATTGAAATGATATTTGCCCTCCATTCTGTGTTTGATATGTTCCACGCACGCGGAGAATACTTACATTATTCTAAAATGGAGCTCAGAGCAAATTTCGATGTGGCGAATGAGATTTAGTTGCAAAATATCGCCGTGTGATAAAAGGGGAGAAGGCTAGGTTCAGACTAGGATTGCTTTACAAACAGGCTGCAAATTGCTATTCCTGGCTGTTCATAAGAGATCATAAAAGCAAGGAGATAAGAACCGCCAAGGTCCCTGAGAAATGAATGTATGTGATTATGTTATCTTGTGGGTTGGATTTACTAGACAGACCGACAACACCTTCACTTTAGTCCAACAGGAAAAGTAGAGAGAGATGTAGATTTGGGATAACAAACTTTGTTAGAATGGGGAAGTTCCACAACACTGTAATTAACATGTTTCCAAAGAGACCTGGGATTCCAGTCACTGAATCCTTTGCTAGATCTCAAAATAAGAGCGAGAAGTATCGTCCAATACTAAGCCAAGAAACAAACAACAAGGACACAAAAGAATTATTAGACAATCCTGGGAACTGCTTAATTGATATCTCAAATGTTGGGGGCTTATTTCCCGTAGCTAAATAAAACTGTTGGAGGTGCTGATGTAAACAATAGCCTTTTTAGGTCAACCTAAAAATATATAATCAAATAAAAAAATAAATCAACAATTACCTTTTCCGGTCTACCTACGGAGGGCAACTAACCTAAGCTGCTTAGCGGGAATACCTGGGTGTACTCAAGAAACATGAGCAGGGAAGCAGCCACAAACCTGGTCAAGGTTTGTGTCCTTGCATACAATACAAGCAATTTATTTTGTTCCGAATAGCACCTCTGTTGTTGGAAAACTACTTATGCAAATTTTTGATATCTAGCTTTAGCAAGGCGCCTGGTTCCTTCATTTCCTTCCACATTTGGATAAATTGTGTTGTTCTTCACTCTTCCAAATTTGTCCTTGTGGAAGTGAACACTTGCAAATTGGTTGGAGCTCGCTAAGGGAAAGAAAGGGAGTGGGGAGCGGGAAGAGGAGGGGAAAAAAAAAACAACAACAACAACAGCAAAAACCGAACCGAGAACAGTTGTTGGGACAGCTTCTGAGTTGATGGTCTGTGGCCTTGTGCCGTTTCCAGGCACCTGATCAAGAAAGTGGTACAATCCTGTTATGCAGGCATTTACTCTTGCCAACAGTCACCTGACATGACCAAGGTTTAAAGTACTTGCTGGAACTTGAGGCAGCATCGTGGAAATGCACGACTGTATGTGTGCAGACACATTCACATTCTTTTTTTTTTTTTTTTTTAGGAAAACAAAAAGTGATACTTGCCATAGAAGGGTGGTAAAATAATTAGTCCAGTAGACAAATGCCTTGGCCCATGTTTAAACAGAGCTTTAAGGACACGGTGTTCTCAACAGCCACATATCTAAATACAAACCAGTGTCAGCTGCCATGCAGAGCAGAATGTAATAGCCCGTTCTCACATAGGTCATCGCCGATCCATTTTGGTCGCAGTCACACCGCACATCTGTTTCTGCGTGCTGCAGCTTCTTAAGGTGGCATTTTGGACTTCAGAAGAACACAAACAACCAAGCTATAAATTCCCACTGCTGGAGTTATTTTGAATAAGTGTATACTGTTTCATATTTATAATGGCGAGGCTTCATAATATTCACAGCGAATATATAACACCGATCAGTTCAACAAGCATGAAATTGTATGTTGTCAACTTGTCACATAAATAGAGTCATATTCAGGCTTGCGATAATGTTGAACTAACATTTTTTCCCCCACAATTGTCGAGAGGGTCACAAAGAAGTGGGGAGGTAGCACTTCCTTTGGGGAGATAAACAGTCAGGGCCATTGTAGAGTTGAGATTAGTGTTGATGGGTCCCTTTTCTTCCCTCCCTCCAAAGCACTTGTTTTTCTTGGGTGAATGCTAATTGGCTAATCTGGTGTGTTTCTTCTGTCATCCAATGGTATCATTTTCAGCCAGTGCTAGAAAGCTTTTTTGGGTTGTGTATGTGTGAGTAGCTTTTTCTGTTCTCCTTTAAAACAAATTTTTTTTTCTATTCTTGGAGCGCAAATCAGCGCTAATTGTCATGAAATTCTCTAGCTCTACTCTGGCAAGCTTTCTTGTTGTCTCTGCACCTCCGTTAACTCTTAATTCATTACCAGATCGCTGGGTGAACTCTCCTGCTCTAGGGGAGTTAGAGAGAGGGAGAAAGGAAATTACTGAACCCAAAGTGCACCTTACCAAAAGGGGAAGAGAGGACAGAGGAAGCGTACTCACCAGGAGCTTGGGGGCGACAGCAGAGACCACTTCCCACAGTGGCTGGTATTTCTGCACGGGGGGCGAGAGTAGAAGCCGATGCCAAGTCCTTTTTCACTTTTGAGAAATTCTTAGATGGGTTCGATCCTCCCCATCTTCCTCAAGTGGCCCGAAGACAGAAGTGTTGCAGGCCGTATCTGCAAGCCCAGTGGTTTATCCTGTTAAGTTGCTAACTCAAAACCGCAGGGCCATGCATGAGAAGGCAGATGTCAGCAAGGATTGTTACTCCCATCGGTCGTTTCATCCCGTATCACTTGTGAAATAGGTGGTCACGTTTTCTCATATGGCTTCCAACTTTTGCATAGTTTCACATGGCTTCATGCTTCTGGATTTTTAAAGTTCTTCTATTACTTATTTGCCCATCCATCAAAAAATAATTATTGCCAACTGCGAGCATGCTCACGTGCTTGCCAGTTTCTGGGAAGACGGTGGTGGAGAGCAGACAGAGTCCGTGGCGTCCTGGGGCTCATGGTCAGCGATAAAGGCAGGTCAGTAAAATCAAGTGAGGTGAACTGTCTGAGAGAGGAAGCAAAGCGGGGACTTTCTCCACCTGCTCGCTATCCTGGTCATTGCTAATAGATCAATTCGACCCGCCTTGGAATTGGTACACTTATCATCTTCAGAAAGGCCTTCCTCTTGAAGTGGAATTTTTCCGGAGAGCATTTCTCCTCGTCATTGGGGCCGTCTGTTGCAAACCGAGAGCCCAGGCATGGGGGGTCCAACAAGCACAGGGCAGTGGGACAGAATGTTTGAAATCGGGAGACCTGAGATCTCCCACATTAAGGAAAACAGCACTTTGCTCATGGGAATTGCTGAGGGAGCCAACCCAAGGGAAGAGAGCAAAGCTGTCAGCACAGAGTTCTTTCATCCATGTGCCGGGCTGACGTGACCAGAATGTTGCGCCCTTGGCAAAGTATGTGGGGCTCCTTTGGATGAAAACCATTCTGTACCATTTTAGGCCTGTTGACCTTTGTCTCTGAAAATGATATTTCTGTCCAGCCGGAAGGGCTGGCACGCGTTTGCCTATATGTGACATCCCGAATTTGTGGCTTTTCTCTCCTCAGAGCCCTCTGCTCATTGCCTCATGGGATAGTCCTACACAGGGACTGTCTTGTTCCCTTGACCGAGGCATGCACAGGTAGACTGTAGACCTATCCTTTTCTTCTTGTCTGTGGAGGTACCCAGCATTACGCCCCTACTGAGCCATACCCAGTATTTCCTGTAATACCTTGGGTTAAACCTCTTCTCGCCAGTCGTTTCTGAGAAGCTCATTTCTGCTTCTGAATGGTGCTTAGGTAGGGAAAAAGGGTGCCTCTATGATAGGAATGCCCTTGGTTTTTCCACGGGCTCTTGGCCTAAGGACATTAGCTTCCCTGGGTACCATTTCATTTGTTCAGATGTGAAGTTGGAACTTCTCTTTCCCAGACATAGTTCTCCTGGGTGTCCAGGGATCCTGGCCAACTCAGACTCGGTCCAGAAATGTTCTCATGTCAGGATCCTCTTGTGTCTTGCCAGCACATGCTTAGCGGGGACACCCTGCTCTTGTCTGAGCCGCATCTCTCAGCCTGGATTTTAGTTTCAGGCGGTGCTGCCTGATGGGCAGGCTCGCCTCCTGCTCCTACTGGAGGAGAGTCTGGGCGGATGCCTGAGCATTGGACTGCAACCATGCTGCATGGGCTAAGCGACTTCTCTCTCCTCCTGCTCCCCAATTCCAGGACGCTGCGGGCGGCAGATTTGAGAGTTACTTTAGGTCACGGTGCCACTTTCTAGCTCCTTTAATCCCGTCACCGGGCAATCCCACCAACGTGGCCGAGGTGGCTGCCGCTGTCCTAAAGGAATTTGTGTCAGTTTCTCCTGGGACAAATCTAGTCTGGCTGCTTTGCAATATTGGTTCCAACCGAAAGTTGCGACAAAGACATTCTGTCTGCACGGAACCAAAGACTTGTCTGTGGCTAGATGCATCGGGCAGTAATGGAATGTTGCCTGGTCTTGGCAGATAACAGCCTGGTCATCCGCATGGCATGATCCATGCACCATTTAATTTGTCTTTGAATGGCAAATGGGTTTCTTCTCTGAGTCAGCAAAAGGCGTGATACCCTCCAAGAGTACCATGTGACCTCCCCGCTGCTTTTGTGATACAGAGAAACAAAACACCGAGCCCGCGTTTTCCCTTTAGTTGCTGGTTCATTTTTATTTCCAGCTACATGTTTCATAGCTGAAAGAGAAGATGTATGTTGCACAGACAGGATGCATTTTTACTTAATCACGGTGGTTATTTTTATAATTCATACGAGGAGACCTCATTTCTTTGGCCATTATTAACTTAGTATTATTAATTGTCTGAAACATAGCTGAGAAACACACCATTTGTAAAAATGTCTTGGACAAGCCAAACCAGAGGCAGAAAAATCGTACCCTTGTTCTTAATGCATTTTATTCCCAGATAAGCTTCTCCAGCCCTCACTTACCACTGGCTTCCTTTTGTTTTACTTACAATTTAAACCAATCTAGTTATCTGTTTTCCGAGCACATGGGAGATTAGAAGAAATGATTTAGAAAGTTAATGAGCTGGTAGAGGCAAGGAGATCATAGCGGGAAGTGGGCCCTGACCGAAGATGAGACAAAAAAATGATAAAAAGTAGGCAAACACTCGAAATAGAACTGTCTAGGACTATTTAGTTGGAAGGCACATAGCCCTGTATTTCTCAGGGCTGTGTTTCTAAACAGCTCCCTACAGTCATTCTGCAACATCACACAATGCTACAAAAATCAGATCTCATAATTTTTTTGTATTACGTTATGTTAGTCACCATAGTCATTAGTTTTTGATGTAGTGTTCCATGACTCATTGTTTGTGTATAACACCCAGTGCTCCATGCAATACGTGCCCTCCTTAATACCTGTCATGGGGCTCAACCATCCAGCCACCGCTCTGCCCTTTGAAATCCTCAGATTGTTTCCCGGAGTCCGTAGTCGCTCATGGGTCATCTCCCCCTCTGATTTTCTGCCCTTCGGTTTTCCCTTTTTTCCCCTAATGTCTTCTGTGCTATTCCTTATATTCCACATATGAGTGAAACCATATGGTAATTGTCTTTCTCTGCTTGACTTATTTTGCTTAGCATAATCCCCTCCAGTTCCATCCACGTCAATGCAAATGGTGGGTATTTATCCTTTCTGATGGCCGAGTAATATTCCATTGTATATATGAACTGCATCTTCTTTATCCACTCATCTGTTGAAGGGCATCTCGGTTCCTTCTACATTTTGGCTATTGTGGACATTGCTGCTATGAACATTGGGGTACATGTTCCCCTTCTTTTCACTACATCTGTATTTTTGGGGTAAATACCCAGTAGTGCAATTGCTGGGTCATAGGGTAGCTCTATTTTTAACTTTTTGAGGAACCTCCACACTGTTTTCCAAAGTGACTCTACCAACTTGCATTCCCACCAACAGTGTAAGAGGGATCCCCTTTCTCCACATCCTCTCCAACATTTGTTGTTTCCTTCCTTGTTAATTTTTGCCATTCTAATTGACGTAAGGTGGTATCTCAATGTGGTTTTGATTTGAATTTCCCTGATGGCAGTGATATTGGACATTTTTCATGTGTCTGTTAGCCATTTGCATGGCTTCTTTGAAGAAGTGTCTGTTCATGTCTTCTGCCCATTTTTTAATTTGATTATTTGTTTTTTGGGTGTTGAGTTTGAGAAGTTCTTCATAGGTCTTGGATACCAGCCCTTTATCTGTAATGTCATTTGCAAATATCTTCTGCCATTCCGTGGGTTGCCTCTTAGTTTTGTTGACTCTTTCCTTTGCTGTGCAGAAGCTTTTTATTTTGAGGAAGTCCCAAAAGTTCATTTTTGCTTTTGTTTCCCTTGCCTTTGGAGACATGTCATGAAAGAAGTTTCTGTGGCCGATGTGGAAGAGTTTACTGCCTATATTCTCCTTTAGGATTTTGATGGATTCCTGTCTCACATTGAGGTCTTTCATCCATTTAGAGTTTATCTTTATGTATGGTGTAAGAGAATGGTCGAGTTTCATTCTTCTATATATAGCTGTGCAATTTTCCCAGGCCCTTTTATTGAAGAGACTGTCTTTTTTCCATTGGGTATTTTTTTCCTGATTTGCGAAGATTGTTGACCATAGAGTTGAGGGTCCATATCTGGGCTCTGTGTTCTGTTCCATTGACCTATGTGTCTGTTTTTGTGCCAATACCATGCTGTCTTGGTGATCACAGCTTTGTAATATAGCATGAAATCCAGATCTCTTAATTTTTAAGATGGGGGAAATATGAATATGATTTTGAAATCTTTCCATTCAATGCTTCAATAAAAAATTTGGTACTTGAGCAAGTCAACTTCTCAATTCATCTGCACAAGTGCCTATGTGGATTAATGCCTGATGGGAGAGATAAATGAGACGTATATCCTAACACACATGTATATTTTTAGATCTGGAAGATTTTCATGAAGTTTTGATGTCATTCTATGAGACTTTCCTATATAACAGCACTAAGTAAGAAAATGCTCCATGAAATGTTGAACTTCATTGTATGATCTGTCAGATTACTTGCTCCCTTAAAAAATACAACTGTTAAAATTTCCTCTGATAAAGAGGCTGCTGATTTTTTTTCTCTTGTCAATAGTAAAGCTCTTTGGCTACAGGGCCATTAGTCAAGACAAATACAGCTCAGCAGTGTTATTCTTAAAACAGTAATTCCCCACATTCCTTTAGAATGGAATTACCTAGACTTTCCCCCTTTGTTGCTTTCTTACCCAGTCCCCAAATAAACCACCACCCCAACAATGCGTAATTCATGTGCATATAATCATTCAGAGCACACTAAATTGGAATATCAGTGCTATAAGTAATTCCCCCTTCTTTCTCATTTCGTCTGGAGATCCTTAGAAATAAACCACCAACCTCAGGGCTAGCAAAATAATCATTAAAATGTGCTGTTTGATTTTGGAAGGAGGATTTTAGCTAATGTACAGGACTGAGTTCCCTAAATTTAATTTCTGTCTAGAAACCCAAAGAAGGCTATATGTGTGACTTCTTTATCCAAACTCTCCAGCCCAGCTGTCACCTTTCACCTTAGGGGACAGAATGGACAGCTTGGATTTCTCCATATGGACCCGGAGCTTTGGTTAGGCCATGACCCCTCATTAATATTCAAACTTTGGCAATTTCAAAAAATGCTGTCCACTCTGACTACTGGAAGCAGCCCAGCTCCCCTGGTACTTTCTCACGCTTATCCTTTATACGAAGGCATTCGTGTCTCCCTTCATGTCCCTTTCAGGAGTAATTCTTCCCTTGTTCAATTTTTCCCTTTCTCTTTATGGCTGTCATAATAGCCCCTGATACAGTCAGGCGGCGATGACCCTGTCCATCACTCACCTGCAAGCTATTCTTGAACTAGCGGATGGTCCCTGAGTGACCAGATTAATTGTGCCAGTGGTGGGTCTTTCCACCCGACCTTTCATCCAGTAGCATAAAAGCTGATTCCAGGCTGTGTGCAAGGCTGGCTGCCCTGCCATCTCGGTGCCCTCCGTGGAGCCAAGCAGTGGGAAGGACAGCATCAATGCAAATTAAGTGCAGAGGCACGGATAGAAAAAGGTGGGTAGTTGGGGTTACCAGAAATGAAATCTCTTCCTTTGAGTGCCAGTGGAAAGAAGTCTGAAGGAGTGGGAGTCCAAAGGAAGTTTTCCAGAGATACGATTTTCATAAACTGCATTACAACAATGGACTATTCTAAAGGCTGTTCGTTCTTGTCTGTGTTCAGTTGGAGCCCTTACCAGGCAAAGGATAAACTTTTCAGTCCCTAAATTTAGGAAAGTATTTGTGGCCCTTCTCGGGCACTGAGTGAGTTTTGTCACATGTGCCAAAGAGCAGCTTTTCCTTTTGTGAAGGCCTTTGAATTGTGTCTAGGGCTGTTTCGATGTTAGCTTTCTCATCCCGCAAGCTATATTATTAAAGCGCATGAGGGAAAGGATGGACCCCAAGTTGGTATCTCATCACCTGGCCAGTGCCCAGCACAAAGCCATGCGTGTAAGGAATTCTAGCTCTGACATCTGTTAATGGTTGGATTTACAGTGGTTCTACCAAATTCAGACAGAGAAGGAGAGAGAGAGAGAGAGAGAGAGAGAGAATAAAATGACCTTCCCAGGCATTCAGACCAATCATGCTAAAAATAAGACATATCAAAGATCTGAGAGTGCATTCTCCAAGAGATGGTTTGTAAATAGAGCCAACAGTGACAGTGGTATGTTGTGTGCTTGCCAGAGAGGCTGTGAACTTACCTTCTAATTCACTTGCTGCTCAGATGAAGATATCTGGGTGTTTTAATGGCAGTTGGGAGCCACGTGGCTGTGTGAAGCCAGTGTGCATTGGCATGTGAAGACACTATTACACGTTTATAGTGGATGTGGAGTATTCACTCCTGTCCCCCATGGGAGAGGGAGTATTTCTCATACGCAATGAAGAGCTAAAGAACTGGTATCTTTCCAGGGTTCCCGAGCATCAGGGGATCTTTGCCTCTGTACAAGGAACCAGCTGTTACCTGGGAGTTCACGAACGGGTGTGGTAACATGTTCCCAACACACTGTTCGCAGCACTGTGCCCATATTCCTGGCCTGTTTCAACTCTCTGAACAGATCCAGGCATCACATTTTTGCAAATATTTTGTTCTTGTTGTAGTTTTCTTATCAAAACTCACAATGGGAGGAATTTACCCCTCGTGGAAAAGTGATTGCGTGATGACACAAGTTTCTCGTGCCATAGTTGCCTGGCAGCTGCCTGATTTCTCAGAAGAATCACACACAAAGGCTAAAAAGAAATGGTGGGATGGCGAAGGACGGCTAATTTCCCAAGGCGTTTGGGCTTTTCAGAAGTTGTGAATGTTTTTGGCCTTGCTTTCCTTTATAGGCCGGGATCATTGAAACCAGGGTACAAAAATAGCCAAAGAAGATCCCGTTAACCTGAATTTCTTAGTAGTTTTTGTAGAACAATTGAATTCATGGCCATTTTTGCTATTTTAGCAAAGACCTTGGTGAGTTGTCTTTATTAGAAGGGAACGGTTTGATCAGTCCAGGGCTCTAGGCTGACTCATGTGTTATAAGTCAGTACGCCATCATACAGGACGCTCAAAACCAGGAACTGATTTTATTCATTCTTCAACTGATCCATTATCAACTATGTAAAGAGCACCAACTACGCGCCAGGTTCTCACTCAGGTACCCCAACTACTAAGATGTATGTACTGTGTATACACTACTTCAGACACAGGCGTCGCTTGTCCAGAGAAAAAGACAGCTAAATCTGCTTAGAAGATAATGGCGTGAACTCTGTGGTCAGGCTAGCAATGAAGTGCCATGAAGACACAAACAGAGAGGTGAAAATGGCTGCTAAAACAGAGAGGAAAATTGGGTAAGTGTTGATAGATTATTTAACCACGAGTTTGAGCCCATCAGAGGCTGAACATTCCTATTGACTTATAAAAGGTAGCGAACTGCATTTCTCACCCCTCAGGAGGAAAACAGAATGGTCAGGAAAAAGGACGCACGTAGTAGGCTCTAACCAACATTTCCGGCAAGGCCTGTCTACCTTGGGCTCCGCGATCCAACAGCTCATTAGATTTTAACAAAAGCAGCAGAGCTAACTAAGTGTTCCTCAGTGAGGCACCCCGGGCACTATCTCTGAGAGCCACTGTGACATACAGAACCCGAAGTGAATTAAATAGTCAGCTACAGCAAGCCAAAACTTAAAAAAAGCCCTGAAATGACCAAAAATGGAAACATATTACAGTTATCTGCATTCACAGTACAGAACAAGTTTGGTCGTATTTAAGATAATTCTCTAGTGCCTGCTATTTTTAGCCCAAGGGTAAGCTCCTCTAAGAGTCTTTTAGCATTGCAACCCTTTAACCTGGCCTGACAGACTAAGCCAATAAGCTGTCTGATTTTCCCCGTCCGTCGGGGAGGAAGAGAGATAGCTAAAACAAACCATTTGCGGGGAAAATGTTCGGCCTATCTTGTATTAAGAGCTTTTTTCATATAGATTTTTAAAACATCCCAATATTAAGTGTTGCCTGTCAGAGACCAAAATGTCAAGCTTTGCTGTTTTGAAATTGTAGGCTCATGGTTATAAAAAGAGGATTTTACAGGCCTAGTCTAATGGAAATAAACATTACTCCATTACCTTCGGTAAAACCAAATCTTTACAGTTCAAACTATCATTATTAGTGTCTATGAGAAGAAAGAAACGTTTCCAGGGGGTTTATTTATTTTTTTTAGGCAAAGAAAGATTGGCGAGCTATGCCATAGCAAATGAAAGTTTTCTTAAAGCTTTCCCCTCAGTGACTTTGCAGTGTGTAATTTAAAAGCAGAAAGCAAAGAAAATGCAGTTTTAAAACACTAGGCTGGCCATTCCTGGTATCTTTCTTTCTTACATATTAACAACCCTTCGTGAAACTATTGCTCTTACCCATTCTTGTCTGTCTGTCTCTATACAGTATATGCAAACACCTTTATCCGCTCTTTATTGTTCACACTTTCTTCTTAGTGTGTGTGTATGCGTGTGTATGCATGTGTGTGTGTGTGTGTGTGTGTGTGTGTTTTGTGTGTGGTGATGTAGGGATGAGCCATCTCAGTTTAAATTGTATGACCACATATGGGGACACTTAAAGTGTCTTATTTCCTACTTGGTTCACCAGAAGAAATTCTGCTAATCATCGAAGTTTAAGAATGTTCCAAGGTTGACCCATTGACTGAAATTCAGAAGACTGAATGTGTCAGTTCAGTATGGGGTGGATTTTAGCCACAGATGCTACCTGTCAAGCAATTGCCAGATATTTATTGAGCTCATATGATATGCAAGGTGTTACGCCAAGTGTTTTGGGAGGGGGGCAAGTTAGAAAGGGGTTTGAAGTAGGACCTCAGTCCTCAAGGAGACTTGTCACCGAGTTGCAGAAATCAGATACTCATGCCCCCAGAGTGGCAGTCAGAAAGCTTTAGGACATTTCTAGAGATGCTCCCGTGTCCCAGATGCACGTCTACGGCTCCTCTCGGACAGAGCGATCCTACCTCAGTGCCCAGCCAGCTGGTCGACATTTCCCTGGGCCCCTGTGAAGTGTCCCGATCACTACCTTTGGTTATGCATGGTTCTGTCTTCCCACAGATGAGGAATTTAGGAGTTAGTATTTAACCAGAACTCAAATTGCCTGGTTCCCGCAGCTTCTCTTATGGGAGAAGTGTCAGGAGGATGGAATTGTTCTTTTCCGTCATGAGATCTCAGACACGCCGGCGGGTTGCACAGCCATCTCCTGGGATATATGTGCTCTATTGAAATGCCCTATTGGCTGTTATGTGATCAAGTGGTGGCGGTTTCTGCAGAGGACTGGTGGGATGTGGGCCCCCACGACGCTGCAGCTGTAGTCCTTTGCCGGTGAGGTGTTCTGCGCTTTGCAAGCTCACTCCTGATCTTTACTCCCCTTTAAGACCTCCTGTTAATCTTTATCACGGGCTGACTCTGTAACGCAGTGCACACCAGGTTGCCTAACTTCTTGTTTGTGTGCTCCCAGGGATCAGAAAGCTGTTTGCTGTTTTTCCCCCAGACCACGTAGGCTCACTGCCTCTGTCTCTCTGTCCTTTGTTGTCCACGTTTGGTCTGTTGCTAAAGACTCCCTCCTTGTTCTTAGGTGAATGTTCACCATCTTCCTCCATCATTTCTTTTTATCTTTCACTAACTCATACTTAAGCGATCACAGCCTCCTTTACTGCTTCCCTTCTTCCTCGGTCATCCTGAAGATGGCATATTCTGCACCGTGCCTTATTGATGATGAAGCTGACCACTATTTTTCGGTTTCTGCTGTGTGCCTAGGCTTTGCCAAAACCTATGGTACTTAGAGGGGTGCTTGGGCAGTTCAGTCGGTTAAGGGCCTGCCTCTTGATCTTGGCTCAGGTCTTGATCTCACAGTTGTGGGTTTGAGCCCTGCATTGGGCTCCACGCCCAGTGTGGAGCCTACTTAAAAAAAAAAAAACCCAAAAAACAAAAAAACCTCCAAAACTAAGGAGGGGTTCAGGAAGTAAGGCTCAGATACTTATAAAAGGAGTTTAAAAATTATCTTCCTTTGGAGATGCACAACTTTATGAGGAGACAATCCCCACCCATGTGACACAATCAGACAGTGGGTGAAATGTGGATAGTCACTCAACAAATCCATATTCTAGGCACCATGTGGAATAGAAGAACTGGCGATTTAACTCCTGCCTTCAGTTTCCATTAAAAACTAACTGTCCTATAAAGAGAGGTGCTCATTGGCATGATATTAGCAAACTACGCTAAGAGGTTTAGAGCTGGGTAGAGATCCATAAGACCAGTGGGACAAGTGGGAAGCCAGGGTGGTGGAAAAGGAGATCCTCAAGATGGAGAGAGATTTTCATCGGCCAAGAGGAAAGGCAAATATAGTTGACCCTTGACCAACACAGGTTCGAACCGCATGGGTCCCACTTAACGTGGATTTCTTTCAATAAATATATATGTATATATTTTTTCAATAAATATATAATATATAACATATATATAATATATTATATATAACATATATATATTATATAACATATATAATATATATAATATATTATATATATGTTATATATTATATATTTATTGAAACATATTATATATATTATATATGTTATATATATTCCTATATAGTACCATGAATGTATTTACTCTTCCTTAGGATTTTATTTTTTTTAATTTTTATTATTTATTTATTTATTTATTTATTTTGGGGATTTTCTTAATAACATTTTCTTTTTTCTAGCTTGCTTTATTGTAAGAATACAGTGTATAGTACATATCACACACAAACCGTGTGTTAACAGTAAGGCTTCTGGTCGCCAGTAAGTAAGCAGTAGTTAAGTTGTGGGGACGGCAAAAGGTGTGTGCAGATTTTTGACTGTGTGAGGAGCAACACTGCCCCTAACCCCACGTTGTCTAAGGGTCGAGGGTAAATTCAGACATCAGCTTTCATCTCATTACTTACTTAATACTTATTTGTCACCTACTGTGGGCCAGGATGTATGTCAGGTGTTGACATAACTGGATAGGACAGAGACAATGTTATGAGCAAAGTCCGTGGTGAGGAGAACCCTAGGGATGATTGGGAAATAAGGAATAATCCAACAGGGTAGAAGGGAAAGTGACACATGTTGAATAGAATCTTAGAATTGTACTAAATTAATACGAGAGAGCCTTACAGTAGCAATAGGGAACTATAGGCCCAGGCATGTTAAGTAAGTTGCATAAGGGACACCGGCCTTTCATTAAGATGAGTGGGGAGAAGACAGATTATAGGGTTTGTTATCAGGGAAGAAGGGTTATCTTGGACAGAGATTGAGGGCAGGGGCCCAGTGAGCAGGCTGTTGTGGTTTTCGAGCTTGAGATAATAAGGCTGAATTAGGGAGTGATGGTGACGATGAGAGGAAGGGCTGGATGTGGGCGACTTTGTGAAGAAAGAATCGATACAGATCTTTATCACATAAAGTGATAGGTTCAATGTCGCGGTGAGAGAAAAGGAAGTGAAAATGACTGTGGTTTCAAGCCTGGGTGATTTGGAGGATTTGGGGTCAGTTAAGGAAAATAAGAGAATCAGAGGAAGGAGCTACGAGGAAAGATCTAGAATGCAATGTCTGTAGCTTATATAGCACATGGCGTCAGCTGCTGTTGGGAGTCTGTGAACAAAATATAATGATTGAGCTGGAGAGCAGTTGTCGAAGCCTTTCTGAGGAGAGCCATCTTGAAGGAAACGTCAGGGTTCCCCATTGTCTGACATGTTACAGATTTTTGCATTTTTGCTTTGAGGTTGGTAATTTGCCAGACTGCTTCTTGCCAATAGTAATGGTAACTTTGGGTATTTTCATGTGCCAGACACTGGGATTAAACATTTTTAAACAGTGTTTTAATAAAAGAAATCTTAGTTTTATAAAGTTTAAGTTAATAAATTAAAAAGAAATGATCTCATCTAATTTTCATAATCATCATGACGGGTTGGAGGTGTTACCTCATTTTACAGCTCAGAAAGTAAGGCTCAGATAAGTAACTTGCCCAGGGCCAAGATACAAAAAGGAACCAGAAGGACTGAGATTGCCTAACTCCCAAACTCTAAAATTTTAACCACTCCCTTACACTGCCTCTTACTTAATACCTCCATCGTCAGGCGCTAAGCTTCTCATCCCCTCCTACTCCCAGCCTTTTTCAAATTTTCCAAATGCCTGGAATTATTTCTGTCCTCTTGTTTTCAATCCTGCTGAATTTTAAAATCACAGGAACCTCTCAAATTCAGGAAGTGTTCCCTGATTAATTCCACCTCTACCTAAACAGCTAGCAGAACCCAGACCTGATCTCGTTGGAACAGAATTCGTGTTATTTAGTGGAGAGAACAGCATGAAGCCATCCAGCCACAGACTGGTCAACAGATCAGAGTTCATACCCTACTGCCTGTGGATCTGTAGATAGTTTCATTTGCAGAGAATTGCACTTGAAAGCATATATTAAAATTGTAAGGCCACGAACTATTTGCGGTATTCTTTGTCCCCAATGTGTATAGTCTTGATACTTGTTGACTGATTGACCATGATTTCTGTTGACATTTGGTTGAGATGGAAGACAATTAGGAAGTATTGATAATACATCCTAAACTTGGCTTTAAAGTCCTTTATTGAACTCTTGGGCATGTCTTCGTAAAGCAGATTTGGTAGAATTTGCCTGTAAGATAAGTCTCCTGAAAGACAAGTTTAGTGGGGAATATAACTCTTTAAAAATGCAATTGAAAATAGGCATAATCCCCCAAATAAACCATTTCCTACAAATGGCACTTAGCTCTGATCATTCTCCTTCCCTGAGCGGGCACCAAGTCATTCAATTGTGGCTGTGTTTTGTTTTGTTTTGTTGTTTTGCTTTATCTTTTGGATTTCTGTTGTTACTGACTTGAGTGAAACCATGCCTTATTCATCTTTGTCTTTAAAAAAAAAAAAAAAGATTTTATTTATTTATTTGAGAGAGAGAGAGAGAGAAAGAGTGCAAGCCTGAGCAGGGGCAGAGGGAGTGAGAGAAATGGACTCATTGCTGGGCAAGGAGCCCAACACAGGGCTCAATCCCAAGACCCTGGGATCATGACCTGAACCAAAGGCAGATGCTTAACTGACTGAGCTGCCCAGGCACCCCTCATCTTTTTCTTATATGCAATGCCTTGCACATAATAGAAGCCCAATAAATACATGCCATATGATTACTTATTATTACCTCAGTTAATTTATAAGTTGGGATGACAATTTTTATTTCCTTTAGTTCCTTGTCTTCCTAGCTGGTCTTCAGTTCCTAGTTCAAAATTCTGGACACAAAGAGTTACTCAGTACTGCCTAATGAATGAATGAATGAATGAATGGCATTTAACTTGTGATCTTCTAAACCACCCTGGAAATATTTTTAGGGGGCTGGGGAAATTACCCGGGTAATAAGATATTTTGAGTAGTTACCAGGCTGGGTCTGGTGACTGTACCAAAATCTTTGGTCCAGCCAGTGATTCCATTTCACCTGGTTCATTCTTTGTTTCGAATAATACAGGTTTTTGTGCATTGATGTTTAAGATAAAGTGGTGCCCATTTTGCATTTCTGGTTATGTTTATAAAACAGTGTTTTATTGCTGTCTAAACAGGAGAGTGCTCTCACCACCCCTCCACCCCCCACTGCCGCGCACTGAGAAAGGACTGTTATGTGTGCTTGCCCTTCATTTGAAATATGTTGTATTTAAAGGTCATAGTGTTCTGGTTTGGTAGCAAATTATTGATCGGGGTATTATGGTAACAGCTATACTGCTGTTGGATGAAGATAAATATCTAAGAATGCAACTGGTATTACCTGGCATTATTGTTTTTCCCGGGAGCCTGGTCACCCCGTGGAGGCCAAGAGTGGTCAGCAGGCAGATATTACCAGGTAGAGTGCAAGCCAGTGGTACCCAATGCCCTCCAAGCACCACTCTTCGTACTCTGCCTCTTATCTTGTCCTGCATCTGACTTTTTGCTCTTTATTTAGAATCCCTTGATTTGTTAGAATTCTTCTGTTGCTCTCCACTCTTTTTTCTTCTTAAAGTTATATTTTCATCCAGTTTTTGAAGGATTGTAAGGAGACAGTATCATTCCCTCTAATCCCCCTCAATCTTGAGTTAAATGGTGCATCCTCCGATATCATCAGAAAATTCTTAATTGTCTAATATGAAAGGCTTTTACCAGGTTCCCATTCTTCTGGAATTTTCTGTGCTATTTGAATATTCCCTGTTGATCAAGATGTAGTGAAACTCTTTGCTCTTCTTGGTATTTTATTTTAAATGTTTTAAATATGTTAAATGTTCTAGTTTTTGTTAATGTTCTTCTTTCAGTCCTTTAATTTTCTTTCTTTCTACTTGTTTTGAACACATCTTTTCTCTTTCCTTTGCCGGAAGAGCCTCAGGATAACTCTCCCTCATACTTTCGGCATGCAGGCAGACTAGAGCTAGCTGGACAAGCCAAAGACCACATCTGTAATGGCCCATCAGTGGTTCTGTGTTGATTGTGTTGGCATCATCTCTGCGTTGAACCTTGTCTTGGTCTGACTTTGGGACTGGCATTTTAAGCAATATTTTTCTTCCCTAATTAAGAGGCAACCCGAGGAAGAATGGTTTATGAAATGACACTTGAGCAGTCTCCTAATATAACTTTATTCCCTGGGAAGTCCAGGAAATCCAGTAGAGTGGATAATTCATGAATACCTAGAGTGGCCTGGTATTAAAAGTTATTATAATTATACCTTAATTTATAACTATGTTTATTTATATCATATATATCTAGACTTATATGTTACATTAATTTATATTTATAATTTGCCTTATAAAATATAGGTATAAATTTATACTTTAAGTTATACAATTTATTTTTATATAATTATATATTTATAGATCTTAACTTATATTTATAGTTCAACTCACAGCCCATGAACTATCAGTAATTCTCCCTGCCTTTCTAAAAGGACTAGAAGGCAGGTGTTTT
Source organism: Ursus americanus (assembly GCF_024610735.1). Taxonomy (NCBI): domain Eukaryota; kingdom Metazoa; phylum Chordata; class Mammalia; order Carnivora; family Ursidae; genus Ursus; species Ursus americanus. The sequence continues at coordinate 65,348,382 of NC_142134.1, forward strand.
GAGGTATGGAACTCATCTCATGCTTAAGAGGCTTGCCACCCCACAAGCTAGCGATGGCCAAGGTGAGAGTTGCCTCTCCATGGCTTCTTTTAATATGAACGTATTATCACTCCATGGCATTCTCTCCATATGTACAAAGAGACTATCACAAACTTACAAAAGCCAAATGAGGGCCATATCTCCACTTCACAATGAAGAGACCAGGAATCAGAGGGGCTTGCCCACATTCCTAGGCATCGGCAACACTCTTTTTTTCCTCTGTTATCCCCAAAACCTAAAAGCATGGCAAGATGTTTAGGAGGTAGAAGCCTGGAGTCAGGCCTGGGTTTTAAATCTTAGTTTCACCACTTACTTGCTTGGGGCCATGAATACATTAACTCAACTTCTCGGAGTCTTGATTTCTTCTTTCATGTAATAGTGTCTGCCTCATAGGTTTATTCATAAATTTAGCAAATAATCACCCGTCACTTATTACATGTGAAAAATCTGCTAGATCCTGGGAATTCAGTAGTGAACAAGGGAGAAAAAAAAAAAAATCCTGCTTTCCTAGAGCTGGTGGGTTGTTGCTAGAATTAAATGAGACAATGCATTGAAAATGATTTGCACGGTGCCTGGAACATAGTGAGTATACAATACATGTTTTTTGGTGAAATGAATAAAAAGTCTATAAACAGCTATAGGTGATGATACCTGTCTTTATCCAGACGTGTATCTATAAAGAAAATAAATGTAACATGAACAAAGCCTTTACTTTTCTAAGAATCAGTCTATTACATGGAAACCATTCCAAATTTAGCTGTTGTAGTTGGGATTTGTAATTTAGAGTACTTTGGTTGTAAACAACAGAATAAAAAAAAAAAAAAGAATCAACTCTTTTTCCCTTAAACAGGAGAGTGGAAGGATATCAGTGTGGATAAGGCGAGCGTATTGAACTAGGAACAAAACTACAGGAGGATTCCAATCACAATTCAGGTTTCACTAGGTTTCTCCCCGGTTCTGTGTCAGCCCCTGGATAGTGAGCAGGGAGTGGGGCTTTTGCTTTCTGGCTCTTAGTTTGTATCTAATGGGGAAGGGATAATTTTGTAAAGGAAATTTTGGTGCTGTTCCAAACAGTCTAGAAACAACTCATGAAAGCTATAGGGTCTTCAGAGTGGCGGGAGGATCTTGTCAGCATAATGTGCTTGATGTTAAGGAAACAAATGGGGTTCTTGTTCCCAAATAAACAGTGGGAATTCTACCGCCCAGTGGCATCCTCTAGAATTCCATGACTTGAAAATAATGCTGATATTTTAATTATCAGTGCCTTTAAAATATACATGTATATATACACACATGAAATACATATTATGAAACCTTATCTCTGATGTTATTTGCCAAAGGTGAGCTTTCCTTCTTATGGTCCGCACATCACCTTGGCATTTGGCACTATGCACTCATTGCCTTTTATGGTGACTGAGCAATTCTAGAAACATGTATGGAGCGTCAGTGATCAGCATCTTCTGTGAGCCCAGTGGTGTGCTGGCTCCGGGGATATGGGAGGATGTGTTAATTACATTCTGTAATCGCATATATTTGCTATCCCTGAGAAATCACTTATGTGTGTCTGCCAAGAAACATTAGTCTTTTCATTTAAAACAAATTTCAAATAATATATGTAGAAATAAAGGAAGTGCATAGTCCAATGCTTGTACGTAATTGGTAGTCAATAAATAGCAAATTTGTAGGAGTGTTCAATACCCCAAACTTCCTGGATAGCTCTGCAAAACCGGAAGTGTCCTTGAGGGGGGTGGGGAAAGAAACAGAAAACTGTAGGAGAATTCTGGGCAGGATTCAAATTCCAGAGAGGGAGTGTCCAGCAGCCTGCCCCTGGGCTCCGTACCAGCCCCTCGGTGATGTGGGGCCAGTGGGGCTTCTGTTCACTGGCTTCTTAGTGTGTATCCAGTGGGTGGCTCTAATCCAATGTAGGTTCCATGAGGGAGGGGCCATGTTTCTTTTTATCCATTCCAGTACCCTTTACTTAGCACATGGTATGCACCTAAGAAATATTTGTTGAAGAAATGACCAAATTGGGAAGCTCCAGACAGAGGCCAAAGGGAAATGAATATGCTACTTGCTTGAGTGGCTATCATTAGTGCATAATTTTCAAAAGCAATCCTAGAACGGACAAGATGTTTAATATCTGTCATGAAACGTAACCCTCGGAGGAAAGACAAGCAACCACAGTGTGACTTCTCAGAGGGCCCTGCGGCTCTGAGCACGGCCGGGGCCTCTCTCTCCTGTGGCGGATGAGAGCCACTACGCAAAGGACTTCTGTATGTGAAAGTGAACCACACTGAGTCAATGATGTTTGCGATGACTAATGAGCCCCGGGTAAGCAGAAGCCGGGAAGCAGGGGCCGACGCTCCAGAAAATATTGACACACAGAATCCTCGCTCAGAATCCTGGTTGCAAAAGTTCAGCGTGTGGCATTTGCAACAACTGCTGTGTGATTTTCTTTACAGTTGTAATGGTCCATTCTCGAAAGGCAGTAAGCTCTATTACGCATCATGCGAGCCATTTGGGCGGAGGAGGAGGAAGGAGGAGATATCAATTTTTGTTGTTGTTGTTTTCTCTTATAACTGTGGCAACCAGTTTGCAAATACCATGCTTTATTTTGGTTCAGGGTGGGAGAACCTGGTGCTAGTTATGTATCAGATGGTTCCCATAACATAACGCTTGGGTAACCATTACTTATTCAGCGACTGTTGAATGTCTGCTATAATATACCAGGTCTGGTGACACTTTGGGTTTTTCTAAGTGTAAGTTATGTTGTTTTGTTTAGATATAGCATGTCTCTTTATCCACCTCTTTGCTTGCCTAATTCCTTATTAGCAACTGTATGTCCCCTTCTCTATCATTTCTCTTAGACTGTCTCTCTCTCGTGTCCTGCGGAATCTGGTGCCTTTACCGAGTACCCTGTAGCAACCATACTTTTGCCCCTGACTTCTCAATCTACCTGTTTCTAATCTATTCTGCTTCTCCCTCTGGATGGCAAGCTATTTGAGGGTCTGGGGCCTGTGACTTCCACTAACATAGTCCTATTACTTAACTCAGTGTCTGATCTATAGCAAATTCTCACTAAGTATATGTTGAATGAATAAGGAATTAAGTAAAGCTGAAATTATTTTTGGAGTACATTATTGCCAAGGTATAATGCTGGGTATCTGGAGAACCATCAAGCATAAGTAGGTACTTGCTTGTCCTAAAGGAGCTTCCAGTGAGTTCAACCATTCTCATATATTGGGCAAGTGCTTTTTGAATGCCTACTATGTTCCAGGTCAGCATCTATTTGAGAGTAAAGATGGGGATTTTAAAGGCTGACTCATATTAAGTGTTCTTTGTCTTGAGAGCCAAATGGTAGGTTCAAATAAGACAATGATAAGTGAAGAGTGGCATAAAGAAGGAGATCACTTAGAGAAGCTGGTAAAATATTTGAATTTATTTTATTTCGAAATAAGGCCTTTCTTTCTCTTCCTTCCCTGTTTTTCTTCATATCCATCTATTCATTCATCTGGGGCTTATTCAGATATGCTGTATGTTCAGATTGCAAAAATAAATGGCATATCTGTCCCTAGGAAATACACACAGTGAAACATTATTTTAAGGTGAGCCCTGCCTTTGAACCAAACATTTTAGTACTTGCATCTAATTAGTATCAAAACACATCTTTACTATTGACATTCAGATAATGAGCTGAAAAGTATACATGATAGCAAAAATGTGTATTGCCATTTTTATGTTCTTGGTAAATGCCAATATGTGAAGCTTTCTATATGGAGCTGATAAACTTCTATTATATAATTGATATCAGTGAAATCATACTTTTTCCCCCAATTGTGGCTTTCCAGTTTAGTTTTAGATCATTCCTAAATTGTAAATAAAATAAAACTCCACATTTGAATGAAAGGTAAATAGATTGTTAAAAATAAATAAATAAAAATAAAACTCATCTTTGTGGGACAAGGGCATCTCAGTTTGAGTTTTTATTTCTTTTCTCAAGCTATGTTTCTTTGCTAAGCCTGTGGAATTATTTGACTGTATGGCCTCTCTGTCAGGCCACACAAGTTAGGAGGCCTTCAGAAATGTGTTTGTGCTCATGGTAATTGGATAGGTCCACAATCAATTTGTATGTGAAGTCTAGATATGCCCATGATATGCCTTCATCGTCCAGGTCTGAGGGAAAACCTGGAGGTGCTAATACACCAAAATGTTAGGAGAGGTCTGTTTTGTAATGGTTGTCGAAGGGATTTCCATGACCAGAATAATTTATGCTATGGTAACCTATGTTAACATTTCTATGCCTTGATAAGCAATCCCTTGCCTAAATTCCTGGAAACATCATTTGAAACTAAAAATGAAACAACAACAACAACAAACCCAACTAAAAATGATTCTCCCTTTTCCGAAGTAACCCCCAGTATCTGAATGGCTTATCTGACACATTTCATACATACAAGCCTTAGGGAGTTAGTGCTATTTCCATTGTCCTATCCCACTTCCTTGACTAGATTATAAACTCACTGAGGATAACAGACATAACATTTAACAATAGTATCTGTTGAAACCCTCACTGTGACAGGCAGTGTTCTTAGCAATTTCCATGTTTTAACTTAATCTTTATAACCACCTTGGGGCAGATATTTTAGTTATTTTCCCTGTAAAATTTGTCTTCATTATGGATGGGAAACTGAGTCCTGGCATTCAGGAGCTGGGCATGGGTCCTCAGCCCTAGTAAGTGGTGGAACCAGTATTCACGGCCGTGCAGTGTGACTCCAGAGCCCGCACTCTCAACCCCTTCACCGCACGACGTTGCTCGCTATCTCAGTGCTTTCCTGAATGATGCCTCAGACATGGCAGGGGCTCCAAATATGAAATGATTGACTTATCAAATAATTTTCCAAATGATTCCATAATTTGATCCAGTGTTGGTATATCCTTCTGGTTAGGAGATGTGAGTCTTGAAATATTCTTAATATTCTTGGTGAGTCTTGAAATAAGAAGCAGAGACTATTTCAGGTACTACAGGAGAATTTTCTGCAGAAACCCCTCCTCGTCATCACCACCAAAAATTCACGGTGACTAAGCATTCCTCAGGTTCGGATAGGGAAACATGGCTGACTCCCAAATTGGAGATCCATCTCCTGCGATTTCCCTCCTCAGGATGTATCTCGTTTTTTCCTGCGGCAGCATAGTAGATAAACTTAGGATATCTTTCTTTTCACTTGTTTAGTACATGTAGTGATTCTTTTTTTTTATAATAATTTTTTATTATGTTATGTTAGTCACCATACAGTACATCCTTAGTTTTTGATGTCGTGTTCCATGATTCATTATTTGTGTATAACACCCAGCGCTCCATGCAATATGTGCCCTCCTTAATACCCATCACCGGCCTATCCCAGTCCCCCACCCTGCCCCCTCTGAAGCCCTCAGTTTGTTTCCCAGAGATGCCCCTCAACAGATGACTGGATAAAGAAGATGTGGTCCATATATACAATGGAATATTACTCAGCCATCAGAAAGAACGATTACCCAACATTTGCAACAACATGGACGGGAGTGGAGGAGATAATGCTAAGTGAAATAAGTCAAGCAGAGAAAGACAATTATATAGTTTCACTCGTTTATGGAACATAAGAAATAGTGGGAAGATTGGTAGGAGAAGGAAGGGAAGAATGAACGGAGGTGAACAGAAGGGGGAATGAACCATGAGAGTACATGTGGTGATTCTGTGGCCCAGTGTGATAGACACGTAAAGTATCACTGCTCTCTTGGGAATACTGCTCTTGTGCAGAATCTTCTGTGCTGCTCTGGTTCCCACCTGTCTCCCATTCTGCCCACTCTAAGAGATGTTTCAGAGAGTGCCTTCCACTAAACATGATCCCCTCTTTCTGTTCTTATCTTTCATCAAGCTGTCAAGTTTCCAGTAATTAGAAGTTTTGCTGAGGTCTCTGGTTTCTATAACCAAACCTTTCTTCTAATGTAGAAAACCAATACCCTAAGGGCTAAACACTTAAAGGAAAAACCGAAATTCTTTGTGAATCCCTTATTCAAAAAGGAAACCTGACAAGAGGCCTATCATAGCTCCATCATACAATCAGAAATAACTTTTCCTGTAATGACTTCGTGGGGATCATCCTGTTAACCCGCAAACACCACAACACACCGTAAATTCCCCGAGGACAGTGACCATCCAGTTGAGAGCTGAGGTCGTTGGTGTACGACGGCACGCAGGCACGCACGCGTACTTGCGTCTCTGCGTCATAGATCTCGCACACATCTACTTCGCTAAATCACATGAAGGCGGATAAAAATGTGCTTATGAAAAGGTGAATGGGCTTTATATGATAAGCATAAAATGCGGAATGATATGCAAACACTTTAAAAGAGTTCATATTTAATGAGACAGAAAAAGTCAAATGGATCCTTTTTTTTTTTTTTTTTAAAGAGAGAGCGTGAGCAGGGAGGGGCAGAGGGAAAAGGAGAGAGAGAATCCCAAGCAGTCCCCACGCTCAGCACGGAGCCCAAAAGGGGCTTGATCTCATGACCCTGAGATCATGACCTAACCGGAAATCAAGAGTCAGATGCTCAACTGACTGAGCCACCCAGGTGCCCCAAATGGGATTTTAAGCCACACTTAGGGTTCCTATAAGAAAAGGAAATGGGAAAAACATTTTATATCAGAGATACCATCATGAGGAGCTGCAAAAATGGCGGAAAAAATCAGAGGAGAGAATGACTCCGATGTGAACAGGAAATAGAGAGGATGGCCACAGAAAGTCAAGGTCAGCGCTGTAAGGACAGGGGAGCTGGTGGAGAACCAGGCAGGGAGCTCCCAGTATAAAGTGATCAGCTTCTTCTCAAATATCCCGATCTTCTGGCTTCTTTAGAGGAGACAGAAATGTTAGATGACATGTCCAGTTTAGTAAATGTTATTAACTAATGTAGTAATGTTTAAAATCCTTTATAGCCAAGCACCATGCCATTCAAACAAAACATATATTTGGACTAGTTCTGGCCTGACGACCTTCAATTTGCAACCTGAGCTAGAAGGAGTGACATGATAAGACAGTCTAAGTCTTAATTCAAAACATTATGGCATGCCTTTCCAGTGGGGATTAGTTGTAATTAAACGGATTTTTTTTTTTTTCCATACGTGATGACGTGAGGGCCAGTAGTAGAGAAAATGTGCTGAGTTGAAGAAAAGTGGAGTCTTGCTACTCAAGCTGTGGTCCTTGGGCCAGCCGCATGAGCATCATCTGGGAGATGGTTAGGGATTGAGAATCTCAGGCTGCAGCCTGGACTCCATGAATTAGAATCCGCATTTTACCAACGTCTCGTGGTGATTCGTATGCACATAATTGTTTGAGAAGCACTAGATATAGTATACTTAATATTTTTGGGTTTGTTTTTTTTTAAGATTTTATTTATTTATTTGGGGGAGAGAGAGAGAGCACGAGCAGGGGGGTAGGGAGAGGGAGAGGGAGAAGCAGGCTCCCAGCTGAGCAGGGAGCCCCAGGAGGGGCCTGATCCCGGGACCCCAGGATCACGACTGAGCCAAAGGCAGATGCTTCACCGACTGAGCCACCCAGGCGCCCCAGTGTTTTTGTTTTTGAGTAGCTCCTGTAAGAAGATGCATCACACACCGAGTTTGAGCAGATAGCAAAATTTCCGAGAACCTTTCGTGTTACTAGTGGAACATGGAACCAAAAATTTCACTCTTACTGAAGCTGGAACAGAGCAGTTAATATGGTAACGCTGACATATTTAGTAATGCTTTCACAGTGTTCAGTTCTACAAGAATTTGGTGAGCCAATACAGGGCTCAACACAGGTAATGCATTTATTTGGTAATCAGTAAGTTACCTTATATAGTCAGTAAATGTTGAGTCCCAGACAACCGATAAGATCGTTCGCTTTCACGTGTTTTTTCAATATTGTGCTCAGCCTCAAGTATAAATTGAATAGAGTGACCTTTTGATACTGTATGAAATTGACTGCATTTCCTAAGATTCTGTGGTTTCAATTACCATAAATTTTTTAGACGGGGTCCACAGCCATTGCATTGGCCCCAGCGTACTGACATCTTCTCCTCGGTTCTGCTAATGCAGTTGGCTCCAGTCTAGCATGTTGGTACTCATATGTGTGTGAGCACAGGTGTGAGTGTGTGTTCCCAATCAGAACTTCACGTCATGCACGGGAACAATATGCGATTTTCTGCAAATCAGATCTCTAATCCCTACATGGATTGCAGACTGTGAATGATCTCTGGTCCAGTGATGGAAATTGTGTTCTAGGGTGCTAGCTGGCTCTTGAATTTGTGAGATGGATAAGTCAATTAGTGGTTCCTCAGTTTATTAGCAACTTAATTGTCAGAATGTAATAGAAATTTCTGAGCTGCAACATCTCATTAGGAGCAATGAAACATGTGACTTTCTTTTTCTAGAAGAATATTCAGTGAACTGTGTTTTTTTCCCCAAAGAGATCTTGAAAATAAAATTAACACTTAAGTTTAAACGTACACCTGAGAAGGTCTAAGAGTTTTGAATTCTGCCAGTGGAAAATTGCTCTGGAAAAGTGATGGGTACTAAAGCGAGGGAAACCTGGCTTCAAATGTCTACTCTGTTTGGTATGGAACCTTAGGTGAGTTTCTTAACCTCCTTAATCCTCAGTCTCTTTGTCTGCAAAATGGTGATACTATAGATATTTCAAAGGATTGTCATGCAGATAACAGGAAGTAGCATGTGCCAAGTGCTTAAAAACATCCCTGGCACATACCAAGAACTCGGGCTACTATTCTTTTGTCAACCTAGATATTTCTCTTCACCTGCCTTTTACCCTGAAATAAGTTAGATTTTAGAACAATCTCATGTTTTCAAGATTAAAGAGGTCATCATCAAAAAAAAGCATATAGCCATTGTATCATCTATCAGGAAGAATGCTGTATCTTGCTGTCATGCTCATACTTTAGAGAAATTGACAGTTTCTGCCAAAACAAGAGTTTACTTTTTAACTCCCTGGTAGATTGTGGTTTGATTTTATTTGGCTTCTATGGCAATAATACTCTGATCACTGTCACAGAAGCTGAAAGAAAAATCTTGCTCCTCCTCTAATGTTTTATTATAACTATAGCTCCCAAAGATCTTGGCAATGTTTAGGAATAAAGAGCAGTTGAAGGGTTGTGCGTGGTGATCAAAACGTTAATTCACATTTCAAAGATAGTGATTATTTTCTGAAGCCCACAGCCCAACTGAAGACTATAATATGAAAAGAGTATTTCATTTCTAACTAAAAGTGATGATAAAATTCTGGATTATTCCACTCTTTTTTCTAATTCCCTTTTCTCTGATGTTCATTTTTCTTTTTTTCTTTGTATTTTTATTTTTTAGTCTTTTTTTCCTTCATTCAACATTTAAATAATTATGTTGTGATATATACCAGTGACTGCCGGGCAGCTAGGATGCTGTAAACATCACGAGGGCAGGGTCTGTGTCTATTAGAACCACCATGTGTGCCTGAAACACCTGATCTCCCAAAACTACTTTCTAAATGTACAAATGAATAAAAGAAGAAATGAATGAATAAAGCCAAATGGACTTCACGCAGCTTAAATATGCCCTGAGGCCTTCTTTCCTTCTCTTTAAAGACATTATAAAGAATTTAAGTAAAATACCTGCTGTATTTACTGAGGACTCTATTTTACCTCGTCATATTTTTAAGTAAAATGAATTATTCCTCCCCCTTATCATCTTCAAATGGATAAATTTTTTTTTCATCTATATCGCTTGTTAATATTTCCTATGACTCAGTGGCACTTTTTGTTTTCTTGTTGATGTTTTTCTCCTAGTTCAGCTATTCCAAATTAAAGGCAATATCTGTAGGGTTTTCTCAGTTCCTAAGCCCAATTTGTTATAGAAGAAGAAAGGCTGTTTAATCAGGAGTAAAGATTGTGAATGGCTTATCTTAGATAGTAGATTAAATTCTTACTACATAGGGTTTCTTTGGATTTCCTCTTCAGTTTTGCTCTCTTATTGACAGGATAACATTTTGAAAATAATTTTTGAAAAGGGACATTGTTAGAGAACTAGCAGGAAATACTTCCGTAGCATTTAATGGTGCCCGTTACGCCCAGTACGTCACTCACTCTTTCCCATGCTGTGGTGGGACAGCTGTCTCTGCTGGCCAGTTGATGGCCCTGGGGTCACAAGGCCCCAATGCCTCTCCAAGGACATAGGCTTGCCTGAGACAGAATCAGAGCATGAACCCCATTCTTCGAAGGCCAAAGCCTAAAAGATTTTCATTACTGCTTTAGAAATAGTCGCAGTGGACATCCATAGGAACGGCAGCAAAATGAGAGGCCTTGGATTCGTGTTTCAGAAATAGTAAGCTGCCGAATGCTCTCTCAGGGGCAGTTGGGCAGCAACGGATGCTCTATGGCACAGAACTATTTCCGGGTCAGTCGCTGAAGCCTGATGGTTTCATCTTATGCCTGGAGGTGAAAGGATCTGCAGCAGGGCGGCCCTTAGCTGATAGCATCAGATCTTTCACGTCTGAACAGAGTGTAGCTGTCTGACTTCATGCCGACCAACAGACCTGGAAAGTTTGTTTACAGCCATTCATGTCACCTGGGACAATGAGGACTCCCATAGAGACAGCGCCCTGGCCCTTGGTTCCTCCTTCCCTTCTAGACTTTGTTACACAGTGTCAGGCAAATGGTCAGTGTTCTCATGCAGGATATTCTATTCTGGTCTGCTTGATATTGGGGGGTGTTGTGAGGGAGAAAGGCACTGAAGTGAACGCTGTGACTATAGAACGGTAGTACAAACTCGGTAAATATCGTTTGATTGACTTTATCTGAGATACGTGTACTTTCACGTAGCATTTTTATATAATGCTTCCTCAAAGCACAGAGGTATTATGCTACGTTTACTTCTAATTACCTTAGGGAATGGGCAGCTGAGGCAGATGTCACTGCTGCCAATTTACAGATGAGGAAATGAAGGCCCACGAAAGGCAGGTTCTACGCCAGGGCCCCAACGTTGAGTAGACCTGGACTGATCTTGATGAATTATCTCATCACACTTAAGCTTTTTCTCTGGTCCCTTTTATCACAAACCACACATGTTTTACATTTTTATATTTTTATGTTATAACTACAAAAGTGCTCATTATAAAAATATTTTTTAAAGATTAAAATCATATAGGCCATATTCTTTGACCTTAATGTATTTATTTATTTAAAAAAATTTTTTTTTATTATATTATGTTAGTCACCATACAGTACATCCCTGGTTATTGATGTAAAGTTCGATGATTCATCAGTTGCGTATAACACCCAGTGCACCATGCAATACGTGCCCTCCTTACTACCCATCACCAGCCTATCCCATTCCCCCACCCCCCTCCCCTCTGAAGCCCTCTTGTTTCTCAGAGTCCATAGTCTCTCATGCTTCATTCCCCCTTCTGATTCCCCCCCTTTCTTTATCCCTTTCTTCTCCTACCGATCTTCCTAGTACTTATGTTCCATAGATGAGAGAAACCATATGATAATTGTCTTTCTCTGCTTGACTTATTTCACTTAGCATTATCTCCTCCAGTGCCGTCCATGTTGCTGCAAATGTTGAGAACTCGTTCTTTCTGATAGCTGAGTAATATTCCATTGTATATATGGACCACAGCTTCTTAATCCAGTCATCTGTTGAAGGGCATCTTGGCTCCTTCCATGATTTTGCTATTGTGGACAAAGCTGCTATGAACATTGGGGTGCATATGGCCCTTCTCTTCACTACGTCTGTATCTTTGGGGTAAATACCCAGTAGTGCAATGGCTGGATCATAGGGTAGCTCAATTTTTAACTTTTTAAGGGACCTCCACACTGTTTTCCAGAGTGGTTGTACCAACTTGCATTCCCACCAACAATGTAGGAGGGATCCCCTTTCTCCACATCCTCTCCAGCAATTGTCGTTTCTTGCCTTGTTAATTTTTGCCATTCTAACTGGCGTAAGGTGGTATCTTAGTGTGGTTTTGATTTGAATTTCCCTGATGACTAATGATTTTGAACATTTTTTCATGTGTCTGTTAGCCATTTGTATGTCTTCATTGGAAAAGTGTCTGTTCATATCCTCTGCCCATTTTATGATTTGCTTATTTGTTTCTTGCGTATTGAGTTTGAGAAGTTCTTTGTAGATCTTGGATACCAGTCTTTTATCTGTAGCATCATTTGCAAATATCTTCTCCCATTCCGTGGGCTGCCTTTTAGTTTTTTTGACTGTTTCCTTGGCTGTGCAGAAGCTTTTTATCTTGATGAAGTCCCACAAGTTCATTTTTTCTTTTGTTTCTCTTGCCTTTGGAGATGTGTCATGAAAAATGTTGCTGTGGCTGATGTCGTAGAGGTTGCTGCCTATGTTCTCCTCTAGGATTTTGATGGATTCCTGTCTCACATCGAGGTCTTTCATCCATTTGGAGTTATAAAAATATATGAAAAAATTGGAATTAAAGTCATCTGAAGCCTCCCTTGCTTGTAATACTTTGGAGTTCATTCTTTCAGATGTTTCCAGTATCCATGTGTAGGACATGGGCTGCACAAGTGCTCCTTGCTAACTTCCTTGATTTAATACTATTTAATGGGTATGTTTCACTTAAATGGCATATATCTATGTCATTGTTTTCATGGAGTTCGAGTGTCATGGTGGGGTTCTTCTGGTTGTCTTCTTACTTTAAACTCAGGCTTTCATAACCTGGCCAGCCTATGGTCATAGCAATGAGGCTCTTGGTTGGTAGGTATCCCTGCCATATGCCAAAGAGATCTATTGCTGGACTTATGAGTACTGAAGGAACTCTGGGAAAGATATTAGCAACTACCAACCAAGGGGTTCAAACGTCAAAGTTTTCAGCTCCAAGTGGGTAATTGAGGAAGGGACCCAGGAAGGAAAGCCTGCATAGTAAAGGGGACAGACTCGATATGTGCTGGATGAAGATGGAGAGTACACAGTCTAACATTTTATGGAAGACGTGGAGGTTTCAGGGTTTCAATATGGCACAGTTGGTCTACACTCATGGGAAAACCTTCTCAGCTTCAGCCCATAAGATAGATCGTGGCAAATATTTTCACCTTCCCTCAAAGGCTCTACCATTCAAGTCTTTTATAGGAGTAATTCTCAGTCCTGGTTCCCATTAGAGTCCCACCAGGGAAGCTTCTAAAAATACTACCTCCGTGCTCCAAACAGACTGATTTTATTGCTCTGGGCTGGGGGTGGGAGTGGAGAGCAAGCATAAATATTTCTTTTCAATGCTCACATGATTTTAATATGTAGCCAAAACTGAGACTCATGTCTTTACAGCATCTTTCACTTTGTGTAAAAGACGGCCAGCAGGAAATTTTCTTTACATCAAGTTTTTATACTAAGAGCTATATTTTCAACAGTTTAGAGATTTAAGTATCTCTAAGTTATTCCAGTCCTTTCCTAAGAAAAAATACCTATGCTCTATTTTCCTAAATAAATGTGACTTTTTTTTAATAAATCTGATTTTTGAAAATACTTGGCTTTCCTTCAATAAAAGTGGAATTCTTATTGTTTTATCCATTCATTTTTTCCTCCCACTCATTTATTTTGTTTACGGTAATTTATTTCGTCCGTGTCTTTCCTGCTATAATAAGCTTTGTGAGGGTAGGAATTTTAAATTATTTCATTCGTTGACAGGTCCCCAGCATCAAGAATGCCTGGTACACAGTAGGTACTCAACAAATATTTAATATTTTTTGACAATAGTTTGACATGCAAATCATGATTCCTATTTTTAAGAGGCTTATGATCTTTTAAGAAACACAGACATGGAATTTCATCAGAGCCCAGGATTTCTACAGAGGTCTGGCCTGGGAACTTCCCATCTGTAATATTTTAAACAATGTTGAGGCCTAAAGAAGAAAAATGGCAAATGTATGAGAAAGATTCTTTGCTATTGTTTGCTTTCATTCTCCCAGGAATCAACATAGCACTGTAGAAAGACTAGGGAGCCCAGAGGCCCCAAACAAATGTAGATTTAGATCAGTTAGGAGTTGACACTTTATTTATCCGTCTTCTCATCTCCAGAATCATACAGTTGGCTGAGTTGACTCTTTTTGGCTCCCACTCTTCTGTATTTCAGTTACTGCATCCTGTCATTATGTGAGCCTGTCGTTAAATGACTTTTTTCTCCTTTTATCATCCTGTAACTCTTGAGTTTTTATCCAGTTTGGTTTGTACTTCTTTTGTCATTTCCCATGTTGTGACAGGTACACACGCTTCTTTAACCCAGTTATCAAGGTCACTTTAAAAAATGTCCCCTTGAGTGTTATTAGCCACTTTGTCTAACTGGGAGCCATATGCGACCCTACTGTGCGTGCTCACCACATAGGCATATAAATCACTGATCCTCATGAGTGATTCTGCACTTAGAACTGATTCAGTATAAAGTATTTAAAGATTCCTCATGAGGGGCGCACTCGTTCTGGTATTAAGAGAAGCTCAGACTCTAAATCCTACGAGATTGCAGCCTTACTCAGATGCTTTGGAAACCGAAACCCACGTGGGATACTTAGACACAAAGTCATGGAGACTGCTCATACTGTATTCACCTGGCAGGTGTTTTCTGACAACCCACTACTCTGTTCAGAACACTTTAGTGGGAAATGAAGGTTGCTCGAGGAATCGAAGACCCAGTCCCGGGCTCTAAAGGGCTCTATTCTCTTGGGGGAAGGGCCCCGCACAGCACAGAGGATTACCAGGAAGCACACTGAGTCCCTTCACCCTAGATGCCCCCACAGGGAGGACAGCCTTGCCTCTGAATAGCTTCTAACCACCTTGAGACAATTTTCTCTCATTTTAATGCTATTGCCAGAATATTGCAGTAATCAGATCATTTGATGTCGCCCGAATCTTGGCGTCCCCAACCTTAATATACCATGTACCTCCAGGTGCCAGGCATCTGCAGCTGCTGGGTCGGCACACGTCTTGTGGTGCTAAGTGTTTATGAACAAATAGCATGGGCCTGTGTAATAGTGCCTTCTAAGCACTTCCTTGGGGCAGAAAATGTACAATCTTATAGAGAATTTATTGGTTGTAATGGGAAATTGTTACACAGTGTCTTCCAGAGTCAGAGTAAAAAACATGCTTGTATCCAGGGTTAACACAATCTGCTAATTTGCCACAATAAACCTTTGTGTCATTTACAGTATGGGCCTTCTTTCTGACATCCTGGTGCTGCTCTCCTCAGTGATCAGTGCTCATGTGTAATGTTTGTTAAATATTTTCAACATTACCTTCCTCCCAGATATACTAATATGTAAACTACGAAAATATTAATGTCTGACTCATTGCAAGTTCTCACCTCGGAACCTTTACACTTACTCCTTTCTCTGCCTAGAGCATTTCTTTCTCAGCTATTATAGCTTGCTACTTCAAATGCTGTCAGTCTCTCTCTCTCTCTCTCTATCTATATATATATATATATGAACATATGTACATATACATTATTGGATTATTTATTTTACTATCAAGTATATATATGCATACATACACACATATATACACACATATATTCTATTCTATATATCTAATATATAGAATATATTCTATATTCTTCCTCTCTGTGTTATATATGTACACACACACACTCCAGATATATCTCTCTGTCTCTTTCTTTTTTTCTCTATCTCTCTCTATATATGTATATTATAAAAAATGTATATAATATATATAATTAATAATATAATTATATAAACTCTATATTCTCTCTCTACATATATATTCTGTGTGTGTATATATATGTACTCTATATACTTTATATATGTGTATATATTATATACATTATCAATGTACATATTTTACTATCAAGCATGTATATCTATGTATACATACACACACGTATATACACACATATATTCTATTCTTCCTCTCTATGTTTTTATACATACACATACACACACACACTCCAAATATATCCCTCTGTCTCTTTTTTTTCTCTTTCTCTTTCTATATGTTTAATATTATGTAATATATAATAATCATATATATAATATATACAACTAATAATATTATATATAAACTTTATTAGGAAAAGTTTTTAATTAGCAATAATCGCGCCTCGGATAAACCTCATTGGCTACGATACTGCCACTGTGCAAAGCTAATATTATGTATAAACGTTATGTTCTCTCTCTACATACATACATTCTGTGTATGTAATGTGTGTGTGTGAATATACGTATATATAGTCTATGTTCTTTCTTTCTATATGTGTATGTATATATCCTATTTATCTATCTTTAGAAGGGGTTCATTTGTGTATTATCTGCCATCCTCTCTCCACCAAAGTGAAATATAAGTTTCTAGAAAACAGATTAAAGCATATAGTAGGCCCTCAATAAATATGTGTAAGTAATAAAATTTTATGTACTTGTACATATGCACATAAGTGTAAGTCTGCATGTGTGTACATGAAAGGAGAGTGTGTCAAATGTAGATATCATGGTTTGGCATGGCATGGATCTCAGGTGGTCACTCTATGCAATAAACATGCAAGCAGCCAGTGATTATGTCATATCACACCTGTTAATCCCAACATACCATCTTAACAAGTAACAGGTAGGCAGTGAGCTTTATACAAATTGTAAGGATTTCTGAGCCTTCATGTACATGGTAATTTTGATGCCACATTGAAAATCTCTATATTGTGTAGGCTTATTGTATAGAATGGTCTTCCCTTTTCCCTTCAATTGTTCATATCCTATGCCAACCTTGAAGTCTACTTTAAATGTTCCCTCCACTATAGTATTTTCCCAATGGATCCATTTTTTGGTCTCACTTATTTTGAACTCAATCTAGTGCATAAGGACTATAATAATGATAATATTAAGAGTAGCAAGGATAAGTCCTTACTATATTCCAGGCCCTGTTTTACATAGTATTCCTGGATTTGCTCAAAATAGCCCTTCAATGTAAGTCTTATTATTATAACGCCCTTCTCAGACGTGAAATCTGAGACACAGAGAGGTTAAGTAACTTGCTGAAGGTTATGCACCTTGTAAGTGATGAACTCAGCATCCAAACGTAAGCAGTCTAACTTCAGAGTCTATATTTTGCCTCACCGCCTCTTTCATAATAACATCAAACTTGTATAAGGCTTTTATGTGCTTTTTGAGCTTTAAAAAAAATCTTAAGAAGTCTAGAAATGTTTAAGAACTCTGTGAAAGCATATAGAAGAAAATCCTCAAGAATCATTTAGCATGTAGTCTATGTAGTCAAATAGACTAAAAAACCAAAATGAACTTTATGATAATGATGACAGTGAGAAAATGTTGAAAAAAGCAGAGAATGATTGGCAATAAAAAGAGTGAAATGCCATTGGACTAATCAAAAAGAAATTCGGGGAGTAAATAACCAGTAAGTTGTAATCAACAAGGAAGCATAGACTATAAAACATGTAGGCACATAGTGTAAGATATTGGAAATAAGCATTCACATAGAATAAATAAAAAATATGTTATTAATAACTATTAAGAACTGCTAGAACTGCATGTGTTAGAAGACATAAATCTAGCTTACTTGGAATCATAAATTCCCACCATGAATTGATCTATACACTACTCAACAGCCACAAAACAGCAAATTACCCAAACTTGCATGATTCAGAATCACTTGGGGTGCTTATCAGAACTGCGGAATCCCGAACTGCTCCTCTAGGACAATCATTCTCCGCTGGGCGCAGTTTTGCCTCCCACCAAATATTTGGCAGTAACTGGAGTCGTTTTGGGTTGCTTTGGTAATAGGGGATGTGCTCCTGGCATCAAATAGGCATAGGCTAGGGATACTACAAAACATCCTGAGATGCACAGGACAGCCCCTACCAACAAAGAATCATCTGGCCCGAAATGTCAAGAGTGTCAAAGTTGAGAAACTCTGATCTAGAGGTTTCGATTTAGTGGTCAGTAATGAGACCTCAAAATCTGTATTTCTATCCAGGGATCCAGGTTATTCTTATAAAGGCTTTAAGAGCTTGAAGACAGGCTTTGAGGTAGAGATAGGATAGGAGGAAATGAAGGGGAATGGAAAGAACATTCTAACAAAAGGGCAGGTCACACCCAGTAGGACTAAAGAGAGGCTCTGTGGTGACACTGGGCCGGCAATAATGAGAAATACTGAGAAGCAATGTCAAAGCAAAACCCTCTTTCTACATGGAAGGCCAGTTCTGCTTCATGGAAGGTAACTGCAGTTCCCCACCTTGGGATCTTATCCTTCGATAACTCATTTTGTATCCTCTAATATAATTACAGATTAGACTAGCACATGCCCACTTTTCATTTTCGTTCCATGGATTCAACCATAAAATTCCAACATGGAAGGAAAGGGAGTGAGAACAAGGCTTTATCAGATATATCTGATTTGGTACCCAACTCTGCCTCTTGTAAGCTGCATGAATTTAGGCCTAATCATGGGGTCAATTGATGGTTTAAATGAAATAGTGTGTGTAAGGAAATGAACTCAGCCCCAGGCACATAGAAACACTCAATAAAAGTCAGCTGCTACTTACTATTATTTTTTATGTAAATAACATTTAGCTGTCGTAATACTTACGAAACTATTTAAATGAACAGAAAAAAAAGTGAAGTTGAGGCTTAAGATGATGATCGGTATCTTATATCAATCTTAGCAACTGATTATTTTGTAGTCTGTTTGGATCTAAGAGGATTGAGAAAATCCTGCTTCATAGAAACGAGTATTTGTAAATGGCTCCAGGTTTTAAGCTGCTCACCCTCACTTCTCAAGATATTTTTTAAAATCCCGAGACCAACATAAAATGATTCAACATGGCAAGTTAATTCAGTGGTGGCCTCCGCTGTGCTTATGATAAGAGAAATAACATAGTTGAGTGTGCATGGTGCTTTCTAAAAGCAAATTAGTTATATTGGCATATGAGCTCAATTATATAAATGTGTAAAATATATCATATACTACAGTGTTTTTTATCAATCCTTACAACACTTCTACTATGGCCATGGTCCCGTGGCACACAGTTTGAAAAAGCCTCTGGCTAAGACTATATACTCCCAGTTTATAGATGAGTGCGTTATGCAGAATGGACTACAGAAGCTCCTTCTAGTCCAGATAGATTACATCAATTGTTTTCTCTTGATTAGCGAGCCTGATGCTTCTGCATGGACAGATAGTAAGTTGGTCTGGCATGATTTTCTCTTCACAAATCATCTCGGCTCTTTGGAAATTTCTGCAAATTAATTGCTTGATGATTCATTCCCGTATCCTCCCAAACACCAGAGTTGGGGTGAATTAATCCCTGCGTTTAGAAGACCCATGTCAACCTCTTCTTTTACAAAAGATGTACATTATGTTGACTCATACAGATTCAGTGCTTATTTCAGAATCCGCCCCTCTGTGATTCTGTTCAAATTTCCTTCTCTCCCACTAAGAATATATTGGCTGTTTTCCTGGCCTATCATACAAGAACGAAGGCAAGCTAATTTCGAATTATGGCTTGAGATAAACAGTATTAATTGGGTGGAGGTGGAAAAAGGTGGAAATTTCAGAGCAAACAACAACGACAACAGCAGGAGAATGAAAAGTCACAGTATATTTTTAGGATTGGTTGAACATTTCAGATGTTATTCTTACTCATTTTTAATAAGCATCTACTCTATGCCAAGTGCCTTAATAGTGATCGGACAGACCTCACAGTGGTTCTATTATCGATAGACCATGAATGAGGAAAGTCGGTAAAATATATATTGAGTTATAGAAATAAGTGCCAAAAGGAAAAATAAACTAGAGTAATGGATGTACAGTTCAGAGTGGTTGGGAAGGTCTCACTGAGAAGGTGACTTTTGAGTAAATGAAGGGATGAAGGGGCAAGCCATGTGGCCATCTGGCAGAAGAGCCTTCTAGTAAGGGGAAACAGCAGGTACGAAGGCCTTGGGGTAGAAGAATGCCTGGCATTTTTGTGGAGTAGTGATGAGGTCAGAGTGGTTGGAGAGGATTCAGACCGATAAATGGGGGCACTGACAGGGTCAGATGATGTAGGTCTAATATAGGGCAACCAACCATACACCTCAGACCGTGATCGTCTGCATTCACACCCAAGTGACTGAGTATTTATATTCTCAGAAGTGTACTGGCTTGGATGATAAATCATGTGGTGATCCTAGGCTAGTAGGGTCACTCTGAGGATTTTGACTTTGAGAGGCATGAGAAGCCATGGAGGGCTAGGTCACAAGGGGCACAAGGTATGACTTAGGTTTTATCAGTATCCTTTAGTCTTCTGTGTTGAGAATGAACTATTGGGATGGGGAGAAAAGTGGCAAGGGTGAAAGCAGGGAACCAGTTAGGAACCTACGAGATCATCATTTGGGCACGTGCCCTGCAGCCAGAGTCGAGCCATTTTAGTTGAGGCTACGTAACTAGCTAGTGGTATAGATGGGACTCGGGCCAATTTTCCTGACTTTCAGTCTGGTGTCCTTTACACAGGGCCCAGCTTCTCTTTTAGTTCAAACTTGAAAACAAACGAAGGCCAGGCTGGATCTTTACAGGCCCATTAAGCCTTCTGTTTGGTGGCTCAACTTGGTGGCTTCCTCTTCACGTTATGAGAAGTGGACGTGAAATGTATCCCATCCCCCACCCCCACCCCACGAAATAGCTCATTTTGAACCATCAACCAAGATTTTCTTAAGCCTTTCTCTTGAACGTCTGTATTTACGCTTTTGGCTCGTGTAACCTCTTCAGAATAATGAATTCCACACGCTCAGTGCATGCTTAGTAACTTATGAGTGTGTGATATAAGCTAGTAAGTTCAAATGGAGCCTAATACAGATGAGAACACATATTTTATGCCTGCTTAAATAGGAGCATAAATATTAACAAAAATTAAATGGACAAATATAACTATAGAGGGAGTTCTTCAGTTTTGTGTATTTATTTCCACTTGATTCTTGGTTTATTTTATTGTCCCAAGAATTGTCTTCAATTTTTGATCATTGCTTTCCTCAGTTAGAGTGGATAACTGGGAGAAAGCATCCATGTGCTGATAATACACATATATAGTCAACTGCAATGGAATATATGAGCGTATACCTAAGAGACTGAAAGAAATGCGCATGTACATAGATTCTGTTTTACATATGTGTGCTTGCGATGCAAACTTGTGTGTGTTGGGGCATGGTATGAATAGACACATTTACATACATGTTATTTTAAGTAGCCTTGATGTCCATGGAGATTTACCCAAACAGTGAAATTAAAATTTATGTTTTTTCTATTAGCCACTCTAGCAATACAACCGTAAATTCCAGCAACTTCGGCATCCAACAGAGCAAATACAGGGTCTCATAATGTGCTTATCTTATCTCTCCTGGGAATAAAAGAGGGGACTAAGCTCATTCGCAGGGCATCTGTAAGAAGTGAATACATACAGAAGTATTTTTTCACAAGAAATGTGTGATGTAATGCAAAGTCTTTATTGTCTTGGCTATTTTTCTGCTGCACGTATACACCTGAAATTTCTTACATCATTTTTTTCCCCGTCTTCAAGTGTCCACCCTTTTTCAAAGCCATCCCATAAACAGAAAGTTAGTGGGTTATTTTAGGGCCTTCTCTTCTTGAATGGGGCAGGAGGTAGTAAACTTTAAGAAGTGCCACGTGGGGTTTCTGCGCATTTACTGTTGGGCTGTGAGAAGGTGCACGGACATACTGTTGGTCTGTATGTGGGTATAAGAGAAGCAAGAAAAAGCACATTGGATTGTAAAACACTCCAGGAAGGAAAGAGAAAAAAAAGAGAAAGAGAGTTGTTTGAAAGTGAGTATTCAAAATATTAACATCTCCAGCAAAGGCTTAGACCCCTCAGAGCTGACATGTATAATAACCAATCGGAGAAGGTGGTATCTTTCCTGATTAAAATGCTTTAAAGAAAAAAGCTAATAACCTCAAATTCTATTTCAGTAGTCTAGTATGAACTGTAATTTTTTTCTTTCATTTCAGAAATTGTTTTTTTTTAATTTTAGTTCAGCTTCTTGCAAATCTTGAATCAAACTTTATACATTAAAACCAAAATTTCACACATGTAAAAGTTTTTTGCCTTTTTGTGCGTGAACAAAATGTACAGAACTTTATGTGTAAAGATCCAGAAAAGGGACTCCTATGGTCAACTGTGTTTCTTCTTTGAACCCCTCAAGCTATCGTAAAAGTCACTTTCTCATTTATTTATTTCAACTCCTGGTTGGGGTCTAGTGGGAGAAATAATCCAAAATAGTGGATAATCCAAAAATGTCATTTATATTTGGCTTCAGAATGCATTACCAGATGTTACTCTAGCAGATTTCCCTTCCTAATTAGGCCTCACTTAAAGTAGGAGTTAATTTTGTCTTCATTAGCTGCTTCCAAATCAGCAGGATGGGGCAAGGAGGAAGCCCAAGGCATGCTGGGTATTTGGGAGGAAGCTGGCCCACTGCTAAAAGTCGGCAGTAGATCATGCTCAAAGAAAGAAATTCAAATATGGTCAATCAAGACGATAGACATATACCCTGGAAATGTATTGAGCCTCTCCTTGAAGGATTCTCAGGCTTTCGTCCATTCTTTTTTTTCTCCCGATTAACCATGAGTGCAGAAAAAGTCTGTCCTAGGAATTAGGCAGATAATAACCTGAATTTTTATATAGAAAAAAGAAAATAGAGGCTCACAGAGGTTAAGTGACCTCTCACATAGACTGATCTCTGAGTAAACAGTACCTAAGATACTAAAACTGATTAATGAGTGATAAGAAGACCCCACTGTTTCCTTCTTATTGATGATTTGAATAATGAGGAAGCAGGAATTCTCCTGGCCTAATTCGCATTAAGAGAGCTAAGATAATGAAGCTGTGATTAAATGGCTATTAAACTATTTTTATCAAACAGAGATCAAGCGAGTGTGAGAATCTGGGGACGCAGAGTGTAATTGCAATTCTACAAGATGTGGAAAAAATTACTATCATAAGCAGGGCATGGTCCTGCCATAATAGCCTGCATTTAAAAATCTTTGGGATACCACATGCCGCTTTCACTTTGTAGTTCTCCCTTCAGGTGTCGGGAAGCATCTCGGAATCCCTCATTGCCTCCTTAATTTTTTTTTTTTAAAGATTTTATTTATTTATTCAACAGAGATAGAGACAGCCAGCGAGAGAGGGAACACAAGCAGGGGGAGTGGGAGAGGAAGAAGCAGGCTCATAGCAGAGGAGCCTGATGTGGGACTCGATCCCAGAACTCCGGGATCACGCCCTGAGCCGAAGGCAGACGCTTAACGACTGAGCCACCCAGGTGCCCCTGCCTCCTTAATTTAGTAGATTTATTCCCTCTCTATGCACTTGGGTGAGCTCAGTGCACTGTCTGCCCCACCATGCGTAATCAGTTGCAAGATCCTTTTGCCAACTGCTCACAAGGGAAGAAGGCCCAGATATTATGTCCCGGACCCCAAATTTCAATCTTCAGGTGACTCTGAGCACCCGAAGATGTGGAATCTGCCTTCCTTTAACTGTGCCCTTTGAATTGTATCACACTTAGGGCAGGTCAGATAGGGACCCAACAGTCCCAATGAGCAGTAATGAACCAAGTGTTCTGAACTATCATTTGTTAAAGACATAGCATTGCTTCGGAGTTACTGCCCATTCTGAATTTCAGGTTCCTAGTGCACGTGTACGTGTATCGCCTGCCAGTGGAAACTCTTTACAACCTGAGTGTCTGTGGAATGGGCTTCTTTACTCCTGGAGCGCCCTCCGGGAATGCACGGTACGGTCACCAGGACCTTTATTGCGGTGGGAGGAGCAGCAGACCCACCTTGCGTTAGGAGAGCCCAGGTGGATGCCCACCAAGGCTGAAGCTGCCTGAGAGTCTCAGAGCTCCCCTGTGGAAATGCTTGTCGGCCTGTGCCTGACCTTTCTTTCCCTCTCTGCCCCCCCCCCCACTCAGCTGTGCACCTTTACATCACTCTCTAATTGGTGACCTGCTCTCTCTTTTTTGCCTCTCTGCTCTTCTTTTCTTAACTTATATGGAGCTAATAAGCATATTTTTGTAAAAACAGTGATTCCGAACAATTAGAACACGGTGTCAGAGCGAGTCTTTGAAAGGTTATTTTGCAAAGTCGTTTTACTGCCTGATGTATTTCAATGCCCCGTCACCTGTGAACAGACATGTGTTCGTAGGCCAGAGTGCTTCATCTGCAGTGACTTTGATTTATTTGCTCTGTAAATTGGGACCGAAGCAATAATGGGAAGTGACATTAATTGTTTACCAGAGTCCTTTTTGTCACATCCATTGCCTTCTCTGGAGTGTTTGATTGTTGAAACTCTTGCTAAACTAATTGGAATTGCCACAGTGAGGAGCAATGTCCACTCAACTTCACCAACACGAGTATCTGTTGAGCTTCAGAACAAAAATGTCATCGGGAAATATCTTAGCTTTTTCCTCAGTCTTCTACGATTAGACAAAACACAGAGAATTTGAAATAACATTCTTTCCTTTCATAATTCAAGAATGACTTTACTAAAATAAACGGTCTCCGAACCCCTCACTGAGTCAGCCACATATGTGTCTGATGAACATGGGCTGTAAATAAGAATCACGGCCCGACCGGTCCGTCCTGGTTGAATACCAGCCTACCCTACCCACGTACCCCATCACACACACACACACACACACACACACACACACACACACACTGCCAATCTCCCATCCCACCGCCCTCCCTCCCATTGTGGTTCCAGTAGAGAGAATTTAAATAGCTGTGGTTTAATCAGATCTTGTAAATTAATTATGACATTATCAGGCTCCAATATTTCTGCCATTGTTTTTGATGTACATTCACCCGGGCTTATTAAAGAAATTGGAGAAACTAGTTAATTTAAGTGTTCTTTGTCATTCTGACTTGATTGGAATTATTATAGTTTGTTTACACTAGGGATAGAACTAAGGCACTATTGTATTATGTGATTGAAAGCAAATAGAGGCTTGTAGTGTTGCTGGAAAGCCAAATACAGAACTTAAATCGGGGTAAACAAAATTACTCATTTATTGGTAAACATTCTTAACTGTTTTTCTTGAGCTATTTTTGAACTTCAGTGAAATAAGCCTTTCTGAAAATTAGGATCCCTGGAAAAAAAAGTCCAATTTACTCAAACCATGTGTGTGTATGTGTGTGTGTATGTGTGTGTGCTTGAGATATCTTCAAAGATTATGTTTATTAGCTACTATGGGTATATTTATATTAATGTAAATCTCATGGTTTTTAGATGATTTAAAATAATATGTATTTAATTTAAATATTATTTCTATTTAGGACAGATGAATAATGGAATTTGGTTTTTCATATGTGGGGGTAATCTGAATTGAAAGGGAAGAGATTGGAATCTTTGGATGCTAGAATATGATCTGGGGCAGAAAATAAGTGAAAATCATTTCCGTATCTTTATTATTCAGATTATATGGACAGATCCAGGAGAATTGAGGCTGGGCGGTATGTTCGATAATGATTTGTTATTAAATCAAGCAGTTTGATTTTTAAACAATCGGTCAATTTCTGGAAGAAGTGGTGCCATTCTGAAATTAACATTTCACACCACCCCCCAATTAGGATTTACCTCCTGCAGTGGAGTCCTCATACTCAGAAAGTTGTCATTCCATCCCCTGTGCCCAAATCCACTTGACTCACAATGTGAAGTCCAGGGGCATTAGGGAGACACATTATGCAAAGGTAAGAAATGCTAGTAAAGGGGCGCCTGGGTGGCTCAGTCGTTAAGCATCTGCCTTCGGCTCAGGGTGTGATCCCAGAGTCCTGGGATCAAGCCCCACATCGGGCTCCCTACTCCACTGGGTGCCTGCTTCTTCCTCTCTCACTCCCCCTGCTTATGTTCCCTCTCTCGCTTGTCTCTCTCTCTGTCAGATAAATAAATAAAATCTTAAAAAAAAAAAAAAGGAAATGCTAGTGAAGTCTACCATGAGTACAAATGGCTCTTTTTGGCCTCTCGAATCCAAGAGAAAGAAGTCTGTAGTTTTCCTTCTGGATAGGGACTCATCGGTAATGAGGGAAAATAATTTTTATGTGAAAATAGAATGTATACGTGATAAAGGCCTGCCTAATTTCTCTAGTAATACAATTTGATTTTCTGATTAGCTGTCTTATTCTGTGATTCTTGTAATTTTGTCAGGTCAATTAACTGGAGTTCAGTGCTAGAGAGAAAGGACGTGTGGGCACTGCTGCCTTCATTACATGTCAGCAGCTTAGGTGCATCTTGTAATAGAATCGGTGTGGGATGATTTAGCCGATATTGTTAATGTCATAGCACAAGGAACTTAAAAAAAAAGATTTATGAAGCAGGTCAAATTGGACAAACAATGTGGAGTGCTAACAGGAGGAAGAGAAAGTGATCTACACAACATATATTCTAGGCAGTAAACGCAGATCGATGAATTATCCAGCAAGTAATCGTTGACCATGCTGTGTGCCTAGCATTGGCACTGGTTGCCCAGGTGATGGGAATATAGCACATTTTCCTGTAAACAAGGTGTACAAGCTCGTACAGAGTACTGAAATAAATGTTATCATTTATAATAAATGATTCACAGGTTTTTGCCTTCCCCTGGAGGGTTTCTGGAGGGCAGAGGTCATCTTTCTCTTTCTATCTCTAACACCAAACATAGCCCTGGTATAGGAGGTATGCAGATATGTTTATGCAATGAATACCTGAAGATTAACTTTCCAAGGGTGTGTGGCTGGGAGTGATTGTGGGAGTTGCGGAAACAAGTTAGAATACGTTCGCAGGGGTCCCCGTTCCAACTAACGTAGCACTAGAATTGCACCCCAGCCACAAGAAACGACCGCATTGAAGAGATATGACAAAGTAAGACTCTACCTAATGACTGACCAGATGAAGAGGACTCAAAGTCGCTCTACAGTTTGGGTCTGAGGAACTGTTACCCAAACTCAGGAAGTCAAGGGAAACAGCAGGTTTGCTGTGAAAGGTCCTAAGTTTGGGTTGTGGAGGATGAGGGAGCTATTATCAGGGAGAAATGTCCAGTGGGCAGTTCTAGATTTATGACCAAAGTTGGGAGAGATGTCAGGGAGGGAAATAAATGGCCGTGGAGTGTTTGGTGATGAGATTATAATTGAAACCATGAAAGTGTATGGTTGCTCTCAGTATAGTTTCAGTTTCTGGTCCTGTTCAAACGGAGGGTTATCTAAGCATTTTGGCTGCACAGGAGATTGAAACACTATATCTGAAGATGAAATAGATGATGGTTAAAATTCTCTCAAGTGCTAAGATTCTCTAGACCTTCTCCTTTAGTTAGGGAAACAAGACATACACCTGGGAAGAACGACTGTGAACAAGATGGTGTCATATACAGCTGTCACATGTACCGACATCACAAATTGCTAGCTTGGACAGCTCAGCCATCAGAGATTGCTCCTGAGAGGTATCAATTCATTGTGTGATTCAGACCAAAAGTGAATTTGGAGTCTGAAGAAGACATGATCTTTTGTGTTCTGGCACAAGCATTCAAAATTTCATGTACTACTCATTTGGATAAACATGATCCGTCTACACTGATGGATAGCGTTATCCGTCCCTCAATGTCAACGCTCTCACGTCGTCGATTTTTCTGTTTTTGCAGAAGATAGATGAAGAGAACGAGGCGAACTTGCTAGCAGTCCTCACAGAGACACTGGACAGTCTCCCTGTGGATGAAGACGGATTGCCCTCATTTGATGCGCTGACAGATGGAGATGTGACCACTGAGAATGAGGCTAGTCCTTCCTCCATGCCTGACGGCACCCCTCCGCCTCAGGAGGCAGAAGAGCCGTCTCTAGTAAGAACCCTTCCTACTGTTTAACAGGAATCGGAGTTGCCTCTGGCTACCCGCTGCATGGGTATGATGTAGTAACAATAAGGTTTGGATTTTTAATTTAGACTGATGCCAAAAACAATTCCCGAGCAGACTCGCAGTCGCAAATTCTGTGATTCTGTGTTTAAAATGTTGGTAATAACAGTCTTCATATGGTCTTACTACAGTTTGTTTTAACTGTCTTTTGCTATGTATATGTGTGTATTTTTATTTCTTAGCATTATTTATGTTCATGGTAGAAACTTAGAAAACGTAGACAACCCAAAAAGAATAGACCAAAAATTCACCTGTAAAATCAAATAATCTCTGATATAAGAAAAAAAGATTTATTTATTTTTTTTTAAATTTTTTTAATGATTGTTTATTATATTATGTTAGTCACCATACAGTACGTCCCCGGTTTCTGATGTAAGGCTCGATGATTCATTAGTTGCGTATAACACCCAGTGCACCATGCAATACGTGCCCTCCTTACTACCCATCACCAGCCTATCCCATTCCCCCACCCCCCTCCCCTCTGAAAAGAAGAAATAAGAAAAAAAGATTTAAATCCCCTCTTGTTTTAAGATACAGCACCATGCTTGTGAATTTGAAATATATGCATCATTGTTCATGTTACATATTATTTTATTGTTTGGAGATGTCCTAGTTCATTAAGAGATTTGTTATGGCTGGATATTTAGTCTTTTTCCTATTTTCCACCATCATAAATTATATAATAATCGGCATATTTATAGTTTTATTCTTATGCCTATGATTCTAGAAATAAAAGGTAGATCAAGGGATATGCAATATTTTAAGGTTTTCGATCCATAATTCTTATGAAGATTGAAAAATAATAGCACATTTGCAACCTAAGTTCCCTAAATTTATGGGAGGCAATGAAAAGTGAATTTGTTGGCAATGAAGAGTAAATTTTCTTTTCGATGCAGTGCTTGACCAGAATTTTATTAGTTCTAAGACACAGTTTACCTTCTCATCTACGGTAGCCATTTGTCATTTGCCATAAATCTGATGGAAGACCATTCTATGTAAATTATGGAATGCTATCCTCCAAACTTTAATAGTGTTCCTGGGCATGCCATTTAGAGGTTGTTTCTCTCCCATCTCTAAGTTTTTTAAATGTTAAAAGCATTCCATGTAAACATATGGAGACTCTACTTGTACTCCTATGCATTTCGAGATTTCTGGTTTAGAAGAAACTCCCTCATAAGTAATTGCTACCCCCCCACCCCCCCCCACCCGCCCACGCCATTTCTCCATTTGCCATTTGGCTTTGCTCTCTGGTACTTTGATGTCTTTACATTGATACCAGAGGATTTTCATCCACATAATTGGTTTACTGGGAGGGGTTGTTGACTCCGCCTCATACTGTCTGTCCGAGCAGGGAGGTCCTAGAAGGCCAGCAAGTCAAATGAAGAAACAGAGGTCAAGAACAGTAAATGCTTTGCCTGAGCCAGAATCAATCTCTATCTACTTACAAGTCTTCAGTGATAGCCACTCTTTTATCATAAATATCCTTTGAATCAGTAAAGTTAAACTGGATTGTGAAATATCATTCAAAGCATTACAGAATCTTTTATTTATTTTCCCTTGATTCATTTGGGTTATTGAGGGGAAAATGTACTATATTCTGTCCCCAACCCCCAGTTCCTCATTTAGCAGGGCAACTTTTCTCACCTAGTAGGTATTTGGAAATCCTTTTAGGAAGATCCTTTCTGCCTTATTTTCTCCAAAAAAAGAAAAAAAACAAAACAAAACAAAAATCAAGGTAGACAATACTAAGTCTCAGATATAGGGAAGGGAAATACTTTCACAGTTGGTAGTGTAATGCCAATTTTTTCTTACTTTTTAAAAATGCGTTTCCTTTAGCACTACTGTGCCTTGGTATGACTATAATTAAAGGGTGAGAGAATTAATCTTTATAATTAATTAACATGACGTTTAAAATTTCAGTAACTTATTCTAATGCTTAAAAGATGCATAACTTTTCTTGCTTTCCCCCTTCTCTGATATGTTTCTAGCTTAAGAAGCTCTTACTGGCACCAGCCAACACTCAGCTAAGTTATAATGAATGCAGTGGTCTCAGTACCCAGAACCATGCAAACCATAATCACAGGATCAGAACAAACCCTACAGTTGTTAAGGTACAATGCAAACTTTCTAATATAGGAGGGAAAGTAACAAAGGATTTTGCTTGCAGCAGTAAAACAAAGGATAGGTTTATTTCTATGTATTCAGCTGGGATCCTGCAGTTGCTTTATAATGTGAAACAATATGAAATGGGTTTCCAAAAGCAGCGCTCCAGCTACTTTAAACTAGAAAGAGTTCATTTATGCTTTGTCTTCGGATGATTGGAATGGAAGTTCCGCCGTCTGTTACTCCTTGCCCACTTTATTAATACACGCAGCAATGTGGGTTCCAATAAAATGTGCTGATAGGCTGGTATTATCTATGAGTGACTTTAAGATGCAGGATTGCCATTTTGCCAGCTGTCTAACCTGAGAAAGATTGCTCTGGAATCCCTGCAAAAGATCGATCTCTGCCATTAATTGGCGAGAATGCTGGCAATGACATAATTCGGTTAGCGGGCTGTATTAAACAATGTTTGTCTTGCCATTCACTGTGAGTGAAAACGGAGCGTTAAGGGGTACTTAAGAGAATTGTGAATATGGGGCTCCAGCAATCAGTGGCAAATTAAGGTTTAAACCAGCTTATTTTTTTTTTATTCACAGTAAAGGCGCTATAGGGTCTTGTTAGTTACATGTTGCTGAGTAGGAACATTGAAATGTAGGAGAAATGAAATAAAAAGCTGCATAAATGTCATTTAGGAATTTTAAATGTAATTTTCTTTCCTTGTTCTGCAAACAATTATTCACAGCTCATAGATCTAGTACACTTAGACTGAACACTTCATTGAAAATCTCATCTCTTCAGAAAACCTATATCCATTCTGATAAGGTTCAGTTCACTAATTTTAGCTTTCTTTATGCCTTGTTTTTAAGACCGAGAATTCATGGAGCAATAAAGCGAAGAGCATTTGTCAACAGCAAAAGCCACAAAGACGTCCCTGCTCGGAGCTTCTCAAGTATCTGACCACAAACGATGACCCTCCTCACACCAAACCCACAGAGAATAGGAACAGTAGCAGAGACAAATGCACCTCCAAAAAGAAGTCCCACACACAATCGCAGTCTCAACATTTACAAGGTAGGCTGGGGACCAACACGCAGGCTGTCGGCGGCCGGGGCGCTGAAGGCAAAGCAAGCATGCACGGGGCTGGGAGTGCCCCAACTTCAGGCTTTCGCTCCACTGCTCTATCTCTGGAAAGAGAATTCGGCACTTTATTATAGACTCATAAAAAAAAGAAACTCTTTCCTGGGACACAGGTTGAACATGTCCTATTCGGCTAATACGCAGCCTAATTCACAGTCACCAAAAAGCCCCTGAAATGTGAGCTGGGTCGGGAGGGGGTGGTGAAAGGTTTATGCGGAGTCTGAATTGCAGAGATAATTGAAATTCGGAGCAAGCTGGGCTAGCCAATATTAAAAAGCTTTTCTTTTTTCCTTTCTATTAATGGAAAAAACGAGGCATTGTTGATTTGCTGTCTATACCTTAAGAAAGAAGACACGGTGTTGGTGCAGCCTCTCCCGATTATTAAGTGCAGTCTTTTTTTTTTTTTTTTAAAGACCACATGTTATGCTCATAGGTTTTATTTTGTAAATAAGGATTTGGAAATTCCTGGAATTTATTTGTGTTTGCCTTCTATTAAAAAATATTGCCCAGATCCAACGAAGCATCTGGGTTGATTTTTGTTGTCCCCATACATTCTGGAAGGCTGAAGCTTCTGAGGCAGATCAGGGTGATTTGGGGAAAACCTGTCTTGGCAGAGGTGTAATATTTTCTTTCTTTTTGGCTCTTCCCTCAAAATCGTCCTGTCTTAGAGGCCCAAAGGAAGCTTATTGAAAGTTGCTGTTGCTTTAAAATATCTCAGCTTCCACATTAACCCTACCTTTAACCTCATGGTGGAAGCAGGTATATTCATTTTTTTTAAATTAATTTATTTATTTTAAAGACAGTGAGAGAGAGAGAGTGCAGGGAGGGGGAGGGAGAGGGAGAGAGAGTCTTAAGCAGACTCTGTGCTAAATGTGGAGCCCAACGCGGGGCTTGATCTCACAACCTGGAGATCAGGACCTGAACTGAAACCAGGAGTCAGATGCTTAACCGACCGCGCCACCCAGGCGCCCCAGAAGCAGGCATATTCTAACATAGCAATTACAAACACCCACTTCTTTTTTCCCTTTTGTTTCCCTGACTTCCCCTTCCAGCTGCAGAGTGGTAGTCCCTGATCCCTGTTTTGAACCATGATTATTTCATACAGGTATGCTGTTGCTGCTGCTTTTAATAAGTATTTTCTTTCCAGTGTTTTCAGTTTCCCTCTTTCATCCCTATCTCACCATAAACCTTCAGGAACCTTCTTTTAAAGTTTTAAATTGGCTCTCAATCAGGTTTTCCCTGGTGGATATATCAAAATCACTTGGCCATCCTTTTCTGTCAGTTCAGGGAAAGGTATTTATTGAAATGGGCCACATTTTTTGGTAGCTCGCCTTGCCCTGATTGGCCCCTCACGCACATGTGCTGGACCTGTTTTTCTCAGAGCAGAACCGGCAGTGCTGTGGGATGCAATGGTGTGGAGAACCTCAGGTGAAGGGAAGGCAGCCGAGCTCACTCCAGTGAGTGGACTGCAAAATTCACTGGGCTGCTCTCCTTGTCCTAGTGTGTCCCAGTCTGGCGTTCATTTTCTGGAGCTGAATTTGAAGTCCTAAGCCAGCTATAACCTTGTAGCCAGTGAGCCCAGATGCAACACATGTTTAAAACATCTTTTTTAATTTTTATATTCTTAAAATTGTATTTGGCCCTTTTGGATTTTGAGAGTTTAGGAGGTTTGGGGTTCGTTTTTTAAATCCACTTACCACTAATAATACTGTAAACTCTTACAAAGCATGGCAGTGAGGAGTTAAATTGGCCTACGGGGAATATACTCTTTAGGTGAGACCTGCTGTATGTGGATTTTTTAAAAAAGATATATGCCTGTGGCAAAGCATACAAAGTTTATCCCAGAACAAAGCCTGTGGACAAAAACACAAAAAAACGAAACGAAACAAACAAAACGTCACAAAATTCCTATAGTTGTTAAAGGCCAAGAGCAAATTAAACATGGCTGGCTGTGAATAACCAACGGGAAATAAACGCTTAGCTTCAGGATTTATTTAAATTATGATTCAAACTTTAAAAGTAGAAAATATATTAACAATTAGAGACAGTAACCCAGGATCTACTGAGGTTTCTCTTTCTTGATGTACTGTAACGTTCTCTCAGTGAACTGCATGTGTGCTGTCTGTAACATTGTGGGGTCAAGTTCTTTTCACTTCCTTAGGATAATGGCCTGACCTTTGGCTCATGTTGGTGTCCCCTGTACTCATTTATTCATTCATTTGCTAATGTATTCATTCATCGAAAAGACCATGATCTGCATGAAAAAGATGTATTCCCCCGCCCTCAAGGATCTTAGAGGCCCTGGTCTGTCCCTCTTTGGAGTAGTGTGGATTAAACTCCCAGTAAACCAAATCAGTGTTCTTCTAGGGGTAGCTTCTGTGAGTGTGGGCATATTCAGGGATGGCGTTCTGTACTGTATTTGGTTCGGGGCTGAACCTTCCTGTAGCCTTCTCTTCCTGTTTGCCATCGGTCCCGTTAAACATGGCCACCGCCTAAGGCTCCCCTTCCAGTGCCCTTGCCATCACCTATACCCAACTGTCAGAATGTTAGGGATCTTCCTTTGAGCATTTCGGATAGCCTACCCTACACCTTGAAAACTGGATCCCAGAGACCGATTTTCAATGTGTATTTACTGTGTGACGTAGCACACAGTTCCTATCTAGCAACACTTGCTGTGGAGCCTGTATGCGTGATCCTAATTATTAGTTGAACGTCGAAAATGTTGGTAAATTTCCTTCATGAGTGTGTTCTTTTGGAAAGGCTCATTATATCAGACATACTAAAAAAATTAATATAAAACCAGTTCATTTATCTGTATATATAA
Source organism: Ursus americanus (assembly GCF_024610735.1). Classification (NCBI taxonomy): domain Eukaryota; kingdom Metazoa; phylum Chordata; class Mammalia; order Carnivora; family Ursidae; genus Ursus; species Ursus americanus. Next base: position 65,382,430 of record NC_142134.1, read on the forward strand.
AAGCCAATCAATCAAGCTACCTAATTTGTAGAAGACAGCGTGAACTTCGTATTTCTGGATGCACATTGGATGGATGATAAACCATTCAATTGTTTAAAAACTAAATCTAAATCGACAAATTAAATATGTAAATACTATTTATCCAAGTAAAGTATGTAATTTCAGCCTAATTTGGACATAAATAATATTTTCACATTTCAAAGGATCTTAATTACTGGGGTTGATTAATTTACTTTAATATCTATTGAATGCAATTCCTTTTGGTAATAGGAAAAAGAAAACATATTCTGGGCTGACTTTGTCAGTAACTAGTTTTATGGCCCTGGAAATATCATTTCACATCTTTAGGTCTCAGGTTTTTTCATCCATAAAATAAGAGTGTATTCTAAACACATTTTTAGTTTCAAATCTATGATTTTCATTACGTAAATGACTACCTCTTGACCTTTTGAAAGTAGTTATGCTAATGAGAAAAAATTGGCATAAACCTACATACATATAAATATATCTTTATAGATAAGCATATATATACATAATATGTGGATGTATATCCCAAGGACGTTTCTCATCATGTTTTCCCCTCCTTCTGTTCAAAATACAAGACTGCCAAGGAGAAGCAATTGAAATTTTGGAGTGAGAAGAAGATTCTTACTCCACCCTTCCTAATTGGGAAATGCCTCCTGTAGGAGGTAAGATTTAGGAAGCATAAAGGAAGTAAATGAGCTCTCTTTGCAAGTCCATAGGTCTCTCAACTGATAAATGCAGTATCTTACTTTAGTTGTCTGTAAGATTTGGGGATCTGAACCCCTTTTAAACCATCAGGGTCAATGTCCACAATTTGTCATAATCTCTCAATTAATTTTCTGTAAATGGAATGGTTATTGCTTGATCTCTGGCCTCATAGAAATAACCTATTCTCAGGGCTAGATATAAAATTATACATTTTAGGAGAAAAATCAACTGAATATTCATAACGTTCTGTTGTCTTATAGTTATTCTGTTTTCTTGTCTAAACAAACCGTGTACTGTATTCCAAATTAAAATAGAACACATTATTTCTCTCTGATGGTATGATGCAAATTTTGTATCCTTAACAGAGATGCTACATTTTGGGGAAAATTCTGTTTTTGTATGTGTTTTTGAATGATAGTTTACCGATGCAGATGTTGTCTGCAGTTTGTTTTAGCATAACGGACTGTTGTCTGACTTTGATCCAATATTCGGGGGTTTCCTTACTTTAGTTTTCCAGTTTCCAGTTTCCAACCTGATTGTAGTAAGAAAAAATGTTCTAAAAAAGAAAAAAAAAGAAAACCAAACCACAAAACTCAATATTTCATAATTAGTTTCCATTTTTTTCCTTTAGCCAAACCAACAACTTTATCTCTTCCTCTGACCCCAGAGTCACCAAAGTAAGTATTAAGAAATGTAACCATTTTTAGAAAGGGAAGGGGGTTCTAATACATTTGGCTACAGCAACTCCATTTCAGTTTGTTTTTATAAATGTGCCATATCTTCCAGTGACCCCAAGGGTTCCCCATTTGAGAACAAGACTATTGAACGAACCTTAAGTGTGGAACTCTCTGGAACTGCAGGTAAGCCTTACATTTCACTTGGAACTCTGTGTGTGTGTGTGTGTGTGTGTGTGTGAGTGAAATATGTATTAAATAATAGTGCATATTCTCCATGTGATTAATGAAATTGACGAATAGTATAAGCAACATTAGATAAGAAGTTACATATAAATATTTTCACTTCTTTTTTTCTTTTAAAGAGAAGATATTTATCGTGTGTCAGACCTGGGCCAGACCCTCTGATGTATACTACTGCTTTAGATCCTGAAGTAACCCTATGTCAGATTAAGACACCAAAGCTTGAGCAGGAGGAGAAATTAACATTTATTGGTCTCCCACTCAATAAACGTGCCAGGCACGTAAGTGGTTTTGACTAGTTTCACAACAACCTCATGAAGATAGTGGTAATTTTCTCATCTTTAAGATGAGGGTATAAAATTCAGAAATGTTAATCAACTTGCCCAGGATCACAGAGCTAGAAAGCAAGGAGCAAAGTTTTGAACCACAGTTTATTCATTATAACAATGTTTTAATTGGAATATTTTCTTACTCACCATTATACTTAACAGTATAATGTTCTCTTATATATGTTACCATTTTTATATCTTTTCAGCAAAGGAGAAAAATGAAAATGTGCCCATTCACCAAAACAAAATGTACTTAGATATTTTTAAACAAGACTGATTTTCTTCGCCATTTGGACTTCTGGACTCATTTAGTCAGTCTTACTTTATATACTGAAGAGGAAGGAGCTTTAAAAACTTGGAGTAACTTAATAATCCACAGACTTCCTAGGCAGACTTCTAAATTGGGTGGAAATGGTGCTTTTGCACTGAGTGTTTTAGGTTTAGGTACAGAACTAGACCAGAAAGTGAATCTTAGGCTGTCTGAACAAGAAGTTCCTTGGCTCTGGCCATTGCTGGTAAGGGTAAAGGAACAGTAACTTATACAAGATGCTTCCAACCAGAACTATAGTGCCCATGTACACCATGGCCATTGTCACTAAGTTTAATTTCACACTTTGAGTTTGCTAAATTACCACCTTATGAAAGGCCTACTGCATGATCGCATGATTTGGTCAAGCAGTAGAGTAGTTAATTTCATGGTATTTATATACGTATTTTTTTGTGTGTACACACATATACATATGCAAATGTATACATATCTTTATATGCATACATACATATATACACATATACTCACTTATAGACATATATGTAACATCATTTCTTAAATAAATTATAATTACTTATATGGTTATAAGTCACTTTTATGTATGTATATTACATGCAGTAGAAGCCTTCTTATCTGACCAGTGAGAATGAGTATTTGGTGGGCTTATCCAAAAAATCGATTAAAGTATACAGCTTTGTCATTTTACTTTTGCCTAAGTCATATAAAGAAATATTCAAATTTTTTTTTTTTTTTTTTTTTTTTTGGTATAAGATACAGAGATCTTTGCCTTGAACTTAAATGTCCTAACTGGCAATCCATTCCTCTTTCTGGCACAAACTATAGTAATAACAATGTATCTTAGATGGTATCCACTGTTCATTTCTTGCTTTTTAAAAGAAAAAAATTAAAGATATTGTGTAGTAGTCTGAGTGCAAAATCATTCTAGATTTTTATGATTTTCATATAAATCAATAATAATCATGATTTCCCATGTTTTCCCAGTGTTTCTGATACCACCAGTCTACAACCCATTTGACAGCTCTTCTTTTAGTGACATACCTTTATTGGTTCTTCTTAGAGAAACAATTTTTCTTATACTTCATTCAATGGCATCATATTTTATTACCTTATGTAATTCCAGTTACCACCATAATAGACATCAACTGGTTTGGGAAATAGGACTGTGGCTTATGATAACAACTCAGTTGAAAGGAATCTATTTACTATGAGTGTTGAGAATGTTGTATTAGTTATTTTGTTTCAGAGAGGATTGAGAAAGCTTCCTCTTTATACAAAACCACACCAAGGCTTCTGTTAAAAGGTTTTTATTATTTTCTTACTATAAATAATTTAAGCTTACTATAAAAATGTCAAAAATATAAACTAGTGGAAAAATATTCGTAATTCTTTTTTAAAGATTTATTTATTTATTTATTTGAGAGAGAAAGAGAGAGAGAGAGCATAGCAGGGGGCAGAGGGAGAGGGGCAGAAGGAGAGGGAAACAATCTCAAGTCGACTCCTGGATAAGCACAGAGCCCGATGGGGGGCCTCGATCCCACAACCCGGAGATCATGACCTAAGCAAAAATCAAGAGTCAGACACTTAACTGACTGAGCCGCCCAGGTGCCCCTATTCACAATTCTAAGATGCAAAGTTATCCATAGCATTTTTTTCATATGGATAATTTTATACATTATATTTATACTATAATCATTTTGTAAATATAATTTTGCATCCTGATTTTTCAGTTAACATTTTAATGAGAATTTTTTGTATTATCACAGACCCTTTATTATCAGGTTTTTAGCGTGTTATATGACATTAGTTTTAGTACGTAATCAAAACTTATTTAATCATACTCCTCTTATAAATTAAGGTTGTTTTTAAGTGTTAACATTTTGAAATAGCACTGCATTAGAAATGGTTGTTCATATATATTTTTTTTACTGAAGTACAGTAGACATACAATGTTATATGAGTTTCAGGTGTACAACATAGTGTTTCAACACTTCTATATATTATGCGTAAGTGTAGTTACCATCTGTCACCATGTAAGTTTATTACAATATTATTGGTTAATTCCCTATGCTGTGCTTTTCATCCCCTTGACATATTTATAACTGGAAATTTATACCTCTTAATCCCCTTCACCTATTTTGCCCATCCCCCCACCTCCCTCCCTTGTGGCAATCACCAGTTTGTTCTCTGTATTTATGAGTCTGTTTCTTGTTTGTTTATGTGTTTTGTTTTGTTTTTCAGATTCCACATAAAAGTGAAATCATATGGGATTTGTCTTTCTCTATCTGACTTATATCACTTAGCATAAGACACTCTAGATCCATTCATGCTCTCACAAGTGGCAAGATTTTATTCTTTCTTTTAATGACTGAGTAATATTCTATTATATATGTATACTGCATCTTCTTTACTCATCTATTGCTTTTCTATCTTGGTTATTTTAAATAATGCTGCAATAAACATAGGGATGCATGTATCTTTTCTACCTAGTGTTTTCATTTTTGTTGAGTCAATACCCAACAATGGAATTACTGGATTATATGGTATTTCTATTTTTAATTTTTTTCAGGGATCTCCATATTGTTTTCCAGAGTGCATGCATCAATTTACATTTCCACCAGCAGTCACAAGTTTTCCTTTTTTTCCACATTCTCATCAACACTTGTTATTTCTTATATTTTTGATAATAGTCATTCTGACAGGTAAAAGGTGACATTGTGGTTTTAATGTCCCTTTTCCTGATGATGAGTGATGTTGAGCATCGTTTCATGTGTCTGTTGGCCATCTGTATGTCTTCTTTGGAAAAACACCTATTCAGGTCCTCTGGCCATTTTAATCAGATATTCGTGGGTTTTGTTGTTCTGTTCCTAAGCTTTATCCTATTTTCTCAAGATAAATTCTTAGTAGTTTTTAATAGTGAACGTAAAGATAGAATATCTTGGGGTCTTCTGGTATAAATAGCCACATTGCTTTCCAAAGGTGTGCTTTCATTTATAGCCCCATTAGCACTACATGGATATACTTGCTTTATTACATCCTTCCTGGCATTAGATATCTTTGTTTTTAAAATTTTATCATTTTAATTGCATTCCTTCCATTAGTGAGATCATGGTGTTACAAAAAAGCATTTCTATTTTCTTTTTGCAAAAGTTTTAACCTTTTTCTTATCGATAGATACCGAATTTTAGATAATTTAGTGATGATTTTGGAAGTTTAGTAGCCTACACTATTGAAAGACAAGTAGAGATTTATAGAAGATACATTTTTTACATATTTAGAATCCTTAAAAATACACACAGTGGATTTATTTCTGTCAGTGAACCAGAATTCATCTGACTGGTTTGAATCCTTTCCTCTTGGGGCTTTGAAGGATGATTGGATACAATGGAAATCAATTTACCAACATGTTTTTAATACCTGCTCTATGCTTGCAGTGTGATAGGTCTTAGTGAATGTACAGCAAATGGAAGACCTAGAGACTGATCCATATAAAGCATGAAGCATTATCCTTGGCTGCTAAACAGACGTCCTTGTGTTTAAGGTGTGGGCTTATGGACTGTCGTGGAGAATAACACACATTGTGCAAGTAGCATGAAAGCAAAATATTATTTATTACCTACAATGTTTTGTTACCATCTAAGAAAGATGGGCCCAGGGGATGGTTTTTAGGTTATTTAGTGTGGTGGTTTTAAGTGTGAAGATGCAAATTAGAGAAACTGAGGTAGGGCCAAATTGCCTTACAAAATAGAAAGAATTTAGAGCCCTAGGAAAACAAGGGACCAAGGAAGAACTTGGAGCATGCTGAAGGAAGCTGGGAAGAGAACTTTGGAACTTGACTGGAGGGTGGTGTAAAGAAGAGGTTTTTTTGAATAGAGATATCGTGCATTTGAACCGCGATGCAATATGTAATGATTGTGTTCTCCATGTCCTCGAACAATCTTTAGTAACATTTCTCGCAGGGTAGGGATTGCAGTATGTGACAAACAGCGATTGCAGGAGAATCACCAAAGGGAGAAAAGAAGTTATCAAGGAGAACCCTGTAACTTTGCCTCAAGTTAAATACAACGATTGCACGCAAGATTGAAAAGAATTACAAAGATGGCTCAAGGACCAGAAGAAGCATTAGGTGCTCTCATTAGTGAAGGACCCAGGTGATCCACGGAAAGGAGTGTGGAGGGAACTGTGCTCTCCATAGGCTAAACTGACTTGGGGAGCCTTAGGGAGAGAAATATTTGTATCCGATTTGAACTGCACAGATGGAAAGGGGAGAAGATATTGATGGAGCAGAAGCAAGTAGGCAGGAAATCAAAGCGATGTTTGAGTAACACGTACTTGGCAATGGGCAGTGAAATCAGTAAGGAGCTACAAGACAGAGCATATACTTTTCCACCTTCGTCTTTTAATTGCTACAATGCTTTTCTCTCTCCTTAATCTTTTCTGGGTCTTAGTTTCCTTAATGTTTAAGTCATGTTTATAATTCCCAAATCAAATTATTTTCGGACTCCAACGACTAAAATATAGGTTGAAAAATAAAATTGCCAGTATTCAACCATTTTTGACATCCAGAAATGGCAATTACATGTGCATTCAGCCAGAATTTAAAGACGTTATAAGCAGCAAAGCTCCAAATGAAATTAGTCTACTGTGATTTTCTAAAAGCCGACGGCATGGCTTAGTGAGGTTGTGCAAAACCTTGGTTCTGACACTGGACAAACCCAAGTTCAAATTCTGAATCTACCATCTAGCAAGGTGGCCTTTGGTCATTTTAATTAACTTTTGTAAGACTCGGGATCCTAATGAACCCAATGAAGATAATAACAGTACCCGTATCTCATTGGGTCGCTCTGAGGAGAGAGATAAAACATGAAAAAGGCTTCCTCCAGTGCCAGCGTATAGAAGTATTCCATAAATATGAGATATTTCATTACTAATTCTGCATTAACTTTACCTGCCGAGGTCATTGTACCTGATTGCTCATCTTTTCAATGTTTGATTATCTTCACCCGTTCCCTTTCATTGGCCCTAATGTTGTTCTCTCTTTGGCACACTCATATATAAAGTTACATATTTTCTTTGTGGCAAAAATCCCTCTAATTCCCCCATAAAACTGAACATACACCATTTTGGGTGTGGGTATGGGATCTGCTAAATCGAGGTAGAAAATTCTCCTCTTTGATACTCTCTCAACAGCAGCTCCTTCTACATTACTACGCATCCTGGAGGTTAGGCACTCCCCAGTAAGCATGTTGTATGTGTTATCTTTTTGATTCTCTGGCCATTGCATTGTCGAGGAGAAAGCTATATGTTGACACTAGCTCTGTGGTGGATCCGGGTTCAAAGCATGTCTGTCCAATTAGAGATGGTGTCTCTTTCCTGAAGCCTGAATTGTAAAGAGAGTAGTCAACATCTGTTATGTTAAATAGGTTTCTTTTCACTTGCCAAGTGTCATTGATTGGTTATTGGCTGCCAGGAGCATTGTGTTGAGAATTCCAAGGCCAAGTCTATACTCGGTGCAAACGTCACAATCAATTAATGATGTCAGCCATAGGTGCAGCAAGGGGGTAGACGGGGTGGAAACAGTCACGTGGTTGATCCGTTGGTCCTTGGTCTACAGGCTTAATCCATGTAGTTCTGGCCAAGGAAATGGATCAAGCTGTTGCCCAGGACTTTCTGCTGTCTTCTTTCTCTTTACTCTCACAAATGGTGGTGAAATTTTCCAAACATTGAAGTACAAGTGTAAAAAGTCAACAAAATTCTGAGACCTCCAGAATAATCCCTCTGCCCCATCTGCAGAGTCTTTGGGAAACAGGAGGGATGAGACAGGAAGTTTGCTTTATTAGGTATTGCCAGCTGGTCTGACTTTGTGATTGTCCTAAACTAGCTCATTTTGGCTGATAAAAAAAAACACTTCTTTTTTACAGGTGTAAAAACTAATTTGATTTCAAAATAGCTGTTAGTAAAGCAAGATCAGAGGAGAGAATGCTCTTTTGGCAGAAGGCATTTAAATCTATTGCATATGGCGATTTTCAGAGTGCTAGACTTTTTTTTGTTTCTGAAATGAAAATGGCAAAGCAATGTCAGCTCAACCAGATGATGGTTTTAACCAGCAGACATGAAGAAATTTGGTTAGGGACCAAAGTGGCTGACCCCAAAATTTCACATATGTATATATGTGTGTGTACATGGACATGTAGATTGTTTTTAAAGTTATTACTGTGAAAGTAATAAAAAGCAATATAATTCTTTTATAACTAAGTAGAGAAATGAGAACAACCAAATAATTGGCAGTCTCATCACCCTAACACACTGGGTCTTAGGGAAGTTGTCTTCCATTTGTATTGTCTTTTCCTCATGGTTTTGATGACAGAAGATGAGTGATTGGATGCTGTTTATTTTTCACTTTATGTTTGGCCTTGTTTTAAATTGGCAATCATTCAAACTGCACTTTGGTGGACTTGTGTTTAAGAGCCCACTCATTAACCAATCAATTTGTAATTTCTTTTATGCGGAGTTTTATGTTATTATCCTTTTTGGACTTCCCATTTAAAAATTCATTTTGCTGGACAGAACATTGACAGACAGCAAAAATTTGCTGTATCCTTTCGGTATATGTGTCTTTTGTATGTGACTTACCTTTGGGGAAATAAACCAAAGCAAAATATGAGTAGTAGTTGGTAGTTTTAAAAGGAAAACCCCAGCATGAGAGAACTGAAAAGTGATTTTGACAGGTCATATAATCCATTCCTGAGCCTGAAAAATCCAAGAAAGGGAGACCCACAAATTCTCTTTACAGCCCATTCCAGTGTTTGGCAACTCTTACTGCCAGGGATTTCTCCCATATTTCAACTATATCCTTCATTTTCTTTTTTTGATCTCATTCTTCTTGACCCAACATCTGGAAAGATCATTCCTTTGTTCCTGAGGTATCTTTTTGGGAAATAATACTATCCAAATTTCTTCTAAGCCAAGAATAACAAAGGACTTTCCTCTCCCACATCAGCTTGGGGGGTGGGGGGGACATTGGTGATAGCTGCCTGGAAGGCAGGTTTCCCCTCCCCTAACCCTGATCCCTACTCCTGCCCCGGCAATGTGGGAAACTGCATGGACGCCAATTCATATCTTTGTCTTCCATGAGCAAGAGTTGGGGAATTAGGTACATGTCATAGGAATGCTCTGGAGCTTTTCTGTGAGGCCAGTTTGCTCCCTGGGAATCAGGGGTGAAACAGGACATATTGAAAAAGCAATAAAGGCAGGGGTACTACAGTCAGAACAGCCTGGGGTGATGGCCTCCAGAGTACAGGGTGTGAGAGGTTCCCCCTGGGAGCATTAACCCTTCAGTGGCTGGCCTCTCTGGACCTCCAGGGAGTCCTGGGGAAGTTGGGGAGGAGCTTTTATAGCAAAATATTCTCACCAGCAGAGCAGTAACAATTCATCCTTAGTATCAGCCCTTCCTGTGATCCCTTGACACCCACTCCAAGTTCTTGAGGCATGAAATATAAAAGTAGGATAAGCCACACACCTCTCTGCCTGGTCCTTTTTTAGTAACTTTTTAAGCAAATAAGAAACTCATCTTCTCATTGTTCTTCCTCAAGAAATATTGCAACTGCCATGTGACCTAAGGAAAATCCCACCGTCACAAACACCAAAGCAAGTCACGGATAGAGCAGTGGATTCCGTAATATGTTATAAACTATTAAAACAACAACAGCAACAAAACAAGACCCTGCTGAAGTCATTGGGCGGATTGTGGAACACACACACACACACACACACAGACACACACACACACACCAGGGCAGTCATCATTTATCAGAGTCATTCAATTAAACAAACAAACCCAAAAGGGAACTCGTCAAAGAAAATCGTTTTATGGCACATAATGAAAAACAAAACAAAACAAAACTTGTCTCTGACTTTTTTTTTTTTTTTTAAATACAAGGGCTGTTTAGAAGGATGACTGTGGAGTGTGTGGCACTTCTCCCCGATTTGCTGTGCAGAAGTGCAGAAGTGTGAGTGATGCAGAAGCACTTGTTTATTATAGAACACATTTCAATGCAGTAATCATAAATATTGCTAAGGTTGTGCTCTGTTGAAATATGACCTACATACTCTTGATTGTTTGTGTTACGTGATTTGTCTGACACCCATTACATTCTGGGTAATAGCGGCCATTTGTTGCTCTGCACAGCAGGCTCTTTTGACAAAAGAAAATAGGCAGTAATAAAAAAGCTCTAGTCTGAATTACATTCTGCACTGCTGAGAGTTTGTGCAAGTGTGTTAACAATGTTCTGAACTGCCTCTTGTCAGCCTTCAGCCTGTAATGGCCATCTGTCCTCACATAAATCTGTCAAAACCTGCTAAGTTCAAGAGAGAGCATGGAATATACCTTGTACTGTCAACACCAAAATGTACACATTCCCCAGAAAATCAACACACAGGAAATAATCCGGAGGTGATGGGAGGCATTAGCGCTGTGGATTTAAGCTCGTGGGGTGAAATTGAGAGTCTGGCCATTAGAGGGAAGATGAGCAAAGGCAGTGCATGAAGGAATCGAGTACTGACTGCCCTCCCAGCGCAGGGGACCGAGCTCCGGCCGGGGCACCTGGGAGAGAGCCAATTAGTTTGCGTGCAGGAAGGGGGTCCCTGCCCCATCAGTGGCTCTTAAAAGTTTGACACTATGTTAAAAAAAAACCAAACACAAAAAACAAGTACTTCTTGCGCTTTGTTTTGCTTTGGCTCTCCACTCCACCTGCAAATAGATTTTCAGTTAGGTGCTGGTGGTTCCGCCCTTGAGATTTCTCAGTCTTGCCGGGAGGTAGTCTCTGAATAAAGACATTTCAGTAAACAGTAAAAAGTTTAGGGAACTACCTGAATTGTTTTCCCTTACCCACCTACTCACTAACCCTAAAATAACTTCAGTCCATTGGGCAAGTATTATTATTATTATTTTTAACAAAGTGTGCCAACAGAAATTTACAGCCCTATTTTCACTCCTAGGGTGTCTATTTGGTTATCTCAGTGCTTCTGTAAATTTTAAGCATATGCGCAAGAACACGTATTTTCTTCAAGTTGTGGAGATTGGCCCATGAAGTCCCTGATGTTCCAGCCTCTGGTTTATTATCCAGCACGTAGTAGGTGTTCAGTGAATGTCTGTTCCCCTTGCTGCAGGCTGCCTAAGATGGGAAGAAGGTAAAAGGCTTGGCTTTTAACTCAAAAGAAAAAAAAAAAACACAAAAAAACCCACGACGACAATCAGGGTGTCGCCACTCCCAAGAGCAACTTGAGAATCAGTTATTTAAGCGATAATGAGCTTAGGTACTAGGACAAGGGTTTCAAATGTTCAAGACTAAAAAGAATTTCTATATTTAAAATCCCTAGATAGCCGAGCTATATTTAGAACTAGTCTCTCTTTAATAGTGGCCTAATTTGGTGTTTCTGAAGTTTAGGGTTTCTTTTTATACGTCTAGAATGTCAGTCAAAATACATGTACCTGAGAACAAGGCAATGTGCTGCATGGATATGACAGGACAGAGGCTCTCCATATGTGGTCCATGAACCACCTCATTAAAAATGTTTGACCAGCTTCCCAAGTTATTCTTGGGCCACTGAAATGTGAGACCCACTACTAAAGGAGAATGTAGAAAAAAAAAATGTTTTAAAGATTTTATTTATTTATTTATTTGACAAAGAGAAAGCGAGCGAGCACAAGCAGGGGGAGCCGGAGAGGCAGAGGAAGAAGCAGGCTCCCTGCTGAGTAGGGAGCCCAATACCAATACGGGGCTCGATCCCAGGACCCTGAGATCATGAGCTGAGCTGAAGGCAGACGCTTAACAGACTGAGCCACCCAGGCGCCCCTAGGGAGAAAAAAAATACGAGTAAGAATTTTTGCAAAAAGAAGCCCAGGCAATATTCCACTAAGAGCATATAATTTATTTGGAGAGACAAGATAAAACATACATTCAAAAAGAGATGTGTAAGAATATATAGCATTATCTGATAAGTATCAAACGAGTGATCCTGGCAGTAAATTATTAGGAAAGTAAAATCTATCCTACTTTGGAAACCACGAGAAGATTTATGAAATCGGATTTTAGGATGTCAAATGTCGTCTCCCCCATTCAAGGGCTACGTCATTTGGAATATTTGACTGTTATTTGCTCAGCAAAGAGAGATTATTCATCATTATTTCTTTGAGCGCGTTAGCCTCCTATGAGAAATATCTGAGAATTTGTCATTTGTTTGAGGGGGGCATCAGGATCTTAAAATTTGTTGTAATGGCAATCGAAGGCAGCATGCGGTAGACATCCGTGTTATGACGCGGCTGTGCAAAAACGAGGGAAAAAGAGAGAGAAAGGAGACAATTCGATTATATAGGAATTTCTTAGATTGAGGAAAAGACATACTTGTCCGCGAAAGAGGGAACAAAAGGAAAGTGTGCCTCAGTGACACTGATGTTTCGTTCAATAGTATGTCCCCTCCCGGTTATCTTCTGGAGAACAGTGCCTGGCTGCTACTCGAGGGAGCTTTTCTGGGACTCTGATGTGTCCCTTCTCTTTATGTTTGTATTTCCCTGTCTTTCTGAACTTTTCTGGGATGGATTTCCAGAATCAAATTACCTTGCATTTTTGTAGGTTTTCTCTCATTTAAGGAGGGTTAGCTATGCATAATAAAAATTGCCAAATATTAGTGTAAAATATTTTATTATAGAGGAGATATTAATATTAATGTCTTCCACTTTTTTATTGTAAAGTGGGAGAAAAAGGCAGTATTTTCCTGATCATATCAAAATTTCAAGTGGCTTTCTGTAACCTACTTGGTTATGTGTGTGTGTGTGTGTGTGTGTGTGTGTGTGTGTATACATACATATATGTGTGTGTGTATATATATATATATATATATATTTTTTCCTTTCTCCAGCAGGGTTAGATTTCTCTGCCATTTCCTTGAAATGCGCAGTTGCCTTAAGTCTAACCCCAGGCTTGTTAGCAGACTTGAAGTTCTTTTCTGCTGAATAGCCTTTACCCATCCTTCTAAATAGAAAATGTGTGGTAAACTCAAATATTCCCTTGTAAGCATAAAGTCATTTGAACTCCAGCCTGCCCTTCTTCAAAGTTCCTTGGCCTCTGGAGCCGTTTCCCAATTACCCTCCTTCGGTGTAAAGGGATGCCTAGAACTTTCTCAGGGGTAAAACACAGGGGAGGCAACTGTGATTCACAGACTCTCCCACGATGGCCTCTGATGGCATTTTTCTGCTCTTCCCTAGAAAAGGACAAAAGGCCCGACTGATGGGGTTTCTCTCGTCTCCCTTTATTTATTTAATTTTTACTTTTTTAATTAGTTGGTTGCTGAAGTTTGGATCCGCTTCAATCCTTCAGCCTCGCCGCCCGCCCCGATGTGCTCTAAATAAAACGGCCCACTGGCACTGCGATATTTAGTGTTCCTGTTCATTTAGGGTTCTGTCGCAGAAGCATATTTTAGACGGAATGTATTAGTTATGCTTACAAGAAAGTATTATACCTACATTAGCCATGGTTTACTAAGTTAATGAACTGTGGAGGCAAAGAAACATCCCGTCAAGTTGCAGAGCTGTCTGGTTCCCTGCCTCGGTCTGTCGTGTGTTTCTGAACTTCACTTGGAAGTTGTGTCTGTCATTCTGACCCTGCCCCACATTTGCTGTCATCCCATCTTTTTTTTTTCCCTTTCTTTTTTTTTTTTTTTTCTTTCTTTTTTTTAAGTTGCCTAGTTCTTGGGCTCCATGGGTAGATATCCTTGATGGGAGAACAATTTCTGAGCCACTCGTGTGCTCGGCAGCCTTCTTTGCAGACGAGGGCTACCCAAGCTGCTCTGCACCCCCCCCCCCCCCCGGCCCCACTGTTCATTCTCTGTAAGGCAGACAGACCGCGCCCCCGGAGACGCGAGCTCTGGTAGTGCCTGGTGTGGTGGAGGCCGGTAGTGAGGCGTTCATGTTTTCTGGGAAGCAAGATCTGTTAGCACGGGCGTTTAAAATACAAAATATCACGGATTTCACGGCTGCCCGGCGGTAGTGAGGTCCATCTTTCCTTGGTGACAGAGACCGAGGGGGAGACAGGCACTTTTTCAAGGTCTTGTCATGAATTTCGGTTCCTTGTCTGAAATCCTGGAAAAGTTCAGGAAACATGTTCCTGGCATTTAACAACACGATCTCTGTCTCTTGTCTCTCTCCCCACCCCCCACCCCCTCCTTGTTGTTGTTGTGGCTGTTTTTCCTTTTTGACCTCAGGCCTAACTCCACCCACAACTCCTCCTCATAAAGCCAACCAAGATAATCCTTTCAGGACTTCCCCAAAGCTGAAGTCCTCTTGCAAGACTGTGGTACCTCCGCCGTCGAAGAAGCCCCGGAACAGTGAGCCTTCGGGCGCCCAAGGCAATACCTCCACCAGGAAAGGGCCCGAGCAGTCTGAGCTGTACGCACAGCTCAGCAAGACCTCCGTGCTCACCAGTGGACACGAGGAAAGGAAGGCCAAGCGGCCCAGTCTACGGCTGTTTGGTGACCATGACTATTGTCAGTCAATTAATTCCAAAACGGAAATACTCATTAATCTATCACAGGAGCTCCAAGACTCTAGACCACTAGCATATAAAGATGTCTCCTCCGATCGGCAGGGGCAAATCTGCTCTTCCACAGATTCAGACCAGTGCTACCTGAGAGAGACTTCGGAGGCGGGCAAGCAGGTCTCTCCTTGCAGCACCAGAAAACAGCTCCAAGACCAGGAAATCCGAGCCGAGCTGAACAAGCACTTCGGTCATCCCAGTCAAGCTGTTTTTGACGACGAAGCAGACAAGACCAGTGAACTGAGGGACAGTGATTTCAGTAATGAACAATTCTCCAAACTACCTATGTTTATAAATTCAGGACTAGCCATGGATGGCCTGTTTGATGACAGCGAAGATGAAAGTGATAAACTGAACTACCCTTGGGATGGCACGCAATCCTATTCATTGTTCAATGTGTCGCCTTCTTGCTCTTCTTTTAACTCTCCATGTAGAGATTCCGTGTCACCACCCAAATCCTTATTTGCTCAAAGACCCCAAAGGATGCGCTCTCGTTCAAGGTCCTTTTCTCGACACAGGTCGTGTTCCCGATCACCATATTCCAGGTCAAGATCAAGGTCCCCAGGCAGTAGATCCTCTTCAAGGTAAACCTTGGCAACGCCCACCCAAAGAGTAAGGTCCAACAACCGCATTTAAAGCCCACAGACAGCCCCAGCCCCTCTCACCAGGCCATTCCCAGCGCCTCTGGAACTAACCAGGTTGTTGTTAGACATTCCTCCCCATCTTCTCTGAAATCTGTCAGCCTTGAGCTGACACAGTGCCTTGAGCCAGTCGGATCACAGAGAGCAATTTGTAAGAAACTTGCTCATCTAACTTTTTCCATTACCTGGAGAGCTTCCCTATGCCAGGATAGTTGAGATCCATGCAAGATAAAGCTGACAGCGCACCAGACTGGCGCTCGGCGTTAACATCAATAAGAGGGGCTGGGAGAGAACACATCACTCCCAGACCTCTAAGCTGACTAGATGATCACAAACTGTCACTGGGAAACCTCACCAGTAGCTAGGAAGAAAAAAAGCTGCTTTATGTCATCCGGTGTTTCAGGGCATGCTCAGTTGGGCCGATAAAGCGGGGGTAAGTGGCAGTTGCAAATGCCCTTTTTGTTTTTCTTCTCGCTCGCAGATCTTGCTACTACTATGAGTCGAGCCACTGCAGACACCGTGCGCACCGAAATTCCCCTCTGTGCGCAAGATCACGTTCCAGGTCGCCCTACAGCCGTAGGCCCAGGTAAGGAAGCAGGTCATTTTCCTTTGGCTCCTCCTCTTGCCCCTCCTCTAGATGACACCGGTTAGCTTGCACCCCGCCCCCTCCCCGGTTCGTGATTCATTGTGCTCGCGTAAACGGAGGCGGTTGACTTAATGATGAAGTTATGTTTCTCAGGTATGACAGCTACGAGGAATATCAGCACGAAAGGCTGAAGAGGGAAGAATACCGCAAAGAGTATGAGAAGCGGGAGTCTGAGAGGGCCAAACAAAGGGAGAGGCAGAGGCAGAAGGCAATTGTAAGCAGCTTGGAGCTCACTTTCGCTTTAGTGGGTTTCTTTTCCTTTCTTATTTCTCTCCTTTTTTCTTTTCTTTTCTCTTCTTCTTTTTCCTTTCTCTCTCTCTCTCTCTTTCTTCCTCTTTCTTTCTTCTTTTCTTTTCTTTCTTTCTTTCTTTCTTTCTTTCTTTCTTTCTTTCTTTCTTTCTTTCTTTTCTTTCTTTCTCTTTCTTTCTTTGATTAGAAAATAAACTAAAGCTAAGGCTTTGTTAGAATATGCAATATTCCACAGCCTTTTGACTTTAAAACACCAATGGATCCCCAATCCCTCTTGGGGAAACAAAATGTTAAATGAGTGTATGTTTTCTTATTCATACTTCATATTTCTCATTCATCTGGAAGCTCATTTACTGTTTTCCACTTTTGTTTTCCAAAATGGAGGGAGCAGGGATTTTTTTTTTTTTTTTTTGGTCAAATGCTGGTTCCATCAGGTCAGACGATGAGTTTTTTGGACTGTTGTCTGTGGCCTTTTTGTCGGAGTGGGAGATAAGGCGGTATCAGTGTTTGGTTTCAGTTTTTTGTCTTTTGGGCAGGTGTTAGAATTGGATTGTCCATGAAGGGACTGGGTTCGAGCTAGATTTGAAGAAGGCAGGACAGGAAGAGGGGCTAAAAAGTCATCATTTCATACTTGTGCTGGGTCAGCATCTCACTGGGTAGTTGACACATCTACATTTCTCATGAACTACTTGGCAATAACCCGTTCTGTATTTCGGGACTACTTTCTGCAGGGTATCGCGTTTCCTTGACATACAGGCATTACTGGTTCTTTGGTCTAAAGATCCAGGTTATGTTGAACTTGTTAGTTCTCTGCCGGTCAGTAGTTTTTCAGCACCTGCTCACAAACAGGTAGACTTCACCCCACCTCCTTCCTATTGCTTATCAGCCTAGAACTCAGATGGCAAAGCCCCCCTCACTCTACTTATCAGTTTTGTTCATGGCAGACATGCCTAATCAATTATGGAACTCTTCCCACTGAGCGCACAGGGAAGCTTTGGGTCTCTCCCAACTCAGTGCTTCAGGGAGCACTGAGTAATCAATCAGAAGTGGCACTGCTTTTGTTCCTTTCAGCTGCCTATATGGGCTAGCTCCTAGGAGTCATTTCAGTTAGATCAGCTTTGCACATATCTTGCATAGAAAGTAACCAACATTTAGGGAAATGACTTTTAACTGTAAAGGTTAGATTTATATAGTGCCTACTACCACCCACAAAATCTTGAAAAACCTACAAAAAAGAACTAATGGAGTCAGAATCAAGCAGTGGCCAACAGTTATCAACTAGAGGGAAAAGGTGAACCAAGAGGCTTGTTCATCACAGGCACTCAAGGAAAAAAAGAAGGGAGAAGTAATTGAATACTTAGGCTAAAGGTCTAGAGTGTTTGCTGTCATTTAACATGGAATCTACCGGAGACTGAATCAAAAGTCTTGTGCAAATTACAACACTTTTCCTCATTTTTCTCAACTTTCAAATGAGCTGTGATATTAAGAGCTGCCAGAGTGTCATTAGTTAACACTTAAGAAGACTAATGAAAATTAAAAATTCAATTTTTCTAATTTTGCTGTATTTAATTAATAGCCTGTTCAATAATTATAATAACTCACATTTATATAATGCCGTAAAGTTTACAAAGCCTTTTAATATGGCACATTACAGTTAATCTTTACAAAGAGAGAATCATGTTGAGCAAGCATGTAGGAAAATAGTTATTTCAGTGTTTGCACATTCATATTTTATAAAATCCTTCATGTTTCTTCCAAAAAGTATCACATTGAAGAGAGAGATTAATAGTTTCATCGAGTATTTGCTCATTTGGGCAAAATACACCACTATAACCAAAGCTGTGGATAAATGTAGCTATATGGCTTGTGCTTCTTTTCTTCCTTCCAAAGATAATTTAGTGCCAGATACTTAACCAAAGTACATAAAGGGAGGGAGGGGTCTTTTCATTAGCTGGCTCTTTCCAAAACATCAAATAGTGTGATTGGTCTACATCCCATAGTTGATGCCTGCATCAAAAGCAACCTTGAGGTCACTAGCCCCAGACTGAAAGCAGATACCTCCTGCCTTTTCTTTGTGTCACAAATGTTGACCGATTCTTTAGTTAATTCTTTGAGTAAGACAGCCTTTATCAGTTCTCTCTCAAAGATGGCTTATAGAGTACAGATGTCAAGTTGGCCTACATTAAGTCATCAGAAATTAACTAAGCATTTGTCAGAATTTTTGCTTTGAGATTTTGTTTTTGTTTTTGTTTTGGAAAAGGAGATTAAAACAACAACAAAACCCCCAAAACTAGGATATAGAGATGACTTAGTTTACCAACACAGTGAACTATAGTTAATAAGAGCTTAATATAAAGATTTGGGACTTATTCTTAAACTAATCCCCTCTTGGACAGTGATATGCTATTTCTGCTTAATATAAGTGAAAACTGATGATCCTTTATGTGACAAACATTTGCTAGGTGCTTGGGATGTAAAATTAGGTTAGACCTGGAATCCAGAGAGCTTCAAGTCTACTGGCAGATAAAGATATGCAAACAAGCAATAGGGTATGTTAAGTGCTATTGCAGAAGGTAATCTAAGGTACGCTGGTGACAAATGGGGGAATTTCCTTCTAGACCTGAGAACGACTGAGGGCATCCATAGAGAGGGTGAGATTGATCTGAAATCAAAAGAGAAGGAGGAGAAAGTTTTTCTACACCTGTGCTGTGCAATATGGTGGCCACTGGGCACACAGTAAATGCAGCTAGTTCGGAATTAAGATGCACTAATAAATGTGATTGAATTTTAAAGACTTAGTTCAAAAGAAAAGTGTAAAATGCCTCATTCATACTTTTTATATCAATGACCATTTGAAACAATATTTTGGATGTATTGAGCTAAGTAAAATACATTATTAAAATTCAATTTTCTGTTTCTTTTTATTTTTTAAGATGTGCCTCCTAGAAAATTTAAAATTGTAAATGCAGCATTGTATTTTTATTGGGCATTGCTATTCTAGGCAGAAGCTAGAGCTCCTACTAAGTCCCTGGACAAAAGCAAGGTATATTGGGAAACTGCTGGTCATTTACCCAGAACACTGGGGCACGGGAGCAACAGGAAATGAGTCTGGAGGGCTCCACGAAAGCCAGATCCCTAAAGTGTCCTGGAAGTCATGATAAGGATTTTGAAGTCTATCTCGGAGGCATAGTGGAACTACTTAATGAGTTTACCCATGGGAAGATTTTCTGATCGATTTCCTTCCTCAAGACGATCTGCTTTCTTGTGCCACAGTGCATTTGCAAAATGTATTTTTATGGACTCGGGCCCAGAGACACATGCAATGGGTTTTGATTCGTTTGACTGGATTAGCTTGTGATGTCATTCATGAAACAGCTAAAGGAAATAGGACGGTCCACCCAAGCTGGTTGGGTAGGTGATTTCCATTCATATTTTTTTTTTTTTTTTAAAGATTTTATTTATTTATTCGACAGAGGGAGACAGCCAGCGAGAGAGGGAACACAAGCAGGGGGAGTGGGAGAGGAAGAAGCAGGCTCATAGCGGAAGAGCCTGATGTGGGACTCGATCCCGTAACACCGGGATCACGCCCTGAGCCGAAGGCAGACGATTAACCGCTGTGCCACCCAGGCGCCCCTCCATTCATATTTTTGAGACACCTTTAAAATACTGAACAAGTAGCAAATTATGTTTCGGGATGTCGAGGGTATGGTGCTGGTTATCTATTAATTCAGATCAGTCATATAATGAGAGGCCTAGCAAAGCAGAGGCTCCAGAAGAAAATGAAAAACAATGTTAAAATCATCTAATAATTGATATTTTACAAAATTAAAGTAGTCTTTGCCACCTTTGTCTTGTGGTCTATGTCGCTTTCATTTTGAGTTCCATAAGGAGATGGTTTAGGAGGTCTGTCTACTTTTCATTGCTTATGCATCTAAAAATCTTATCCAGACCAGCCTGAGTGCAACAAGTCTGAGAGTTAAGAGAAGACTAATAATCAGTAGTTACTGACACAGAATCTTATACTGTGGTTGACCATTGCCGTTGTTTTGGTTGCTCCTTTCCTCCATGTTCCACCAAAAGCCTTTCACCCTCTACCCTTCCTTAGTGTCCTAGGCTTGCAATCATTCAGGTTAATCGGAACTTGTAAGCCAGAGTTTGGTACTTAATGTCTAAACTGTCACTGCTCTCATTTCTTGAGGAGTTCTAAGTCCAACTCCATTTGCAGTCGGTACAATTTTCTGCCAGAAAACATGATAATGGGATGTTAATTTAAAGGGCAAATCTACACATTAGGATATGGCTCAGTGCTCAAAACCCAAACCGGATGTGCCTTGGCAATGACAGCGCCACTCCATTTCTCCCTTCCATTCATCCGTAGGCAGCCCCTGAGCCAGGAAGAGTGCTTCATCACGGATAATTATCAGCTTCTTCCAAATGGGGAAAAAAAAATTGTGTAATTTTTCATAGTTATTATTGTTGGAGAAAATAGTTTTCTATCCAAACCTCTTTCAAGAGATATTTCCTGTGGGTTAGAATATATGTTCTATAATGAATTGAAGGTCACTATTTAGAAATTAACAGCTTTATTGAAAGTTGTCCCACATTCTCTGAGTCTATAGTGTTTGTGCTTTCTGTCTTTTCATTGTGTTTCCTTGCAGTTAGCTCTAGTAGACTACCCTGGATTTATTCACACTGATCCAACCTTAGACTCTAGGGGAGAGTATTCTGGGGTGGTAGTTGGAGGCAAGTAACTTTGGAAAACTGAGTGCTGTTGTTTTGTTTCTCCCGTAAGAGTGCCCCCTAGTAGTAAGCACTTAGTGAATGCCTACTGAATTAAATAGCGTAATCAATACGAAGGGAAAGAGAGAAAAAAAAAACCCACATTTTTGACCTTTTGTCGAGGTTTTGGCATTTCTTTCTGTCCATACATGCCTTTTCACAACCATCCGCCCCCTCACTTTATCTTTAGATGGAGGACCTCGCTATATCATTCAGCCTCAAATGGCATAGATTTTATCCATTCATCTCACATATAGTATTTGGAATTTCTTTGGAATTTCTGAGGAAGTCAGGGTGGTAGCTGATCTGGAAATGAATATAAATCTTTCATGGCTGAAGTTGGCATGCAGTTTCCTTAGCGTAGGAGAAAGAATTTTTACATTATCCTGACTTGGAAATGTAGAAGTTCTGAGAACCAAAATCTAAATTACATCAGGCTGTTCCTTGTTGTTACCTAGCATTGCAGAGCATTTTGGTGAGATCACCCATACAGAAGCATCAAGCACTGTACTTGGCATATATTAGAATTCAATAAATGTTAATCTCCTTACTAAATTCCCTTTCTCTTAGTCAAATCCCTTTTACCAAGGCTAGCTTATTTGTTGTTGAGAAACAACCATTGTATGTTTTCCCCAGCTAACTGGGAGGCTCTGTTCTCTTTTTGATAAAGATTTTGATGATGGAAAGTCAGTTAATTTCAGTTCTTTTTTTTTCTTTATTTATCCCCCTGTATTTTGATGTAACGATGATTTACTATACCTGTTAATGCAATATAAATCTTCAATTTTGTTATCCACCCCATCAGCAAACTAGCTTTTGTGAAAATTGAAGCTAAAAGATATTTGATGAATGTTCCATCTTCCTCAATGGTGAAAACTGGTCTGAAAATCATTTTTCAAGGAGCTTTTTCCAAAGGTTTAGAGTTCCTCCAAGCCTTTAAGAAGTTGAAAATGTTATTAAGCAATTTGATTTCTTTTCCTTTCATCTCCTGTTTAGAAATTAATGTCTTGAAAAATTGGCTGCAAATGTTAAGGTTTTTTAAAGATATGGAATCTATTCATCTGTCTAATAAAACTGCAACATGTTAAAAATAATCGTTTCTTTGCTAGACATTTTGGCCAATCTTTGAAAGATTTTTGTCTTTGCTTTTAGACCTTCAGATGCCTTTTAGTTTCATTTTTAGCACTAGGAAAACCAAGCACTCTAATCATTTTCTAAAATGAGAATTTCAGCATGTATTCAATCTCTGATCTTTGTAAGGAAGCAAGACGTGGTTCCATTCCTGTGTTTCATAAAAGGAGACGATAGACAAATAGGTAGTTTATGTGATTGCGCACCAGCCCTTGGGGTTTCTGTTTTTCCCATCTAGATTGTGTCTTCTTTTTACTGCAGAATGTATCAGTATCCGAAAAGGTCCTCTGGTTTATCTTCTTTGTAGGATCATTGTTGCATACAGTTTTGTATAAAGAAGCAATTCAGAGACTGTCCCAATATGTCTGCATATGGACGTGCATATGGTCGATTTTAGCTTTAACTTCAAATTTCCTTGAATACGTAGGCTGTGTGTATTCCCATAATGGTAGTTGAGCAATTTCTTTGTGATGGTTCAATTTCTTTCTCTGTCTTCTACATTCCCCCTCCTTTTTCTTTATACAGTAGTAACCTTCCTAAAAAGGCCCATTAAAAAAAAATCAACTAAAAAACCATAACACCCATGCAAGCAGGCGCCAGAAAGTTTAGATAACAGTCCCATCCCATTTGGCTGTTTGGCTGGAGCTGGCTGCGTAAATAGAATGGAATGTGGTGTTATGACTCCCTTACAACACTGTATAACACTGCCCCAGGGTGAGCCTCGCCATCCATTTATATTTATTGATCTCCAGGGTGTGCTGGGTGCTCTGGAACAATGCAATTGCAGCCCTCAGTTGAGACGACATACAATCTACATGGAAGTGAATCAGGCAGTCGACTCTGTTCGCTCTACTTCACCTGGTCAATTATTTAGGCCTGATTGCTGTTGTCAGAGGAACTGTGTTTTACTGAGTGTTTCAGTGGAGGCCCACCTCCGATGTTCAGAAGTGGTTTTTAAGAGTGAGAGTTCTGCAAACATGTAGTCCTCCATTCTTCTTCTACTTAAACCTGCAAAAACAAATCCTGAAAGTCTTTGTCAAGTCACTCAGCTGAGCTACGTGGGCAGGGTTTTCCCTGTGATTAAGCACCAAAACTGGCTTTCATTCTCCATTGTCTTAAAGAGTCTCAGAGTAAGGATTGCATGTAGGCATACAGGTAAGGGTTAAAAATGATTAATTGATTGGTGATTGATTTTTCAACAAATATTCATTGAGACGCTGGTGTGTTTCAAGTACCCTTAAAATACAGTAGTCAAGAAGACATGCGTTTTTTGCTTTCCCGAGGCTTTCCTTGTAGAGGGAGGTAGACGTTACACAATGAATTAACTATTAATTATTTAATTACAACTAGGCAGAGAACTATAAAGGAGAAATAGTGTACTATAAGAACAACTAATAGGAAGCCTGACCTCATCTCAAGTCTCAGAAGGAAATGATTGTTGATTTCAATGTAATTTTATAGTATGCTTACGTTGATGAAGAGGAGGGAGAGGCAGTGTGTGGAGGATCTTACAAGTAGCAAGGGGGCAGCAGGTGCGAAGGCCTTGGAGAAGGAAAGGAGCACAGTATATACAAGGGGCTGATAGAAGCTCAATGTAACGGGAAAGTAAAGGGAAGAAGGGGATGTGGGAGGTGAAGCCCATGAGAAAGGCAGGGCCTGGTGGGTCCTGTTAATCATTTAGGTCTTTCCTTAAGAGTTATGAGGCCCCTGATATGTTTTAGACAGTAATTGACATGATCAGATTCCTGCTCCCTTAGCAAAGATTTTTCTGACTGAAGTGAAGGAATAGATTAGAGGAGGGTAAATATAGACACAGGATCCAAGTTAAGAAGCTGCTATGCTAGTCCAGAAAGAAATGCTGGCAGCTTGGTTTAGGGGAGATGGAATAAGAGAGACAGAGCAGAGAGAGAGATATTTAGGAGGTAAAAATCAACAGGGCTTAATGAGTGATTGGATGTGTAGAGGGGACTAAGGGAACAATCAAGGAAGGCACTCAGGTGTTTGCCCTGAATACCTGGCTAGATGGCATTAATTTCACTGACACGAGAACAGTGGAGAAAGACCCACAGGGTAGAGGGTGGGACTGGAGAGCTGGGTTTGGGGACTGCTGGTCTAGTCTGAAGTGCTCAGAGGACGTCCAGCCAGAGATGTCAAGTAGACAGTTGGCAATTTGAGTCTGAAGCTCAGAGGAACTTCTCTGATGAAAACAGAAATATGAATGTTGCATTCGGTAAAAGAAGATGAGGCATGGCTGATCAGATCACCTAGGAGAGTATATAATATAGATCTGTGAATTGTTTAGTTATATTTCACAAGTGCTTACTGAATTCTCTTTGCCAGGCCCTTGGCTAAATATTAGGCATATGAAAAGGAAAGGCGTTCGGGGAGTAACATAGAGCGTCTCTTTGCCATAAGCCCAAATTACCCTTTACATCATCCAAGGCAGGATACTCTCAGTACATCCAGAGAAAACTCGTGAGCAAACTGAATCTATGCCTTCGTCCTGTGTTTCCTCGTCTCTGCTCCCATCTAACTGAAACCCCTGCAACCCTAAGTTCACATCATTCTTGTTTGTTCTTAGTAGGTGTAGAGATGAGGTGGTAAGCACGTTCTTTATGTAAGCTCCTTGTGTTCTGGAAAAACCTTCCCTCAGTTTTGACAGACATCATCACCTTTGGTCTTATCTTCTTAGAACAACTGATACATGATTGCTTCTTACACTAAGAAGGGTTTTCTTTACTGTTGTGTGAAAATGGAGTCCATCCTTTGGCTATAAGATATTATTTCCATATTTTGTAGGTTATAATTTGCTGATGACTTTCAGATTATGATGATATTGACTCCATTTGTGAAAATCAGGCCACACCCTTCTAGTCTGTTCCTAAAATAAGATTCATTGGCAAAGTGAAATTTATAGCCTCTTTTATAGCTCTTATTCTTCAGAGACCCATGGCTTAAAATAGCCTACATTTTAAGACTGTATTTTTCAAATTATTGTCTTTGGACCACCTATATCGGAATCACTTGGGTGTGCTTATTAAAAATGAAGATCATTGAATTGTCTTTTCCAATTTTTTTTAATACTGCCGGGATAAACCCCAATAATTTGCACTTTAAATAAGCACTCCAGGTAATTTTTATTTATTCTAGAGTTAAGAGTCGTCGTTTTGAGGGATGTCAAAATTTGTACATCTCATTATGAGAATCCTGAGTAAAATGAGAAATTAAACAGTTTTGCAAGACAGGTCAGTTTCTGACCAATTTTGAAGATTAAGAATCAAGTCACAAGGGTTAGGGTATTTAATAGGGATCGTGATAAACAGTGATAAACAGATCGCATTACCCTATTTCTTTTGTAATATGTCGAAGCTCAGGAGAGAATAACAGAGCTGGTGAGCAAAAGCAGAAGAGAGTGAGCTGCAGAGTAGGACCTGGGAAAGGAGGGGGGAATCCAGAGAACGGAGAAATGGACGCTAAGACTTGGGTCGCGTGTCGTCTTTTCATTCCGTTTTAGCGGATGTTTGACTTGAACCAGCATGCTCGGTGGGTTCTCGGTATGCATGACTGTACATTTTGGAACGTTTCTAGAGGTGCAACTTCCTTCCTATCTCCAGAACTGGCAAAAGTCTCTCCTTACTCCCACCCCCTCCCCAGGAAGAACGCCGTGTGATTTACGTTGGTAAAATCAGACCTGACACGACACGGACGGAACTGAGGGACCGTTTTGAAGTTTTTGGTGAAATTGAGGAGTGCACAGTAAATCTACGGGATGATGGGTAAGAACCTTCAAGATTATTTCTTGTTTAGAAGCTGACATATGTAAAAAATTATGGCCATAAGATTACCAGGATGGGAATGCTTTGACAGATGACATGTTGAGTTCAGAACCTTATTTATTTTCTTTTATCCCTATTTATTAATCTTTCTAGTTGAGATTTCCTGTCCCAGAAATAAGTATTTAGCTGCTTGACAGGACAATCACACTGATAAATGGATGCAGTGGTTCAGACGTTGGCACCAGGGAAGTCTTCCAAAGTAGGAAGGGTTCCAGGCATCTATGTTAATGCTTCCTCGCCAGCTTTGAACCTCTCTTCTTTGTCCATTGCAGAGACAGCTATGGTTTCATTACCTACCGTTATACCTGTGATGCTTTTGCTGCTCTTGAAAATGGATACACTTTGCGCAGGTCGAATGAAACTGACTTCGAGCTGTACTTTTGTGGACGCAAGCAATTTTTCAAGTCTAACTATGCAGACCTAGGTATGGATTTTATTGTATGTGAAATGAGGAATCCATAATGGAGGGCTCAAAATGAAAGCAGATGTAAACCGTAGGCATATTGGGTTGGACCCTCACTTTATTTTGCTGAAGGGAATGTTTGAATACAGATTTTATCTTATTTTTAATCTTTTTTAAGGTACAAGACAGTTTCAGAAGCAAAGGGCTCGGGTTTTGGCGGCAAAGAGCAGAAGTAAATTCTTCGTACTGTCTTCTCAAATGCTGAAAGTCTGCACTGTTTGTGCGTGTGCGTGTTGACATGTGTTTATGTTGTGTGTGCATGTGTGTGTGTCTTTGCATAGGTTTGCAATGTGCTTTCTGTGCCTGCCCTGAATCCTTCTGTATAAAACTTAGCATTATCATCTTTGTCTTACGGAACAGAATATGCAATAGAATATTCTGGTGCTTTTTTCCTTATTATCCTACAAACTCTTAAAAATGTTAAGACATTTTCTACAAATTACACCTTGAGAAAATATAATTTCATATGCTAAATCACACTATACTTTCTTTAAAACAAAAGAAGAAAAAGAAACTCTGTTATTTTTTGAGTGTTTCCGTATGCTAGGCACTGTGCCAGGGGCTCTGCAAACATTTTCTTATTTAATTACCAGAACAATCCTAGGAGGTGGTTATTATTATTATTATCATCATCCTCTCATAGATAAGGAAACTGAAGCATTTGTAAGTATTCCTTTTTCCTGTTGTAAAAGTTATACAGACTCAAGGGGTAAAATTTGGAAAATGTCAAAAGTATTAGGAAAAACAGTAATATCACCTGTCAGCCCATCACCTAGAGATCTGCTGTGTGATTTACAGTCCAGTCTTTTGTCTCAGGATGTCTAATTTCTTATAGTTGAGCTCACGTAATTTAGATCTATCAGTTTTTATTTTTTATTTATTTTATTTATTTTTTTTTAAAGATTTTATTTATTTATTTGACAGAGATAGAGACAGCCAGTGAGAGAGGGAACACAAGCAGGGGGAGTGGGAGAGAAAGAAGCAGGCTCATAGCAGAAGAGCCTGATGTGGGGCTCGATCCCAGGACTCTGGGATCACGCCCTGAGCCGAAGGCAGACGCTTTAACCGCTGTGCCACCCAGGCGCCCCTAGATCTATCAGTTTTTAAATTCAGCTCTTCTCAATGCATGTTATGTAAGTTCATTTTCTACTGTATTCATGGGATTTAAAATAATTTATCAACTTACTTTAATGGTTGCACAGTATTGTGTTAGGTGAATACCATTATATTTAATCATTCCATTATAGCTAAACATTTATTCAATTTTCAATTTTTTTGGCATTATAAATAATGCCAAAATGGACATCTTAATTTTCTTCCCAATTTTAATTTGGTCCCTTTGCATGCCAGTCCCTATTTAATGTACATATCGTAAGCCTTTAAATCCTTTGATGAAGGAATCAAGGAAGGGAAATGGCAAATGTCTTGTGCATATGACGTAATTAATTTAAATCAATTTATAACAATCATCATAAGATTAACATATAAATCTGTTCCTCAGCATTACTATATATCTGTCTGCACTTGCTTTGGCTTGGTATAAAGAAAGAAATGAATACCAAATACAGGGATTTTTTTTTCTCCGCTCCACCAAAGTGATGTCTTCCTACAGTAATTGATATAGGAGGTGTGCATTGTTCAGGGGGAATATGCTATAATTCACTTCACAAGCTAAATAGATAGTATGAAGCAGGGGAGAGGCAGCTGACTGTCAGAGAGATAGAGGCCTAGGGATGAAAATATAAAAGGTGGCAAGTCATTTGTTCAAATGTTGGCTGATAAAAACAGTCAAGACGGATTGAAGTCTTAAGTTGATTTGACTTATTTTCTTCAGTGATGAAGGCCAGGGTGTTTCCAGTCTTTCAAAACATCTAGAGTTTAAAATAAGCTACCTAGAGGGGCCTTTAAATCACGATTCATCACTGGTAGAGGGAGGATTGGATGGTATTTCCAAATTGAACTGGAGCCTCCCTGAAATATTTCTAAGAAGAATGCTTCCCCTCTTGTTATCTTTCTGCCTCGCCAGCAGCAATAGAAACTTTGCCGTTGCTAAGCTGGCTCTGTATTTTCTGAAAAGTATGTTTGATGTGTATTGTAGTAGCATGGGTTTTCTCCGATTCCCTCAAGCCCTACAATTTCACGAAGGGTAGTCGATCTGAGCGTAGGCATAGCAGAGTGGAAAGAGCCCCGGCTTCGGAATCTGATAGACCTGGTTTTGAAACCTGACTTAGCTGCTGACCTTGAGCAAACAATTAAGCTCCATCTGCCTCCAGTTCTTCGTTTGTAAACTACATCATAATGTTGTTGCAAAGATTAAATACATGTTTGTGATGTGGTTGGCGTAGTATCTGACATAAAGTAGGTGCTCAATAAATAGTAGCTATGTTTGTAATTAAAAATGATGGCAATGAGAAGTTAGAAATGTCAAGTTATTTTAAAATGAAAGCGTCAGCATCAGGGGCCAGCTCTGGAACCGAACAACACACATTCATATGTGTCCTGTGTTTGTCCCCTGAAGAGTTCATGTGAAATGCTTTAGGGCATGACCCGTGAATTTGATGAGCGTGAGACCATACTGGACACTTAGAGGGATTGGGGGCTCACACGTGTGTCTGCTGAGAGTTAGTGAAAATGATGTGATCTAGATTAATTTTACCAAGAGTTAAGAGCCCTATCATTTTAAAAAGATTTAATCATTTTTTTTTTCTGTTTTGCTCCCCAGATTGTTAGCTCACACATCCTGTTCCTCTATTATCGGGGCCACCTGGTGATTACTACAAGACTATGAGTACAGAATGTGGTGATTCCATGTTAATATTATGAGCCAGTTTTATAAGTGAGACTCAGGGTTAAAGGGACAATCAAGGTTACCTAGATAAAGCCAGGATTTAAGCCTGGTTTCCGTGAATCTCTAATCTGTGAGTCTGTTTACTGTCTTATAAACAGATGGATCTTTCTCAAAGACCTCAATGAAGAATCTTAAAGATGAGAGATAGAAATTAAATTAGGACTATAGGGGCGCCTGGGTGGCACAGCGGTTAAAGGTCTGCCTTCGGCTCAGGGCGTGATCCCGGCGTTATGGGATCGAGCCCCACATCAGGCTCTTCCGCCATGAGCCTGCTTCTTCCTCTCCCACTCCCCCTGCTGTGTTCCCTCTCTCGCTGGCTATCTCTATCTCTGTCAAATAAATAAATAAAATCTTTAAAAATAAATAAATAAATAAATAAATAAATAAATAAATAAATAAATAAATAAATTAGGACTATAGAACCAGAAGAGAAGGATGGGTTAATATGAAGAATATAATAATATATCCATCAGGAATTAGTTATGGTATAAAACTTTTAAACATATAAGAAAAATGAAATAAATAACATTCATCTCAAATTCTTCATTAACTCAAAAAATGTATTACATTATCAGCATCTCAAATATATACATAACTTTATATATACTCTTGGCATTCATTGGTAAATCATCCCAAGATCCCAACGGGAAGATTTTCAACCCACTTTTTTTTTTTTTTAATGCTGGTGTTCAAGATTAATACATTCATTCAACAAATTCTAATCTTAGTACCTGCTTTGTACCAACAGTTTTCTAGGTGGAAAGACTGCGGTTGTATTGTGATGTGTTTCTATTTATATGGTATCATTATTTATAACAATTTATTTTAAAAAATAATTAGAGTGGCTTTTGACTTTTTCCTGTCAAAATTCTATTATATCTTACTTGTGTTGCAATATCCTTTCGTGGCAAGAAAGAGGTGACCTAGATGTTGTTGTCTCAGGAATTGCATGTAACCATGTATTCATACAGTAGAAAAGAGTTTGTAGATGCCTATTGTGTGACATAGTCTGCCTGTGTAAGTGATTGCATATTTGTAAATACCAGCTATCATATTCATAGCGAAGAAACTATCGACAGCCACTGTTTCCAAATATTTTTTTCGCTAATGAAAATATGGAAACACTGAAATTTTGGGTTTGATCTAGAGGAACCCAAAGTCAAGACATTTTAAGTATTCTCAAAATGTCCTTCAAGAAATATCTGTATGTGTGTTCTTTTCTTTTTTCTTTTTCTTTCTTTTTTTTTTTTTTAAGATTTTATTTATTTATTTGAGAGAGAGAGAGCTCATGAGTGGGATGGGCAACAGAGGGAGAAGCAGACTCCCTGCTGAGCAGGGAGCCCAATGCGGGGCTCAACCTGGGATCCAGGACTCCGGGATCATGACCTGAGCCAAAGGCAGATGCTTAACCTACTGAGCCACCCAGGCGCCCCGTATGTGTGTTTTTGACATTTCTGTGCTGACCTTAATGCTACGCAGACTCTGGTCACCAGGAGACTCTTCTAACGTTATTTATGATGCAAGTGCAATTCCGATTTCAGGTTAATCTCAAGCAATGAGCAGGACTTTTTGTGTGTATGTGTCTACAAAAAAAGATTTTGATTGGAATGACAGCTGCTCTTGAAGCTTTAGTGATACAAGCCAACTGCTCATTAGGCTATCTATGAAGAGAAGGATGGGAGCCGGTGTAATTTAAGAATTGACTCTGTGAGATGTTAGTGAGGAAAGATTGGCCATTTTTGTCCTGTCTTTTATGTCTGAGGCCAACTGTAACTGCTGTTCTTACCTGGAAAAACTTGCTCGGCAAAAAAATCAGTAAATACAAGGGATGGTAAGAATGAAAGAAAAGAAAGTGAAGGAATTTCCTTGTCTTTAAATCTAAGATGGCTGAAGTAGGTTGAAGCTAGGGCGAAAAATCAGGCTGGTGCTGGAGAGCTTGAGGGATTGCAACCATTTCAGCCAAACAGCTTGTGAGGTCAATGAGTACGCCGCCATATTATCTAATCTCATACTCTTCTGTCACTTCGGACATTTCTGTTTCATAACACTCTGGATAAAACACAGAAATGTTCGTCTGTTTGTGGGATTGTTAATACTTCCCAGAAAGGACTGGTTTTCCCTTCAAGTAAGGGCTCTCAAAAGAATGAATTTATTTGCAAGAGGCTTTCTATTATATTTCTAAGATGTCTTTCCTCATTTGCAAGACCAGCAGACATATCTGATTTTTTTTATAAATGTCACTGGAGAAATATCAGAAATATTTAGAATCAGAATTTCATTTTACATCCATCGTTGTTGAAACATGACAATTTTGTTAAGGGGCTATGTGAAGTATGTCAAACTCTTCACAAAAGCTGACTTGGACTTGTTCAAGGAAGACCATGGTTTTATTTATACCTGTGTATTTTTACTGTTGTATTAGTGAGGTTGACTTTGCCTTCTCTGGACATGAAGTGTTTCCCTATACCTTCTAATTTGGGGTGAATTTGTGCCACTATTGCTGGGGTGCTCCCAAGGTACTGGAATAGATAAGTGGATCATATGTTCCTCATGCCTGAAAGGAGAGCAGCCGGATGGCGAGTAGGTGAAGTTCTGATGATTCTCCCACCCTCCCTCTCACCAGGCTTTTATGCTCCGTGAAATCAATCCCATTGACTAGGAAAATTAGTTCCAGCTTCTACTCTTACCTCTCCACTTGAGTTGTTGAGGAGCCTTGGGTAAATCATTTAACATTCCTGGAAGGGGGCAGGACATGGCTATTTTTAACGTGTATTCATTGGATACATTGCTATAGATTAGAAATATTAAAGTTTGTTCTGATTACCTCCTAGAATTGTTTAAGACTAAAAAGAGTCAAAAAGTAGTGTTTTGAATGCTTACCACTTCTTACCCTCTGTAAACATGTTATCTAAACTTATACTCTCTCTTCCTTTCTCTCTGTAAACATGTATATTTTTAAATATTTATTTTTATGCATTGTATATAGTTATATATACATTTATAAATATGCTTATATATCATTTACAAATTATTATATTTAAATATAAATAATATAACAATAAAATATTGGGTATATATGCCCTCTGCAAATATATATACACATATAAAACATATATACCAATAAAATATATCAATATATATATATCAATAAAAGTTGGGTATATTTTTAAAAGTGTATCGATTGGATAAGCTATTATTGAATCAAGTACTCTTGAGTTGGACGAGTGAGTTAATGACGAGAGTGTGTCTAACCTGGCGTGGGTTTCTTGCAGATTCAAACTCAGATGACTTTGACCCTGCTTCCACCAAGAGCAAGTATGACTCTCTGGATTTCGATAGTTTACTGAAAGAAGCTCAGAGAAGCTTGCGCAGGTAACATGTTCCCTGGCTGAAGATGACAGAGGGACGGTGAATACCTCACGGGACAGCGCGTCCTTCCCTAACTGACTATTGCAAGTCATACTTAGGAATTTCTCCTACTTTACACTCTCTGTATAAAAACAAAACAAAACAACAACAATACAACAAGAACAACAACAATGGTTTACATGAACACAGCTGCTGAAGAGGCAAGAGACAGAATGGATATCCAGTAAGCACATGTTTATTCATGGGTGTCAGCTTTGCTTTCCCTGGAGTCTCTTGGTGATGGAGTGTATGTGCGCGCACGCGTGTGTGCGTGTGTGTGCGTGCGCGTGTGTGTGCGTGTGTGTGTGTGCGCGCATGCGCACGCCTGGTTGGGGGGGACTATGTATGCACAGGTGGGGACTGGGGGCACCTGTACCAGAGTGTGCCAGGGCAAACCACTTCAAATGGCAGCAGTTCCATGAAGACACACTTAAAACCTAGAACTTCAAAATGTTCGTATTCTATTCAAAAAGAAAAAAAATGCATAAATTCAAAAGGAAAGAAAACTAACCAACCAACCACAAACCACCCTAAAATGACAGCCACTGATGTCTGGGCATCAACCTCCGTACTGTGTTTTTTAAGAAAGTGCAAAATCGACTTGAAGCAAGCTTTCTCTCATAACATGATGGTTATATGACAATCCCGAAGAAACCACAGGTTCTGTGGTTTCTCTCTCTCTCTCTCTCTCTCCCTCACTCCCTCTCTCTGTCTGTCCGCCTCCCTCTCTTTCTCCCTCTCCTCCTCTCTCCCACTATCTCTTCCTTTCTCTCTCTCTTTCTGTCACTCGTTCTGTCTCTCTTTTTCTTCTTTTTTTCCTTTTGCCATGGAGTCTGGGTGGGAGAGGACACTGCGGGCAGCGGAATGCTAAACTTTCCTAACATTTTGAAGTTTCTGTAGTTCATCCTCTATCCTGACACCCATGTCAATGTCCAAAATGTTGATCTTCCACTGCAAATTTCAAAAGCCTTGTCAAGGGTCAAGCGAGCAGCTTGTTCAGCGGTCCTTTCTGAGGAGCGGGCACGGTGTTACATTACTAATGAGAGTTGGGTAGAACTCTCTGGTATGTGTTCAGATAGTGTCATTGCTACATTCTCTGATGTAGTGAAGTATTTACAGATGTTCAATGGAGTATTTTTATTTTGTGTACATACTATACGACAATGTTCTTTTTTGTTACAGCTATGCACTGTAAATGCAGCCTTCTTTTCAAAACTGCTCAATTTTTCTTAATCAAGAATATTCAAATGTAATTACGAGGTGATACAATTATTGTACACTCACATATTTAGAAGCTGAACTTACTGCTTATATATATTTGATTGTAAAAACAAAAACGACAGTGTGTGTGTCCGTCGACTGCAAGAACAAAATGATGCTTACGCGTACCCATCCCTTCTTAGACAAGCTTCGAGCTGAGCATCTTGTCGAGAAATATCCTAGCCCCCTAAAGGTATTAACCACTTATGCGATATTTTTCCACATTTTCTTGTTGCTTGTTTTTCTTTGAAGTTTTATACACTGGATTTGTTAGGGGAATGAAATTTTCTCATCTAAAATTTTTCTAGGAGATATCATGATTTTATGTAAAGTCTCTCAATGGGTAACCATTAAGAAATGTTTTTATTTTCTCTATCAACAGTAGTTTTGAAACTAGAGGTCAGAAATCTTTTTAAAATGCTGTTTCGTTTTAATTTTTGTGATTTTAATTTGATACAAAATGCTGAGGTAATAATTATAGTATGATTTTTACAATAATTAATGTGTGTCTGAAGACTATTCTTGAAGCCAGTATCTCTTTCCCTTGGCAGAGTATGATGATGGTATTTATCTGTATTTTTTACAGTTATGCATCCTGTATAAATACTGATAATTCATTCCTTTGTTTACTAAAGAGACATATTTATCAGTTGCAGATAGCCTATTTATTATAAATTATGAGATGATGACATTAATAAAGCCAGTGGAAATTTTCTACCTAGGATGCATGGCAATTGTCAGGTTGGAGTTGAAATGTTTCATTCGGGAAATTCAGCTTTTGCAGAAGCGGTGTTTCTACTTGCACTAGCTTGGCCTCTGACGTGACCATGATGTTGTTCTTGATGACATTGCTTCTGCTAAATTCAATAAAAACTTCAGAAAAACCTCCATTTTGAGCATCAGGATTTCATCTGAGTGCGGAGCCCTGGAATGGAAGTCAGTAAAGTTTGGAGTGTGTATTCAAGTTTCTAAATTGAGATTCGATTACAGTTTGGCCGACATGACTTTTCTGGAAGATGTGAGATACCTACTCCTTAATCGTTCTTTTCCTTTCTCTCGCCCAACACAATCTTATAAAACGGATTTCACCCCCAGGCCAATGCAGCTAATTTTGGGAGCTGCATTCATTTATCACCAGCATATTGTGTTCTGAGTGAATCCACTGTCTGTCCTGTCGGATGCTTGCTTGATTTTTTGGCTTCTTATTTCTAAGTAGATAGAAAGCAATAAAAAAAAATATGAAATAAAAGAACTTGTTCACAGGTTCTGCGTTACGGCAGTAACACATCTTTAATCCGCCTAATTCTTGTTGTTCTGTAGGTTAAATGCAGATATTTTAACTCTGTGTGAACGCCAAACTAAAGTTTACAGTCTTTCTTTCGGAATTTTGAGTATCTTCTGTTGTAGAATAATAATAATAAAAAAAAAGACTATTAAGAGCAATAAATTATTTTTAAGAAATCAATATTTAGTAAATCATATTATGTGTTCAAGGACCAGATGCGTTCTCTACTTTGCCTTTAAATTTTTGTGATCCAATTTTAAATACATTCTCCTTTTTGCCCTGGATGTTGACATGAGTAAAATACTTGGTTTCTTTTCTTACTTATCAAAAGACAACACTACAGATTTCAAGTTGAGGATTAATTTGTCCCCACTCTGGCCTGACAAATATCGTTACCATGAAGATAGTTTTCCTCCATGGACTTCAAATCGCATCTAAAATTAGTGCAAAGGGAGAATCACTAACCCATCTGAATAGAGCTTTTTGTATCTTATGCAGACCCTGTGGGTAGCCCATCAAAATGTAAACTGTGTTCCTTTTATTTTTATTTTTAATTTTTTTTTTTTTGGAGAGAATATTTCAAATGAACACATGCACCCCATCATCACTGGAGGCAAATTTCAGCATAGAACTGTAGGATTTTTAGATGACCGCAGGCCAATGCCTTCACGCTGTGGTAAGTACCACATCTACAATTTTGGTGACCGAACTGGTGCTTTAGAAATGTGGGGTTTTGTGTTTTTGTTTTTTTAAAAGAGATGTAGCGGAATAATTCTTCCAGTGCAACAAAATCAATTTTTGCTAAACGACTCCGAGAACAACGCGGTTGGGCTGTCAACATTCAAAGCAGCAGAGAGGGAACTTTGCACTATTGGGGTATGATGGTTGGGTCAGTTGAAAAAAGGAAACCTTTTCATGCCTTTAGATGTGAGCTTACAGTAGGTAATGATTATGTGTCCTTTTTTGATGGCTGTAACGAGAACTTCAATCACTGTAGTCTAAGACCTGATCTATAGATGACCTAGAATAGCCATGTAATATAATGTGATGATTCTAAATTTGTACCTATGTGACAGACATTTTCAATAATGTGAACTGCTGATTTGATGGAGCTACTTTAAGATTTGTAGGTGAAAGTGTAACACTGTTGGTTGAACTATGCTGAAGAGGGAAAGTGAGCGATTAGTTTAGCCCTTGCCGGGCTTTTTTTTCCCACCTGCCAATTCTACATGTATTGTTGTGGTTTTATTCATTGTATGAAAATTCCTGTGATTTTTTTTTTTAAATGTGCAGTACACATCAGCCTCACTGAGCTAATAAAGGGAAACGAATGTTTCAAATCTACTTCTGCTTTTCTTATTTATTTTAACCAATCTCATGTTGGCATGTTTCTCAGACCAGTACACATTAGTGGCTTTATCATTATTCCATTTTCTCTCTGGATCTCCTTCCTTTTCTCCCGCTTCTCCACATTCATGGATGGATTTCAGCTCTAAGGTAACGTAGACCTTCTGTATTTTACCTTTTCTCCTTTCAAACGGCAAAGGCGGAAGTGGTTTCTATAATGAGCAATGACGTGGGGCTTTAGGAAATGGATTAACTAGGTTTTGTACAGAAAGTGTGTATTTTTAAGTACAAGCCATTGCCCCTCGTGAGAATCCTGCTGAATATTCAGCTTAGGAAGCAATTCTGTAGTTGGACTGAGCGTGTTGCCAAGACTTGTAACAGGGCGCAGCCCCCATTGTGTGCAAGTCATATGGGACGAGCTGATAGCTGCTGACATAGCTTGCTGTCAGGATGTCTGTCTACTGTGCCTCGCAGGTGACTGGTGGTCCTGATGACCAAGATGACAGAGAATGCCCTTGTTCGTGCTCTGCCCTCTCCCAGTTTTACATGGTCGTCCCCACTCCCAGCCACCTGCATTGCAAGACCCACCATAAACATGACATTGGGGAAAGACTCTAAGATTTGCCAGTTGTTTTATCAAAACAGAAAATAAAAATTACATTATCTTACCCAAATATGACCCTCACCTCCAACCGTGGCTACCGAGCACGCCTGGTGGATTACCCTCGGATTCTGACTCGTCTCCATTGATGCTTAAATTGCATACGACATTTTTAATCTTCTGGCTGGACCCAGCAAGGACATGGGAAGAATGCGGGTCTTTCTTTTAAAGGGTTAACTTTTTACCCTTAAAAACCTTTTGAGAGGAAAGAGGGAATTTGAAGAAGTAACAGTAGTAGCTGCTGGCCTGGTACTAGGATATTCTGATTAAAAATAAAGGATTTATTTCGTGTTGTCCTCAAAACATTAAATCACTTCCATCCTTGATGACACTAATGGCAAAATAATTATTGAAACCAAAATTAGGCTGATAAAAATAAATGAACACTGAATATGAATAGTTTATATAAAAGGAGCTTGTCTCAATTCAAAAGTCCTCTAAACTAAATCTGTCTAAACTGTACAATGTGATATTCAAACTCCCTTTTCAGCATTGCTGGTGTTCTCTCCATTGTAGGATTATTTAGCTAATCATTGGATATAATTTACAGCCCTAACAACATTATTATACTCATTTGACACTAGTGTTACTAGCTACACAGTTGTAACCCAGCATTAATTATAGAATATTTTAACCAAAGCGTACTTTTTGCAGTATTTACTTTATATTAATCTTATATTTTGCAATTCTTGTTGCCATTCCTTGTTTTCAACCACATTATACACCATTATAAATCAATCTTCGTACTTTATCAAACAGCAGAGAGTAATAAAGAAGGTCACAACTCATAGAGGAGTTCCTTGGAGGTTTGTAACATCATGATTTAAATCTCAGAAAGATTTAATCAAAAGCTGAATTAATCCCTGGGGGAAAAGATGCTATATAGATTCTATTGATGGGCACAAAGCAGCCCATTTCTTTTCATTGGTCTCTGTTAACACGTTGGGAAAAAGAAACATAGTTTTTGTTCGGGAAAGAAAACAAGATTTCCTTAATGGGGGAAGGGTAATATGAAATGGCCTTTATGCCTTGTTTCTTCCCTTTCATTCAGAACGATCAGTTTCATTCCACTTGCCGTGGCTTTTTCTGTTCTTCTAGTGCGCGGTTCCACCCCCTCGTTCCCGTCCGTATATCCCATGTGATTCCAATAATTCTGCAAAGCTCCACTCCAGTCAAGCGTGTGGAATGTGTGGGTCACATGAACTGGTTTCCAGGTCTTCTGTTGTAATCAGGTGACTGCCCCGGGGCAAATTCTCAGCCGTTCAGGGACACTGGAAACTTGCAAGAAGAAATGATCATAAAACGAGAGTATTTCTAGGGCCAGGTTCTACCGAAAAGCCTATCGTTCCATCACTAGGATGTATGCTAAAGATAAGAGGACATCACCTTCCCGTATGCCTCTTTTCCGCCCATAATTCCATAGGAATGTGACCATATTCCCGTTAGCTCAAAAACCATTACTTACCATCGGATGACTTATAGAAGGGGCAAAGTGGAATTAATTAATTGAAAAAAGTGAGAGAACTTTTAGAGGAGAAAACCAAATGATCCTATAATATTTTCATGATTAAATTAAATGAGCATAATTATACATGCACAAATGCACACCAAGGCATTATTATAATCGAGAACCTTAGAATATGATATTGTTTCAAATTTATGCATATAGCACTTACTAAAGGCAAGGAGCTGGTGTGATATTTGAATTTGCATATTGACCATTTTCATATATTTTCATATATTAATTTCTAGTAGGAAGAAGCTGAATTATTAGGAAAAATCCTAGGGTGATTTAGAAAAAATATTGTGCTTCTGCTCGTTTTTGAACATCAGGGGCATTTAGCAACATTATCTTTCTTCCCCCACATAGTTTTCTGTGATGGATTTTCAACAAGATGACATCCAAGTGAAAGCCGAAATTAAATGGGAAGGAAAGAATGTTAAGTGGTAAAATCCTAAATAGCTTATTAGACTACTTAATTGGAGGGAATTTATTTTTGCTGCTGTTAGGAACTCTATAGTCAAGCTTCTCTTTAACAATACTAATTGATGGGGGGGGGGGGGAAAGTAGCTATAGTAATACAGTTACCGCACGATACCCTCCAGCAGGTCGTTTAAGGGAATTCACAGGTACTTTCCTTTGATTGACTTCGGTGCTGTTGAAAATCAAGTCCTATCTTCATTCATACGGTTGCTTTCTCTCTTCACTCCCAACCAGGCCTCTTACTTATTCCTACCAGAGATTCTCAGTGCACTTAAAAGACCTGAAAGGCAATGAGACCATGCTTGTTCCCAGGTTAACCATTGAGCCGGTTTTCAGCTCGATTGCTATACCCTTCCATCAAGTGGCTTATGTTTCATAGTGCTTAGAGGTAGTGCCCCCTTTAAGCACTCCCCTATTTGTTGGCAGCAATATGTGTACCCTACCCCAGAATAATGGTTAATTAGTCTGCTTCCTAGAGAAGATTGAGTTAGTAAACTGGTCACATAGCCTGTGATGTCACCATGTTAGTTTCATGTCAGGTAACTTAATGGTCAAGTTCAATGCATGGCCTAATTTTCCTCCAATTAGCTGGCTACATAGGATAAACATCCTGACCCCCATTCCATAAGCTGCCTTTCCCAGGGTCAGCCACCTGAATTGCAGTGCAGACCGTCCAACAGGAAAATAATTGGAGGAAAAACAAAAATTGGAGTTCACCACCCAATGTTTGGCCTCAGTGTCTGAAGATGGGAAGTACCTGTGTGTTGGGACTGACATTTTCCAATTTTTAATGGCAGGTTTGGTGGCATACAAAGGGAGTGCCAGTGCATGCACCTGATGAATGAAACAATTCATAGAGAGCTCATAAGAGTTTCTTTGTCACATGGTACCAGGGTCGCATTGAGCCACCTTCTGCCATGGCACACCATGCAAAGACTAAGACTAGAAAGGTCAGCTCTTGAAAAGACAAGAAATAAATAGAAGGTTAACCAAACACATTTGAACTCCACGTACAAAACAAGGTTTGCGCAAAGATTCCCCATGGTTTCTTATTTGCCTTTCATGCCGACTCATTCTGTGGGATTCTAGAAACAAAAGAGGCGATTGTATAGGCGAGGCAGTAGAGCTGTGAAGAAGAGAATGAGCTTCATACTGCCGGTTCTCTGTGTGTGTGTGTGTGTGGTTGTGTGTCAGCTATACAGCACCGGGCCTTTACCGACCTGATGTCGCTCAGAGGAGTTGATTGAAAGCCTGTTTCTTGCCTTGGCTGCTGGATTGGTGGAAGGCTTTTAGGGATTTCCATGGCCAGGTTTTTGGATGGAAATTTTCAGCTTTAATTTGGAATGGTAAAAAGATGCCCCTCTGTGCATTCAGTAAAAAATGCTTTTCACATTCCAATAGTGCATTGAGGAAGAACCACCTTTTTTTCTTCTAGTTGTTCAGCTTTACCATCCCAGAGTAGCCATGTGAATTGAGGACACTTCTCAGACTTTCAGCATTTGGAAGGTTAAACTTGAACTCCCTCAGAAGTCTTATGGGTAAGACACTGTGGAAACATTTAAATTCATGGCATTGGGAGGATTTAAAAATATTATTTGACCTTTTCACATTCTTAAAAACAGCCTCATCAACTCCACTTGGAAACTAGATGAACCCGGAGACTTCCTTTCTTAGAATCGATTCTCAGTGATGCACCTGGTTACCTTGTTTTCAGAACTTCCCCCTCAGGTGTGATGGCGGTGCTTCATCTGGCCCATTTTCTCTACCATCTTCATTTTAAATGACATGAATCTTCTGTGGCAATGAGAAGACTAATTTGAAAAGTTGTCCTTCATCTGAAAGTGCAGTAGACTCATCACGAAGACAATGATGATGACCGTGATGGGATCAGCTAACGTTTATTGTAGGATTATTATGTCCTTGCTGCTGCCCTTAGCTCTTTATGTGAATCTTCTTAATATGTCCCCCCACCTGAAGGAGGGGGTTGATCTACAAATGCTCCCATCTCGTGCATGAGGAAATGGAGGTATAAAGAAGTTAAGTAACTGCCAAGATCTCAGCAGAATCCAGTTCACCCCCCAACTGATTTAATTGACTGTCTTGCTACCTATAATGCCTCAACAAAGAAAATATAAATGCCCAGAAGAAAACATTTTCCATTGGAAATAATTGAAAAGTTGGGATGGTTTTGTTGAGACCATCTGGTTGAAGCCAAACTTAGCATACATTGCATACATTCATTGAAGTCTTCCTCTTTTTTTTTTTTAAAGATTTTATTTATCAAAAGAGAGAATGTGCATGAGTGGGGGCAGGGGCAGAGGGAAATGAAGGAAGAGAATCTCTAGTAGACTCCCCTCTGAGCGTGGAGCCCCACAGGCAGGCTCGATCTCACAACACTGAGATCATGGCCTGAGCTGAAATCAAGAGTTGGATGCT
Source organism: Ursus americanus (assembly GCF_024610735.1). Taxonomy (NCBI): domain Eukaryota; kingdom Metazoa; phylum Chordata; class Mammalia; order Carnivora; family Ursidae; genus Ursus; species Ursus americanus. Next base: position 65,424,258 of record NC_142134.1, read on the forward strand.
TAACTGACTGAACCACCCAGGTTCCCCTCATTCAACTCGTCCAATGGGTCAGAAACCACATTTAGCTCTAAGAGCAAAAGGAAGAATTAGATAAGGGTCCTACCCTATGTTCTAGCTGGCAATATAGTAAAAGAAAAATAAAATATGTATTTATTAATAGCAGGACCCTTAGTGTGAGTGTGGGTATGTATGTTCTGGAATGTCTATTACTGTATAGCCAATGTCTATGAAGGGTAAGGTCAGAGATCCTCATACTTAATGGACAAAAATGGCCCCAGTGCTATGATCTCATGGTATATAATCTGATTTAGAAAGACTGGTAGCCAGCTTAAAAAGAAGTAGACTTCCTCCCTATGTTAAAGTGGATTTGGAGGTTTAAGTCTGCACACTATTACCACTTAGGCATTCAATAACAAAAATAATAACTTATAGCTCTTAATGATTTTACAAACACTAAAAGTTGGTTGAAGGCTGAGATAAGCGACAAACAATAGGCATATAGACTAGTCACCCTTTAACTGGATGCTTCCTTGTTCCTCTGATTGTGGTCATTGCTATCTTGAATATCAGCTGTTCATGAATGACAGAGGACCTCCTTAAAATTTCTCAGGTGTATTTGTCTGGATTTGTCTCTATCATGCTAACCTTTCTACAGTTGGGTCTTACGATTACCATGGAAATCGATCAGTAGACATTCACAGTCCCAGTTTATGGATGGTCTTTTTGGGGTAATGTCTTTTTGCACCTAGGACCAATGGTAGGAAAAAGAGGGGTGGGTTTCCAATACTGTAATATTTGGGCTCCATTTCCAATTCAACTGTCAAGCTCAGTGAGGTGAGTTAAAATCCGGCATAGGAAAGAGAGGTAGTTGATCAGGGACTTTAGTCTTTGGAATTCTGTGAACCTTAAAGAGTCCAGGATTTGTGGTCTCCATGGTGAGAGAAAGATGTCTGAGAAATGGCTAACAATGGCTGCAAACCAGGTGTTGTCATGGACTGTTAAAAAACGTAAGTTTAATTAGAAAATATTTCAAACAAACGTGTAAGTTTGTAAAATAATCCAATAGAGCTCTGTGTATCCACTTCCCAGATTTATAAGACCTTAACGTTTTACCCTGTGTGCTTAAAATCTCTCTTCAAACAAATCACATCCCCATCTTCTTCCCTTCTCAGTAGTGACCCGTCTCCTCTGATTGGTGTGTGTTATTCCCCAACCATTTTTTTTTTCTTTTAACTACATTTTCATATATCCAAAATTAAGATGCAGTATTATTTTGTGTCTTTTGAAAATTTACATAATGTTTTTCTACTGTATGTATCCTTTTTGCAATTTGCCAGTGGTGCCTTTTAATGCAAATGCAATTAGAACAATTCAGCCCTGGTGTAAGCCAGAAGGAAATCCTTCTTTCCAGGTGTTTGGAGTTGCCCGAGCAGCTGCTGCAACTGTCCCAGCTAATCATTCTTCACAGTGTTCCTGACATTCATCTTGGTTTCCTATTTATCACTTTGGCTCATGGTTAAGTGCATTTATGCAATATCTTTAAAAATCTTCGACCCTTGATCCACACCTCATCTTGCTTATTGAGTGGTTATAAAGTTATCCCAAGGAAACAAGAGGTCAAAAAATCAGAGCAGAAGATGAAAACCCACACCTAGGTTTTTGTTTTGTCTGTTCTGTTTTGTTTTGTTTTGATAGGGGAATGGATTCTTTGATTTTCCTTCTTCGCTAAGTCAGAGATTTTTGCCGGACTCCTAACCTTCCCATCCCCACATACCTGTGAATGGCCTTGCCCTCTCCGGAGAGGACATTGGGGAACCCAGCACTGAAAAAATTATTTCTTGTAATAGTAACCGATTAAACTAGTTACCAGCTGGGGAGCATGTTTTAGCACTTAAGTTAATTGAACTGTTGCAAACTAAATATGATTCTAAATTGTTTCAGTATTCCAAAGTCCTTCATGCGTGCAGATAAAAATGAAAAAAAAAAAACACACAAATCGGTTTGAAATGTGCAAATCAGGCCTACAGTGCTGACATTTAGATCTATGACCTGATAACTCTGCAGTAGGTAGCTTGAAAAATTGTGTGGGCTTTTTTTTTTCTTCTTCTTCTTCTTTTGCTGAGCTCTCCTTTGAAACCCCTGAACCACTACTTGATGTGATATTCAATAAGTGGAAGTCAGGCTGCAATCAGAAGGGGAACTCTCCACATCAGGGTTTTCCTACCATTTTGCCCAGAAAATAATCTCTTGGTGATTCA